>NC_073745.1:296456774-296769274 GCF_029784135.1 Toxorhynchites rutilus septentrionalis | reverse complement strand
GTTATTTATTTATTGTAAAGCTAGCCGATGACGCAGACTTTTGTATCTTTTCGCCACAGATTGAACATGAGAAGGCAGTATTACATGCTACATATTAATGCCAAAATAACCCTCATTCAGACTGATTCAATTGCTATATGAATAAAATTGGTGAGTTGGGGAAACACTGTTGAGATCAAGTTTAACTAATATTGTATCGTTATTTGGAAAAATCTGTATATCTGTATGGAAACCAAAAAAAATATGTAATCTGTATCTACAGATTTTTGGTTTTAAAAAGTGTGAAAAATCTGTTTAAATACAGATTATTCTGTAGATATGATAACCCTGCTCCCCACTGCTATTCAGAGCGGAATCAATCATATCTCGCTGACGCCAAAAATATGTTAAAGTCTAATAAGCGCGAACGAAAATAATGAATAACTCCAGTAGTGTCATTGATAGGGTGTTGCTAGTTAGGATTCACTAACAACAAACAATTGAAATCGCGTTTGTAGATCGCAAACAAAATTGACCTCGCGTGTCAGGCAATAGAACCACCGACAACAGTATCGCATTTGCGACACAATTTGCACTCATGTAGACCGCGAAGTATTACAAGCAACACCGATCCAGTGAGAAACAAAATATGTGAAGTGTAAATACCGTATGTGTGACAATGTTTGCACTATCGTACAAATAAGGTTCCCCTTTCATCTGTGCATATAATGCTTTGGTTTTCTTCGCACGCACGCTATAATTCATATCATAATAAGATGTGAGTATAAGAGGTCGATCTCCTTAGTTTGTGGACGCGCAAATGTCGAAGAAAAATCAATCGCGTGTTATTGTCCCTGTGGACCGTGAAAATTGTCTTAGACCAAGAAATGCCACGAAAACTATCCGCGAAGGTGGCCACAGGTCGTCTGAGATCAGTTTGGTTTGGTGGTTCTCGAGTTAGCATTAACCACTGGCGGGCATCGAACATCATGAAGAATCCAGAAAGATGTCATCGTAGCTGAAAAATAATCTACCAGTTATCCCTTGGGATAGTAAATTACTTTCAAGTGAAAGAGTTTATTTTCATGATTTCTATTCATATAATAATGCGAGCAAATACATTTTGTTTAGCGATTTTTCAATCAAGTGCAATTAGCAGGAAAGCTTTTGAAGATTATTCATTCCCATCAGTAGAATATTTTCGTATCCAAAAATTTAAAAACGGAAAATGTTTTGCATCGCGAAAATCATATAATGTACCATCGATTATTGCTCAGTCGATGATAGTTTCAAACTCAGAGAGTTCATTCGCCTCTAGTTTGCCTTCCAAATTGCCATAGTAAACCACACCTTCTTTCGATTCAATCACGGACAAAGTAAGCTTATACCTCAGCGATATTCTGGTGGTGAAACGCATCATTCTTTGTGTGAACACCGACTGGACAACATCGTTGCTGGACGAGCTGAACGATGAGGGATCGAGTGCCTTTCTCTAGGCAATGAGGGTGGAGGTGTAGTACAGGAGTAAAGTAAAGTTTGCCAAGGGCCTTTTTCAAGGCTAGAGACGAATGAACTGAGAAAAGTTTAAGGTCTCTATAATTCATTACCTGCCTGCCTGAAACGCATTCAGTATGTTTCGAACTGTGAGGGAGTGCAGAAGAGCTGATCCATCAGGAGGAGAAGAGAAGGCGACCAAGAGAGTAACAGTATCGAAAATTGGTTCCACTCGAGGCATCGGAGCAGCCACCACACACACACATACACGCGCGCAACTCTTTTCGTTTGGTGGTTTTCGAGTTAGCATTAGCAAATTTTGTATATCTATACAGCCATTCCGTGTCAAACCGATAAAGTAGTTCTCAGATTTTCGTAAAAAGTGGTAGTTTCGTTCTTTATCGCAAACTGTTAAACCCGTATTTTTTTATTGTTTTGTTTGGGTGCACATTTTCATTTTAGGGTGATCCAAAATATCGCTTTTTCCCATTTTTTCCAAAAATGACATTTTTCATAAATTCATAACTTGTGAACTACTGAACCGATTAAGACGGTCGACATATCAAATTAAAGCTAATTAGCTAGTCATTCTTGAAAAAAATGCTACCCTTGCAAAAAATTCAGGTTTTGGTTTTGTCATTAATGATTGTATTTGTTGTTTATAGTTTACATGGTCTCGGGACCAAGGGCGCTGTATTTTTTTATTTTTTTTATGGAAAGCTGAGGATTCTTCACATAACATATCTTGAAACCAGGGAGGCGTTCATTTTAGTTTTTGAGTTATGATTTTTCAAAGTTACCCGATGGTCCGAAAAATCATTTATCCCTTTTTTGTTATCGTTGCAGAAAAATAATCTGCCAGTTCCCCTTGGAATTGATCATTACATTAAGCGAAAGAGTTTATTTTAATGTTTTCTATTCATATAATACTGCGATCAAATTCATTCAGTTCTGTGATTTTGTGATCATGTGCAATTAACAGAGAAGCTTCTGAAGATTATTCTTCCCCACTTGTTTTCTTGTTTTCTTGTCCCCCAAATATTTATTTATTCATTCATTCAGAATAGATTCAGATTAAACATCAAGCAAATGATCACTAACCACAGATAGAACCCACTTCCTGTTTTTTTCATCTACAACGCTGTAAGATTGAATCACTACTCACCCAAAAAGTTGATCTGCGTTACCCCCCGCTGCGATCGGTGGCCGTGGTACTTCAGCTCATCCCGCATGTAGAACTCCTGCACGCTAACCGTCTCCTTCTCCAGCCCCGATGGTGGCGAATGCACGTACGCACCCGGCTCCTGACCCCTCGCCCAAATAACGTGCATCAGGTCATCGACGATCGAGTGATCCGTTGGTTCGCTGGCCTGAAGTTTCTTGCGGAAAACAATGGTCGTCACACCGTCCACCTCGAATCCACCGGCTGCGGTTAGATCGGACTTTCCACCCCAGAAGGTGTCCATCCGGGGAGTCGATCGGTCTCGGGTGTAGTAATCCCACACTCGGTGGTTTTCTCCGCGAGCCGTTCCGATAACGATATCCGTGCAGTCCATCGGATTAAAGTCATGCCGAGGAGTCCAGGGGTTTGCCTTCTTCGCGGCGGCCGGCTTAGGTTTGGCGGTCGTTTCTGCTTTCGGTTCCGGTTCGGAAGCGGGCTCCGATTTTGGTTCTGGTTCGGATTTGGGAGAATGTTCCGGTTCGGGTTCACTCGCTGGCGGATGGGAATCTACAACGGATAGCTTTGGTATATGATTTCTCACGAATATATTATTGAACCGACACCGCGCAAACACCGTAAAAAACAAGCTATTTACAGAACCTACCATGAGTGTCACGCTTCGTCTTTTTGGACTGTGGCTCGGCGTTTGGTTCTGCACTCGGTTCAGCCTTGCCTTCAGCAGTGGGTTCGGGTTCAGAGACACTTTCCGGTTCCGGTTCGGACGAAACCTCCGGTTCCGGTTCTGGTTCGGCTTTAGGTGATTTCGGCTCCGGCTCCGGTTCTGAGGAGCTTTCCGGTTCGGGTTTCGGATGAGCTGCCGGTTCAGAGGCTGGCTCTGCCGTTCCCTCAGGTTCTATATAGGTGGTGATTTTTTTTTACAATGGTGACCCCGGAGATTTATATAATTCATTCAACCCACTCGGGAAAGAAAACAAACAAACAAAAAACCTAAATGTTTGCTCCACTTACCTGGTTCACTCGCAGGTTCAGGCTCTGCCCCTGGTTCCGGGGCAGCGCTCGGTGCTGCAGCCGCGCTTCCAATTAGGGGGAAGTTCTTACATTCGGCGGTCAACTGACGGGGTCGCCATCCCAAACCCACCCACGATGTTCCGTTCACCTTGAGCACCATCTCTATCTCGGCCTGCTCCTTCAGCACTCGCCAGTAAACGTTGAGATCGGGTGAGAGATTTTTCATTTTGTACAATGAGTAATCGATATCGGTCGATTTAATTGGCGATTCTGTAAATATTTACCGAGAAATCAGCATTAACAAACCGACGATAACGAAGTCAAACATTGGTTTCATTACTTTTGTTACATCCCGGTCCGTACCATCCCAACCGGCAGTAGCATTGTTTCCGAGGAAGGGATGTTCCTCCTAGATCCACACATGTTCCCTGCAGACCACAGTCCTGGTTGGTAACACACTCATCCCAAAACTCGCACCGGTTGCCGTAATACTTTTTCTCGCACTTGCAGCGAGCGATGAATTTGCCATGACCGGAGCAAGTTTCGCGGAACTCCTTCCGCTGGACAATGTCCACATCGGCACAGGACCAGAACAGATAGTTACCGCCCCATTCGTCCGCCTGACGGGTCAACCGGATCGAGCAGTCCGGACAAGTGAAATCCTTCGGGAGCGAAACCTGGTACTGTTGGGCGCTATGAAGGATAGTTTAATGTAAAACAGCTGATCGAATCGTACTTTGATGATTAACTTACGTGGCATCATCCCGCAAGAATTGCTTCCCTTTCATACTTGGTGTCAGATTCAGGATAGGTTTCTCCTTCTGGTCAAGTACTTCAAGACGGAACCCTCCCTGAAAGAGAAAGATAAACAAAAGAAGCGTGTTAATCATATATTGGCGTGCAGCGGACAACTGTTTGATCGTTTTATCGAACACTTGAGATGTGATTCGTAATGTATGACTTCCAGAAGCATTGTTCTCGGAGCACTTGAACTTGGCATATAAAATAATTCACCGGTGACAACCTCCCCTCAGTGTTCTACCGGCTGACGGAATGATGCCGTTGAATCGTGTGCTTCTAGTGATCGGGCTGTGTGCCGTGAGTTTCAGAGTTGCGGTGGGACTGAACTGCTATGTATGTTCCGAGACTCAATGCGTGGATGGTTCAACCACCGGTACCTCTGAACTATGCAATGGAGTAGACGACAAGTGTTTCACTAAGTTCGAAGGATGTAAGCAGCTTTTGTGTGAAGTGGTTGAACAATTGGTGAACTCGATTTTGTGATTTTTAGATGTGCCGATTCGTCGCGGATGTTTGTCACAGCTGTCGACCAACGAACAGGCTCAGTGTACCGGAAGTGGGTGTAGCTCGTGTGCCTCCGATAATTGCAATGTACTCAGCAGAGCGGACCACACCTGTGTTGTTTGTTCATCGGTGGTCAGCGAGGATTGTGTCAGTAATCCCGACAGTTTACCATCTCAACAATGCGGAGCGGCCAGTATAGATGTTGCGGAAACACAGTGCTATTCGCGAGTTGTAAGTGCATACCTATTGAAACTTACGTAAGTCAGTGCTTCACGCCGTCATATTTATGAAAACGTTCTTTCGAGGGAATATTTATGGTGCATTTCGGAAGGTTTTCCTAGCACCGTTCAGTATAAAATAATAAAATAAGTAAAAAAAACTTTTTAAGTTAAACGGTTTAATTATGATTAAACATAAGAATGTACTAAAAGCTAGAAAATAATTAGGCAAGTAGCAGTTAGCTATCACACCTCTCTTTCATTAGTCTAGGGCATTGATAAGACTAAAATAAAATCGTGGGACATATGATGAAGTCGCTAATTGTGGATAATGGAAATCCAACTTGGATATTGGATATTGAGTTGATTGCAGAAAATACATAGTGTGTTCTCCAAGTCAAGTTCGTTCGTTTGATACACATATCTCAATCAACCTTTTTTTTTGAGATGATATGGAATCAGCTATTTTGTAGCGGCGGCCAAATTGGATTTGTCAAGATAACCAGTTTCAAAATGACAGCAGAGATAAAGGTATTTTTATAAATTCAGTCAGTTCCTATTGGTCAAATTTCTATTGATTTGTGACAACCCTACATGTATACAAACATACATACGAACAGTTCAAGCGAAATAACACCGTTGAATAAAGTAATTTGCTATTTTGTGATTGCGGCCATCTTGGATTTGGATTTTTCATTATCTACTGTGATCTACTATCCAAGCCCTTTCATTTGATACCCATATTAATGGGGTTTAATATGTAGTCCGCTATTTGGTAGGATTTTGATGGATTTGCATTTTTCATAAATAACTGTGTTCTACTAGTCAAGCCCTTTCATTTGATATTAGGGTTTTGAGAAAATATGTAGCCCGCCATTTTGTAGTGGCAGCCATCTTGGATTTGAATTTTTTATGAATAACGGTGTTTTACTAGTCAAGCCCTCTCATTTGATACCCGTATTAACGGGGTTCTGACATAATATGTAGTCCGCCATTTTGTAGTGGCAGCCATCTTGGATTTGCATTTTTCATAAATAACCGTATTGTACTAGTCAAGCCCTTTCATTTGATACCCATATTAATGAGGTTTTGAGAAAACATGTAGTCCGCCATTTTGTAGTGGCATCCATCTTGGATTTACATTTATCATAAATAACCGTATTCTACTAGTCAAGCCTTTTCCTTTGATACCCATATTAATGAAGATTTGACATAATATGTAGTCCGCCATTTTGTAGTGGCAGCCATATTGGATTTGCATTTTTCATTAATAACCGTATTGTACTAGTCAAGCCCTTTCATTTGATACCCATATTGATGGGGTTTTGAAAAACCAATATTGATGAGGTTTTGAGAAAATGTGTGATCCGCCATTTTGTAGCGGCCGCCATCTTGGATTTTCAAGATCATGAAATACGCAGTTTTATAATGACTACAGAGATAAAGGTGTGTTCCAAATTTCAGATCAATCGGTCAACAGGAAGAGGGTCAAATTTCTATTAACGTGGGTCAGCGCTACAGACAAACATGTTACAAACATACAAACATACAAACAGATTACAGGGTAAGCTAAATAAAACCGTTGGAAATTGTCGTCACGTGAATTCCAGAGATTGCCACTCAGAATACATTCAAGGCGTGTTATTTGGCAGAGAAATCTCAATCAAGTACTAATAAAAATTACGCGAGTGAAATAATTCAATCGATTGGAATCATTTTAACGCACTTATTACAAATTTATATTTTTCTAGATTTATATTTTTAAAATTATAAATTTTCCTGAAACAAACAATTGGACAACTGACAAATTAGTAATAATGCTCGAAAAAATCAAAAGCTGTCAAGAAATGAGCAGCTAATATAGCAGTGATGCACAATTCAATGGTTGCTCTGCTGACGTGCAAATCGGCTGCGCTCAAGTCTTTCGCATGAGTATAGAGCATTTTCCAAACAGTGCTAAGATGAAGTAAAACACTTACAACTTAATCGCCATTCTTGTAAAAATATTGCACCGGACGAGGGTATTTGCGACTTGTATTCTAGTCTCGCTACAACCATCGAGTAGTCAAAATCCTTTCGAAAGGCTGGCAGTTAATCTTCAATTTTTCAATTTTTCTTTTTATACACTATAAGAGCTTTGGTGTTGGGGGTCTCCGTAGCCACATTGGTTGCGCGTTCGCTTAGTAAGCGAACGATCGTGAGTTCAAAACTCAGGACCCTCATTTGACCATCTTTGTGTTGTTACAGAATAGCTACGTCCACGCAACAATCATCAGCGATGGAGATCGATCCACGGTCGAAATAAGATCGATTCATCCATACAACTGCTCTGCTCTGCAAGACACATCGGGCTGCTGTTCTATAAATAACTCAACAATGATCAATCAACTGTCTCCGCTGTCCGGTGGTCCAACTGGATAATGGAAGAACAGAAAGAATACTCTTACGCCTAAATGGCTACTGTGTGAATATACCATATGTAATGGTAAAGAAGGAATACTGGCGAACGGCAACTGTGTAATATACTAATTATAGATATGATAACCATGTGACATGTACACGATTAAAATTCGGCTCTGTTACAGCTGAAATGCTAATGAGCCTTAAATAAATAAATGGGATAAAAAAAGAGCCTTGGTTTTAATTGTCCAATTGAACTTTTCGAGGCTTTAAAGTTTCTATTTTCTATACTACAAATAAGAAAAAGAAGGAACTATTTTCGCCAGTTGCTGATCTTGGCAGAAATGATATCATCGTTGACAGAAAAGATGCCTTTTCTTGAGTTACAGCGTCAAATGCACAAATAAAAGCTCCTGTTTTAACACTCTGCGGACCGCTCACGTAACTTCTCATGTTTCGCGTTCCTTTTTTATGGACTTGTGTGAAATTAGCGGATAAAAGTTTTTGTTGCGTGCAAGTTTCTGTTGAACGTCTTGCTGGATTTAATTAATTATTTCAGTTGAAATAAATTGATTGTTTATCAAGCAATAACTTTCAAAATCATGCTCATTAGATAGAGAATTGAATCATTCATCTTTCCACATAATTCATATCTTTCTTGACCGTGACAGAGAAAAGTTATAGACTGAAACGTGAGCGTGGGTCAATATAGGAAAATTTACAGAATTTTGAAAATCAAAAAAAGTTGTTCGAATAGAGTTATCGAAGTTATTTGATAGAGAAATCTTTTACCTATCTTCCAGCCATAATTTTAATAATCGAAAAAGGGTATTAGAAAAGTTATACGCGATGTTGTATGGAAAAAATTAATTATTTTGAAGAAAAATAAAAAATATATATATTTGAAGGACCCAAAACACATTCTCGAGATAGTACTTATTCGATATAGAATATTTTTATCTATCCTTAGCAAAATCTACATTAATAATATTTAGGGAATAGGGTCTAAGAAAATTTATAGCCCAAAATCCATACAACTTGTATTGGGAAAATTAATTAATTTAAAGAAAATTTAAAAAAGTTTATTGAAAGGACCCAAAACACATTTTTGCGATAATACTCTTTGGATAGAGAACACTTTTATCCATTTTCAGCCAAATTTCGTTGGCGGAAAAGAGTCTGAGAAAAGGTATGGGCCAAAATGTATACAAGTTGTAGGAGGGTAAATTATAGTGAACCCGTGGCCGAGTGGTTGGCGTCTCACATTATCATGCCGGGTGTTAGGGTTCGATTCCCGTTCTGGCCGGGAGAATTTTTCTTCGACTTGCACTGTGGTCACGCGTATTCTAAGCTTGCCCCTCGGAATACATTCAAGGCGTGTTATTTGGCTTAAGAAATCTCAACTAAGTATTGATAAATGACGCTAGTTAATGCACACGTTGAGACGGCAAAAGTTCCACAGGGAACGTTAAGGCCATTCAAGAAGAAGAAGGAGGGAAATTATTAAATTTAACGAAAATGGAAATAGAACTTTTTCACACTCGAAAAAAATTGAACAAACAGAGTGCGAAATCGAAATTTTTAGGCGATTTTTGAAATGCTTCCAAATCGTGTAATATGAACGCATGAAGATGGGATATGAATCTCTTTAAAGCATAATTTACATGGATTTACACAGAATATTTTACAGAAAAATTCGTATTTCTATGTATGTAGATGAAGTGGACAAAAATATCGGGAAGAAATGAGGAATCGATTTCTTTCTGTTATTTCAAAGATAGCAAATCCAATTAACGTTATCAACTATCTTTCATTTGATTTCTATAACGTTGTTGTGGACCATTCAGTACTGAGATTTTTTTGTATGAACGAAAAATCTCGAATTCGTATTTGATAATAAATAGTTCAATAAATAATCATCGGAAAAAAGTTTTGCAAACTCTAATAAATTTTATACACCCAGGATTCTTTTACGCGGGGGATAGAAGTTTGTTATAATTTGTCGCGGTACACCACAGTAGATATACATTGAATATTCGCTCAAATTTTCATTTCCATTGAGAATGGGGAAAAAAAGAAAAACTCACTTTTTTACTATAGCTCTTATAGTAAACCATATAGGAGAACTATCTTATTATTATCTGAGAAAAATCACACATATCTATAAATTTTAGTAGTACTGAATCTCTAAATTCTTATAAAATGCAATATTTAAAAAGATTTTAGTACATCAATTTTTGAGGAATTTATTCTATGATTATATTTCTCGATATATCATAGTAAGATGCACTTTTTAGTAGTACGTTTTTCATCATAGATCCTATGGTGAATTGCATAAGGATTCGAAAATAGTCAAAATTTCTATACAATATAAATTATTACTTCCTTTTTACTTTTTACTTCCTTACCCAGCAAGACCCTTTCCCCCGTACAACTCGTGAACGTTTCGGCCAATAACTTTTCTCATACCCTTTTCGGACCAATGAAAATGTGGCTAAAAATAAATAAAAATATTCTTTATCGAATGAGTACTATCTCGAAAATATGTTTTGGATCCTTTCAAATAACTTTTTTCAATTTTATTTAAATTAATTTATTTCACCCATATAAGTTGTACAGGTTTTTGCCTATAACTTCTCCTAGACCCTTTTTAGACCAATGAAAATTTGACTAAAGATAGATAAAAATATTCTCTATCGAATCAGTATTATCTTAAGAATGTGTTTTGTGTCCTTTTAAATAGTTTTTTTCAATTTTCTTTGAATTTATTTATTTTTCCCATACAGTTGTATAGGTTTTGGCCTATAACTTTTCTTAGATCCTTTTCCGACCAACGAAAATTTGGCTAAAGATAAATAAAAATATTCTTTATTGAATGAGTACTATCTCGAGAATGTGTTTTCGGTACTTTCAAATATTTTTTTTCAATTTACTTTAAAATAATTTATTTCTAACATACAACTTTTGCCCAGACCCTTTTCCGATTAATAAAATTGTGGCTGTAAGATAGGTAAAATATTTGTCTATCGAATAACTTCGATAACTCTATTCGAACAACTTTTTTTTGATTTTCAAAATTCTGTATATTTTCCTATATTGACCCATGCTCACGTTTCAGTCTATAACTTTTCTCTGTCATGATCAAAAAAAAAGTGAACTATGTGGAAAGATGAATGATTCAATTCTCTATCTAATGAGCATGATTTTGAAGGTTGTTACTTGTTGAACAATCAATTTATTTCAACTGAAATAATTCATTATTCATGAAATCCAGCAAGACGTTGAACAGAAACTTGCACGCAACAAAAACTTTTATCCGCTAACTTCACACATAGAGGCGAATGAACCGCAAATATTAAAACCTCTTAAAAACTTACAAGCAAAGCAAGCACCTTCACACAAGTCAAAACGTGCGGTCCCAGGCGTGTGTCTTACAGATTTCTTCCCGGTCCTTAAGGTGTTAAGGAGTGTTAAAATGTTTGTATGTCTGAAGCAGACTTCTCATTCTCTCAAACTGAATGTCAGCTTGGAATTATACCCGGAAAAATAGTCCAAACGATACCAGCTGGGATTGAGCTATTCCTCACAACCACGCTATCCACACAACCATGGATGCCATCATATCAATGCACGAGAATATTAAAAATAAAATAATAATTATAAAAAAAACGAATGGCGGAAAATAATTACGCAAAATGATTAGCCTCACAAATCGCCATTTGTATATATGATAACAGGAATTATTCAATAGACTAATACAGGGAGAGGGATATAAATATTAGGCTGTCAAAAAAGTCCTGCGGTATTTTTTTTGAATTTTCATTTCTTCATAAAATTAGTTACAATCATCTGTTTTAAGTCAAATATGCGCCGTTTTGTTCGATGACTTGTTCCCAACGAGATGCCAACTTCATAATACCCCTGTTATAGAAGCTCGCTTCCTTATTGGCAAAAAACTCGGATAGTCAATTTTCACAGGCCTCTTTTGTGGCTAACTTCTGACTACCTAGCTCGTTCGCCATGAACAAAAACAGGTGGTAGTCACTTGGTGCAAGGTCCGGACTATATGGCGGATGCAGAAGAACCTCCCATCCGAGCTCCAGGATCTTCTGGCGCGTCACCAAAGAAGTGTGTGGCCTGGCGTTGTCCTGATGGAAGACAATGCGGCCTCTGTTTATCAAAGATGGCCTCTTCTTCATAAGTGCTACCTTCAAGCGGTCCAGTTGTTGGCAATACAGGTCCGAATTGAGCGTTCGGCCATAGGGAAGCAGCTCATAATAGATTATTCCTTGACAATCCCACCAAACACACAGCAGAACCTTCCTGGCCGTTAATGAGGGCTTGGCCACCGTCTGAGCCGCTTCAGCGGACTTCGACCACGACCGTTTGCGCTTCACGTTGTCGTTAGTGACCCACTTTTCATCGCCAGTCACCATCCGCTTCAGAAACGGGTCGATTTTGTTGCGATTCAGCAGCGATTCACATGCGTCGATACGGTCAAAGATGTTTTTTTGCGTCAACGTGTGTGGCACCCATACATCGAGCTTCTTTGTGAATCCAAGCTTCTTCAAATGGTTAATAACGGTTTGATGACTTATCCCCAGCTCTTGGCCGATGCTACGGCTGCTACTATGCCGGTCTTTCTCGGCTAATTCAGCGATTTTGTCGCAATTTTCGACGACAGGCCTTCCGAAGCGTGGCGCATCTTCGACGACCTCTACACCAGAACGATAACGTTGAAACCATCGTTGTGCGGTGGAAATGTAAACTGTATCGGGTCCATAAACTGCACAAATTTTATTGGCAGCTTGAGATGCATTTTTGCCTTTGTCATAGTAGTAATGTAAAATATGTCAGATTTTCTCTTTATTTTGCTCCATATTTGCGACACTATAACTCACGAACGACTTAACCAAACAAAACACTGTCAAGGACTATAAAAGCGCGCAAAAATACCTTTCCAACAAGCTATAGTATGACTCGATACAATGAATACAACTAGAACTACGCGCTTACAACGACACCTCGCGAAAATACCGCAGGACTTTTTTGACAGCCTAATATTTAAAATGAGTGGTGGTGTGATGGTTGAGAAAATTGAACCGATGGAATTCGAACACGGGTTGTTTGATTTATCAAGCAGCTATCTGAAATATAATTCACAAGCAGTTGAAACTCGTACATATAATACGGAAGAGATGCAGATGCAAACTGCCTTCGGGCCTGCTGCCATCTACCATATGGTAGAAATGATTTGACACCCTTAATAGAAATCACCAGCAGACGACTGTACATACCACATTTAACATTATACATTTAAATTATACGATTGTGCTACTCACGAACTGCATCTGCCTGTTAGGCGTATATGATGTTGCTTAAATCGATTTACGATACCGTGTATCATAATGCCGATCCTTGTTATACAGAATTACGATTTAATCTGTAGTGTTAAATCAAATCACATTTTTCGCATTTTATACGATTATATTAGGTGTACCGTTAAGTTTTTTCGGTTTTACAACAGATGACAACTGAGCGAACGCATCAGACGTGGTTTGCACGGTTTAAAAGTGGTCTGTATACAAACGTTATACGATTTAATGTTTGCTGGGAAGTCACGTAAACGTATAATTTGAATTAATACATTTACCCCCATTTAGTAACGTCTGGCGGTGATTTCAATTAAGGGAGAAAAAATATCTCTACCATCTGGTAAATGGCAGCATACCCGAGGGCAATTTGCATCCTCACCGTTCCGTATCATATGAACGAGTATCAACTGTTCAAAAATATTCAGATAGCCGTGCAAGAATCGATAAACCAACCAGCGGGAGTTCGAATCCCATCGGAGCAATTTTCTGAACCATCAACACCAGTCATTTAAAACATGTATATCTCCCTGCCACAAGAAGTCTATTGAATAATTCTCACAACTACAAACATAAAGGTTCTCATATATACAAATGGTGATTAATGAGGGTTATACATTTTACGCATTTATTTTTCGTCATTTGTATTTTTTGCATGACTATGATAAATCGTATATACGTATTGCATCAGTCGTTTAAGGTTCATATGTAGGTCGTATTTCTAATCCTATTCGCCATATACTTATTCACAACCATTTGCTATGTATGTATATCGCCTCCACTTACTGGCTTCTGTTAGTTTAAAAGTTGGTATGAATGCGACTGCCTGTAAAAACTAAACAGTCAGATTATTGAACACTGAGAAGTTTGAATATGATAAAATACTCAAGCGTGTTTTTTTATAAGAGGTTGCGTAAGACAAATTATCATGTTACTTGAAAACGTAGACGAATTTTAGTGAAATTTTTGGCCGATAAACGTTACCAGAAAAAAATTAAACAGACATTAATTATTTGGTTCTGTTTTCTTTATTTTCCTCGTCGAAAGATCGGAAATGTCACGGAACGCAACTGCGTCCGATCGCAGCAGGACCTGGACGCCTGCGACGGTTCGCAGTGTGAAACCTGTTCCGGAGCAGGATGCAACAGCTACGAGTTTCCGACCGGTCGGCAGAAATGTGTCGATTGTGTGGGAGAGCTGTGCGACGATCCGTCGGCCACTACCAGTCACTGCTCTCGGCCAGATGATAACTGCATTACCATTCGAAGGACTAACGGTACGTTGGGGTTGTTTTTTGTTTGAAATATTTAAAGGTTGTTTTTCCAGGATCTGTTACAAAATCCTGCGAAGGGGCGCTGAGCGAGTCGGATCAACAGCAATGCCAACCGGGTCAGGCTGAGTGTGCTTACTGTGGAAATAATGAATGTAACAGAGGAGTGGTCAATTTTACGACGACCCGCGAGTGCTACACGTGTGAAGGGACCTCGTGTTTGCGATCTTCGCTGGAAATCGAAACCTGCCACAACGTGGACGATGATTGCTTTAGCTTGTTCGAAGGATGTAATAATCAATACGATTAAAATTAATTAAGTAAAAATACGCTAAGGTTATCATTTCCGTCAACAGTTAATCCAATACGGCGTGGCTGCAGATCTGCGCTCAGTCGTCAGGAGAAGGATACTTGCGATGATCCCGATAATGTTTACTGTGATCTCTGTGAAACCGACGTGTGCAATCTCAGCAGTCGTCAGGATCACTTCTGCTGGTACTGCTCATCGGTTGTGGATGGTGAGTGTATCGCAAGCCCACAGAACATCGTTCGATGTCCCGCTCCGGACACTGAGATCAGTGATGAGGCGCAGTGCTACACGAAAATTGTTAGTGTAGCCCATTTTTTCCCTACATAAACCTTTTTTACGGTATATTTTATATTTATAGATTGGCGGAGTAACGGAAAGAGGCTGCCTCGGCTCGGCGGTTAACGCTTTGGAATGCAAATCACCGGGGAATTGCGAGATGTGCGCGATTGAGGATGGTCAACCCTGTAATGGGAACGTTTTCCCTGCCGACCGGATAAAGTGTGTGGTCGGCGGTGATTTGGATCAATACTGCGCGAATCCGGCGGACAGCTGTGTGCAAATTATGAGGCATGGGGAGAGCATCATCAAAAAGTGTCAGTCGGCGATGAGCGCGGGGGAAGTGGCCTTCTGTAGAGCTAACAGCAATAAGTGTGATTTTTGTGACTCGGACAATTGCAACGAGGAAGATCAGTCGTTTGACTATATCAAATGCGTGTGAGTATTAACAGAATCACCCCGAGAGTGAGTACGGAATTATTGCCACATAGTATATTATTTATGAAATAGGATGTAATACATTGCGTAACTAATCGCTCTGAATGGATATTTTGGGGTTCTACAAATTTAACGTGTAACGAAGTAATGAATGACATCGAACGCTTATAACTGGACCATTTATCGATAGATCGCAGAGCTGTCGATCGATTGGAAATATTTATATATTCTGCACTCATAATGTCATCCTGCTGTGCGTTTGTGATGAAACAAACTATTGCATAGTTTAAAAATGCTAGGCATTGTCTAAACGAAAAATCCCATATTCTAATTAGTCTAATTTGTGCTCATCGAACTGTTCCGATTAAAACGAGCAACTAACGTAGCGGCGAGACACAGTTTGAAGATATATAAGTAACTAGCTGACCCGGCAAACTTCGTCCCGCCCAAAATTTGTTTTTGTTATCAATACCTTCAAATACCACGTTTTCTTACTATGAGCAAGTTCATGGGTACAATCGCAGAACTGTTCAGTGATTGATCTTCTATTCGACCCCATTTGAATTTACCTTTTACTATAAAATTCCTAGTATTTCTAACAAAACTCATCATTATAATATCAGATTATTTTCAGACACAATTCTCGTTCAAGATTTGTCAACCACTTACAAATAACTTGTTTCTCTGTTACCTGGAATAAATGTTTGATACAAAAAAATATAATATAATAAAGACAATCCTAAATCGGATAATTTCTTCCTCGAGTTCTGCTCTTATCAACACATCCGGCGATCCTTTTTTTGGTATAGATAGAAGAAGATATAGGAGTGCGTTTTATCATATTAAAATCCATTTCCAGTTTAGAACTAAGATCAATTTCGCTAGCGCAAACATCGAATGGACTAACAGCACTTTGTCACTTTGTCACCCAAATTTCAAGCACAATTTAGTTCTCGAGCTATGCAGAAGTTTGTGCTTCGTTTGTATGGCAGCCCACTCTTAGAGAGCGGGACGAGTGTCTAACCACCATAGAAATGATTATTGGATCCTAAAACCTCCACATGCCAAATTTGGTTTCGTTTGCTTGATTAATTCTAGAGTAATTTAGAAATTTGTGTTTCATTTGTATGACAGCCCGCCCTCCCCTTGAAGAGGGGGGTGGAGAGTCTAACCACCATAGAATCATTTATTGCACCCTAAAACCTCCACATGCCTAATTTGGTTTCATTTGCTTGATTAATTCTCGAGTAATGCAGAAATTTGTGTTTCATTTGTATGGTAGCCCCCCCCCCCTTAGAGAGGGGGGTTGAGAGTCTAATCACCATAGAAATACTTATTGCACCCTAAAATCTCAATATGCTCAATTTTGTTTCATTTGCTTGATTAATTCCCGAGTAATGTAGAAATTTGTGTTTAGCTTACCCCTCAGAGAGGGGGGAGGGGTCTCAAACTATCACGAAAACCTTCCCCGGCCCCAAAAACCCCCACATACCAATTTTCGTAGCTAACCATCGGACATCATTCTTTTCTAGGGAAAAAATAAAAAGAAACAGCACAATAAATACTGCCGTCGCTTAGACAAACCGTCAGTACCTGTTCTGCTACCGTTCTGAACGTACGTTCAAGATTGTTTGCTTCGAAATGGATGCTCAGAATATGCACAGAGCAAAATAGTGCTAGTGCAGACCCTGCACTAGCGTGCAAAAGAGACTCCTAGCCTCCGCTAGTATGAAATGAATCTCATTTACCCTGTAATTTCAAAGAGACGACTGATTTTTAAGTTTAAAGCATCTATAAAATAAAAAAAAAAAGTTTCATTTCAGAGGCGAACCAGCCCAGGAGTCTGAAAGCCTCTCAAATAAAGAATAAAAAAAATAAGTTTCAATTCTAGTCCCGCTTCAGTCAGCGAGCAGCTGACAATCACAAGCAGAGACTTTGCCCAAAGCGGAATCTACAACGTCACGCAAACCATCGAACCTTTTCTGGACCATCAAAACTTTCTATTAGAAAGAACGTTGTAGGAATTCGATGCATTCGAATACAGTATCCGAAGTGATAAACAAGCGAATTAAATAAAATAATTTCGCATTCCTACATCAACAATGCGATCGTGTCCTGCACTCAACCTCCCATACAGCACTTCCATGCCAAACCGATATAGTGATTCTCTTTTTTGTGAAAATTGATAGTTTTGTTCCTCATCGCAAAACATTAGACCCGAATTTTTTCGTTAGGGTGACCATTTCGGTTCTAGGGTGGTCCGAGAAATATTTTTTTCCAAAAATTACAATACATAACTTTTGAACTACTAAGCCGGTTAAGGTGATTGACATACTAAATTAAAGCCAATTAGCTGTTCTTTAAAAAAATACTATTATAAAAAAGTAGCTTGCAAAAAATTTGAATTTTGTTTTCGTAATTATTATTTGTGTTTTTGTTTTATAGTTTACGTGGATATTATTTTATAATACTACGAAAATTTTTAAATAACCATTCTACCAGTTTGGTCGCTTGTGCTCGCAGAACAATACTTGCTCGAAATAAGCGCAGCTGTCATCCTTAGTGGAGAAAGTTTTGCTACTGGCAAGCGAAACCAAATCACATACAAAATTCCAGAACGACATTTACTTTCTTGGTGGCTTAATGAACGAAAAAACTCTATCTGTTAATCTCAACAACCTCGAAAAGAGTAGCACTTCTTCATTATCATCAAGATTAGCGCAAATGCAATTCTAGTTGAAAGCAGTTTTGCGAATGGCACGTGAGCCCGAATGAGCCCGTGCTCCCGTGGTCGAGTGGTTAGCGTCACACCTAACATGCCGGGGGTTCGGGTTCGATTCCCGCTCTGAACAGGGGAATGTTTCGTCAAAGAAATTTCCTCCGTCTTGCACTGTGCTCACACGTATTCTCTAGAGCTTGCCACTCAGAATACATTCAAGGCGTGTTATCCAGCATAGAAATTTCAACTAAGTACTAGTAAAAATAACACAAGTAATACTATGTTGAGACGGAAAAGTTCCACTAGGAACGTTAGTGTCATTTAAGAAGAAGAACGTGAGCCCGAATAAATTAATAACTTAATATAACTTATTCAATAACTTGGTATTCCCCAAATAAATTTTTGGTGCACAACCTTAACACCTGCTTCACCATAGCGTCAGTTCAATGCATTGAAGACAGAAAACATACAATGTTAACTGTTTGGAAAAAGGCTGAATATTTGCCTCAGCAGAGATTTATTACTAATACCCTAACGTAAATATTTCCCTCCCGCTCTCTCCCCTCCTTGTTTATATTTATCATTGCAAATGGAATTTCAGCGTACCGAAGATGCACTATTTTTACGTACGGGTTATGAAGCACGCACGTACGCACACTAATATTCATATATCAATGGCTTGAAGCAACTAAATATACACACACTTATCTCCGTTTTGCGCTCTTCTCATCAGAAGACCTTTCTGTTAATATTGCTAGTCTAGATTAGCTTAACTGTTATCCTTTGTGGAGAGAGTTCTCCTACCGTCATGCGAAACCAAATCACTGACAAAATTCCAGAACATTTATTTTCTTGGTGAGCTGACGATAGCCTAGCTTGATGATTCCCTACACAATTGTGTAGCTCAAAACATTAATGCAATGGCAATGGCTTTGAGTTTGATGTAATGATTGCAATGCCAGAGACATCAGCGAGTGAATAATTTGGTCGCGTCCACAGCTCAGTCCGAAACGAAGACATGTGATGGCGCAAAACAAGGAAGGACAAGCGATGTTCATTGCTTTGAATACAGAACGATACTGTAAGTTTGCCTCCCTTCCCTGCTTGAGACTTTAAACTTCTTCAGTTCATTCGTCTCTAGCCTCCAAAAAGGCTCTTGGATAACTTTACTTTATCCATCATATTACTCCTCCACTCCCATTG
Organism: Toxorhynchites rutilus septentrionalis; assembly: GCF_029784135.1. Lineage (NCBI taxonomy): Eukaryota > Metazoa > Arthropoda > Insecta > Diptera > Culicidae > Toxorhynchites > Toxorhynchites rutilus. The sequence continues at coordinate 296,750,099 of NC_073745.1, read as the reverse complement.
CCTTGAGAAAGGCATTCGATCTCTCGCCGTCCAGCTCGCCCAGCAACGATGTTGTTAAATCGATTTCCTCACGAAGAATGAAAGTTTACCTCGGCGAGATTCACTGTTTATATCCTAGGTAAATATTCAACTTCGTTCTTCTTCTTTTCCTTTGTTCACGGAGACTTTATATCTCACGATTTCCCCTTCGTTGCTCGTTATTGACAGCTCTGTTCGGGAAAGCACACAAATGGACAGAACAAATGTATGAGGAAATGGGAATGCTTCCAATTTTCATCAATTTGAACCATATACAGACTATGGGATTGTGATGTATAGCATATCAAACAAATCTTAGGGAATTCCCGATTCATTTGGTATATAAATCGCCAAAATCCGTTCGCGGCCAAAATAGCTATTACCGTTAACTTTATTTCATAAAAAAGTGACCTGTTTTCTGATTTGGCACCCATAATGAAACGTCAAAAGTCATTTTTGGAAATTGGGGAAAAAATATGTTTCGTACTACTCTGAAATGGAAATGGGCACTCTAACGAAAAAAAAAACAAAGAGATACGAGTCTGATATTTTGCGATAAGGAACAAAACTACCAATTTGGCATGGAATGACTGTATATATACATATATTTTCTCAAATTTTGCACTCAAGATGCCAAGGAATCTCGCTACTGAACCGATTTCCGATCTTTCATCGGTAAAAGGTATCACAACGATGACAATTTGAAATTGTGTGGTCATATTTTCCCTGCTCCTTTCATTCCACTGTTTTAGGCCAACTTGTATTTTCAAAAAATCAGTTCAGAAGAAAATCGATACGATTCTGTTGAATATAACAATGTTCAGTCATTCCATGCCAAACCGATTAGTGGCTTTCGGATTTACGTGCAAAATGGTACACCCAAACTAGCGTTGGCAGAAAACATTTAATCTTTGGCAGAAATGATGCCATTTCGTGTGCTGAAGAGTCAAATGCGCAAATAATGAGCTGTTTTAAAAGCTTAAAAATTGTTTGTATGTATGTTTTATCTTTTCATTTCATTTGGGATTGTGCCAAAAAAAAAGGCTATACGACCATAATGGGAATCGAACCAAGGCCGACTGGAATGCAAAGATATTTCACACGACCACGCTATCCATAAAGCTGCCAGCGCTGTTATATTGAAGGGTGATAATATTACACTTCATCAGAAAATGAAGTTGGAAAGTGTTTTCTAAGAGGATAGAGAAGAACATGAACGAGAATATATCTTTCTCTGTATGGGCCGTGTATTTGGCAAACTATACGAAATGCTTTCATATGCTTTCATTTAAATGTGTCTCCTGTTTTGCTCGCTTATTTTGGCTCTAGCATATATATTATACAATTGATATATATGTATTGGGGAGTAGAACATTTTCTGTTATTTTTCAGCTCATTTCATGTAATAAATCGAGATGCCATAACTTGTGCTAAAAATTAACTTTGGGTGTAGTTTTGTTCCTTATCGCAAAATATTAGACCTGTATTTTTGAATTTTCTTCATCCCACCCAAAATTATTTTTTTTGTTATCAATACCTTCAAATATTCATGTTTTCTTGTTAAGCGCACGTTCATGGGTCCAATCGCTGTTCATTAATTGATCTACTAATCGACCCTTTAAAATTACTTTTTACTATAAAATTCCTAGTACTTCTACCAAAACTCGTCAATATTCAACCACACTTGCGAATAAATTGGATTCTATTCACATAGATCCAGTCTAGTCGCATAGAAGTATTGAAAGAAGACTGAAAACATGTTGACTTTGAGAAATCATAATTTAAAAACGAAAAATGACATATCTCTGATTTTTGGATAAGTTATGAAAACATATAACGCCCTTGGTCATAAGACCATATAAACTATAAAAAACAAATACGATAAATAATTATGAAAACAAAATAAAGATTTTTGCAATATCTAGTGGTTCAAAAGTTGTGAATTTTTGAAAAACATCCTAAAACGGAAATGATCACCCTAACGAAAAAATAAAAAAAAAACGGGTCTAATATTTTGCGATAAGGAACAAAACTACAACTTTTCACAAAAATCCGTTTTGGCATAGAATACCTGTATTTGAAAATGTGTTTTCCTTGAAATGCATACAGATGAATTTTCTAAGGGAAACTTTCCAAAATTCACGTGTCTTTTTCGTTTTTGAGCTGTCCCGCAATCAATTGTATGCGCTAAAATGACCATAAAAACATGAAATACCATAGTAAGGAAAAAACCATCATTGAAGTATTATTTCGGCATTTGAACAGAAGTCGAAAAGTAATGCTGTTAGCATCACGAATGGGTTTTTTTCTGCCACCGCCAGGTCCCTGAAGTCCTTTGAATGAAAAAACTGATTGAGTTGCGGAAATTTGAAGTGCATTTTTCATTCATTTAAGGTTTTTGGGGTACTGCTTTGCAATAAAATAGTTGATTTCTCGCGTAGTTTCTTTTAGTTATATCGACGGTTGTGTAGTGGGATACTTTTACGAGAAACGACAAAATGTGTTGTATAATAAAGTCGATAACAGTTCTCGGCACAAAGTTTCTGAGAGATGATTTGCCTTTCCAATCGTTTGAGTAATCTGCGAATATTTCACCCATAATTATTTCCTCTGAATGGTGCACCTGATCCATCCGAGATATGTCTCTTCAGATGACGGTTTGATATCAATCAAGTTTCGCAAACATGAAATGAATGAATGAATGTAAACTATAAAAAACAAATACGATCAATAATTACGAAAACAAAATTAAGATTTTTGCAAATGTAATATTTTTCAAGATAAAACGTAATATATGGTTTTTCATGTAGAATCGTATGTGGATTTCATTTTTCATGTTACTTTCCTTAAATGATTACGATTTCACAAAGTATGGAATTTTCAAAAATGTTCAAAAATTCATATCTCCTTTTGGTGAGTTTACCACGGCACCACTGTACATCAAACTTTATTAAATTGAAAGGGCTTTCCAATATAAATATACAAAAAAAAATCGAAGGAGGGGGCGGGGGTGTGTTTTGATATATGTGAGTATGATTTTTCCTAAACGGTTAATTCATTTTCCAGCAACTTTGTCAAACATTATACTTTGATCAGACATCTGGATTTTGAGTTACGGATTTTTGAAAGAAATATCAATGGTTTTCATTACGCCCTTTTAAAAAATTAGTCGTAATTGAAATGGTCATATGATAATGTAATTTAAAAGGTAATATGATAATGAAAATTTAAATTTTAAGTAGTTTCCATAGTAAGTATCAAGTTTCAAAAAAAAAATCGAAGAGGTCGGGCTAGCAGCCAGCTGATGTGATTTCTCTATATCCAAATTGGACCGTATTTTGAATCGAATTTTAGTTTAGGTTCAGATCCAATTTTAGCTGATTTAGCTACAGTCAAATAACGGCATTTTTGTTGTGAAAAATTAAAATACATATTCGAAATCATCCTGTATTCTAATATTCGATTTGCGTGGAATGTGTTTTTCTATTTTTACTACTGTGGCATGGATTTCGTACCCACTCTTTATAAGCATAATTAAAATATTCAAACAACCGATGCGATTTTTTCAGAACTTGTTCGTCCGACGATGACCTGGACTGCGCCAACAAACCAATGGAAATCGAGACCTTGGGAGTATGCAACACTTGCGTTGTTATCCTCGCCAACAACACGGGTGCTCGACCGACCATTCGACGTGATTGCTTGGACATGCTGCCACCGGAGGAACAGCAGCAATGTCTTTTCCCCACTAGCTCTGATTCGGAGTTCTCATGTATGACCTGCGATAGCAATCGTTGCAACGAGATAGTCTACCCCGCCGATCGGCTCTCCTGCTATACTTGCGATGGAGAATCGTGTTTCTCGCATGATACAATCATGATTGAGTACTGTCCGTACTATCAAAAAGATGATGCTTGTGTTACCCAAAGAAGCACGAACGGTACACTGATCGGAATGGGTTGCAAGAGTATGCTTACGCCGTACGAGGCTCAGGATTGTGGTGCTCATCCCGAGGTCTGCAAGATTTGCAACTTTTCGAGGTGTAATGATCCTGTGGCGTATTTGGGCAGTGGCAACTGCGTTCAATGTAACAGCTCATTAGACGCTAACTGCATTGGACGTGCCAAAAATATAGACACCCAACCGTGTAATGATCCGCTGAACAGAAAATGCTACACACGACTCGTTTCCGGATTGACCGTTCGAGGTTGCCTGAGTGACTTAGATGATGCAGCGAAGACTCAATGCCAGCAGGGGCATAACTGCACGACATGTAATTCGACCAAAGCGAATTGTAACGTTGACACTTACCCACCGAATAGGCTGGCTTGTTACACGTGTTTACATGCGCCCTGCAACTCGCACAGCTCCATCTTGTATGAATACTGTCCTACGGTTCTTAGAGATGACAGCTGCATTGTACAGAAAAATTCTTCAGGGCATTTAACTAGAATGGGTTGCAAAAGTACACTGAATTCCACCGAACTGAGCACTTGCACCGGAAATCCTCAGCTATGTCAATCGTGCTCTACACCAGGATGCAACGACCCGGACAAAATATTCGGCGATTTCAGTTGCGTGAGATGTTCGAGCACACACAACTCGGACTGTATCGGTGGAACGTACCAACTGGAAACCGAAAAGTGCAACGATCCCACAAACCGCCAATGTTACTCACGACTATTGAACAACAGTGTCACCGAGCGAGGATGTCTCGCCGATCTGGATACCTCGTCACAGTCAAAATGTCTCCAAGGTCTGGACTGCAGCGTATGCGTCTCGTTTGGACCGGCGTGCAACTCCCGACAATACCCCGAAAGTCCACTCAAATGCTACCAGTGTAATTCAACCCAGGATGGGACCTGCCGAAACGTCCAACACGGAACCGCACCCTACTGCACACCGTTCAACAGTGGAAACAAATGCTACACCATCGTTCAACAGAATGGAGACACGGTTCGCAAATGCTCTGCACTCGAACGGAGTACTCAATGCGCTGACGTGAAGCTTTGTGAGGTTTGTCTTTTCGACGGTTGCAACGGGAGAAATTCGTCGACAATTGCGCAGGCGAACGTCACCCAGACTACGGTCGTACCATTCCTGCACTGTTCTGCGAGAAATGTCGTTGCGAGTGTAGGTCCGATTCTATCCGCCGCGTTAGTGATTGTGATTTTTGCTGTGAATTATGTATGAATATGGCTATAAGAATTAATAAATTATAAATTAATATAAACTTTACCATCAATATCCTTGACCATAATAAACTCATCAGCAGTGGCGTCGAGTGAAGCTTTTGAACCCGGGGCGGAAGAGTCGATTTGCACCCTCACCACCCCGTCAGAAATCATAGTTGGCCAATTTCTTCATATAAATTTGGTTCATTCTGCACCCCTAAAATCATGCACCCGAGGCGGTCCGCCCCTCCGCACCCCTCAGTCGACGCCACTGCTCATCAAATACAGTACGTGTCATAACATTAGAAACATTATTTTTTTCAATTTTCAAAGATACGTAAAAACCCGGTCGAAATGAAGTATATTCAAACAACAAAAACGCCAGTTCAGAGGTCTTGAACTGGACCAAAATAGACATCTTCTGCTCATTTACTTCCGACAACATGTATGACCATACGAAGTAATCCAAGGGGTTTAGATTTGGTGAACTCATCTTTGGCCAAAATTCGTTGTATGAGAAGGCACACCGTTCTGCTGAAACACGCAATGATGATTCCCGTACAATTTTTATTTTCTTGTCTTTACGACATTCTGCAAGACATCCGTTTTATAATTTATAAAACGTTAATTTTAACGCTATTCCAAATGAAAAAAAAGTGATAGTTTGCCTCGTTTGCAAATACCTCCTCAAACCACGGATGCGCCGCTTGGGAATCGTGGAATGTTTTGTCACTATTTGAAATACTATTCGAACTGTCGTTTTGGACATTTTGAGACTGTTGCAAGGCAAATAACGCCCCTCCAAAGAAAACAAAGTCTTGTCCACCATGCCGTGATAGTACGAGAGTTACCCTTTTCAAACCGTTTCTTCTTCGAAGCTTCCGAAACTCCACGAGCTCTTCGTTTATTAAAAGCTAGGCATCTCAGGTGATGTTTGAGCACATAATTTTCATCGAATTCGTTCCCTGCCGTTCCTAATCACTCGCTCAATTCTTGCTGAACGTCAAAATCACGCCTCATCCCCAGGTTTTTCAAACTCATGAAAATAAAGGGTGTGTCACATCAAATTGCATCACGGAAAAAACGCTGTAGAAATTTATTTTTTAGGAATTATATCTTCAGCTATCGCTTATAATCAGATAAGAGTGTATAGATCACGTTGGCCATGCTTCACTGTAAATTTTTCGTAAATTTGGAAAAATTTCGTCGAACGAAAAAGAGCGTCGTGAATTAATCCTGCGCACTCATTTCGAGAATCCGGAGTTGTCACATCGGGACATCGGTAAGATGCTGGGAATCGTCCAATCCACGGTCAGCAGAGTACTAAAACGATACTTCGAGAACCTAACCATCGACCGGAAGGTGAAGAACGGCAAAAATGGATGCTCCTTCAGTGAAAAAGATCACAAGCGCGTAGTTAAGCAGTTTAGACGTGATCCGAGAAGTTCGGTCCGGGATGTCGCCAATAAGCTGAATTTGTCAAGTTCATTCGTCCAGCGGACCAAGCAGCGGGAGGGCCTGCGTACATACAAGGTTCAGAAGGCTCCTAATCCTGACGAAAGGCAAAACATGGTGGGGAAGACGCGAGCCCGGAAGCTGTACACCGAAATGCTGACGAAGCCGCATTGCCTGGTAATGGACGACGAAACCTACGTCAAAGCGGACTTTCGTCAGCTGCCGGGCCTGTTGTTCTTCTCCGCAGATGACAAATTCAGCGTTCCGGAGGAGATTCGCAAGCAGAAACTATCCAAGTTTGCCAAAAAGTACATGGTGTGGCAAGCGATCTGCTCTTGCGGAAAGCGGAGCGCCCCCTTCGTGATGACCGGCACGGTAAACGGGCAGGTTTACCTTAAGGAGTGCCTACAGAAGCGCTTACTACCACTATTGAAGCAGCACGAGGGCCCGACCATCTTCTGGCCGGATCTCGCTTCGTGCCACTATTCAAAGGACATGTTGGAGTGGTACGAAGCCAACGGGGTCACCTTCGTGCCAAAGGAAATGAACCCGCCCAATGCGCCGGTCCTTCGTCAATAGAGAAATATTGGGCGATTATGAAGCAGGCCCTCCGAAAGAACCCAAAAGTTGTCAAATCGGAGGCGGACTTCAAGAGAAAATGGATTTCTGTTAAAAAAAAAAAATACAACCTGACGTTGTACAGAACCTTATGGACGGGGTAAAGAGAAAGGTGCGAGCATACGGGCTTGGGCTCACACGCTTGGGCACACACGCCAAGATAAAAATATGTACAAAAAATTTTCTAATACCTGAAAGTTGTAGCATTGGCAACTTTGCTTCCATAGTGTTCTGTAGTGCCTATACAGCTCGTGAAAGTTTTATCGATTTCTTAGTGAATTAAACAAGTTTAACTCACAGCAGGTACGTACACGATTTTCTCGCGCTTTCACATTACGTGAGAGAGGCGACAGAAATAAGTGAAGTGTGCCACAATAAATTGTGATTTTTGGTTTGCATAGTGAAGCAAAACAAAAGCCATCGCACAATAATCTGGCAATTGTACCTGCTGTAGCAAGACTCCATAAAGCCCTCTCTAAGGATCATAACAATGGACTTTGTAGTCTAAAAAATGAAAATGGACAGTTTACAACCGATTTACAAACCGGTTTACAAACACACTTCCCAGGATCAATCCAAATGACTTCGGGAAACGCACAGGTCTTCAATACAGCCCAATCTTGTCCAATCAGAGATGAGAATAGAGCTAAAGAAGTGGCTAGGGCGGTCTTTACGAAGTCAAGGGTTGAATGGGCAGTGAATTCTTTAAAGCCCTTTAAATCTCCAGGACCGGATGGGATTTATCCAGTGCTGTTACAAAAAAGCAAGGATATCACTGTCCCTCATCTGGCAGAGATGTTTAAGGCTAGCATGATACTAGGCTACATTCCTAGCAAATGGCGAGAAGTCCGGGTTATATTTATTCACAAGGCTGATAATCGCGACAGGACGACTCTCAAAGCGTATAGACCAATTAGTCTAACATCTGTCATCTTAAAAACGATGGAAAAGATTATTGACCTCCATATCAGATAATCATATTTGAACAGGAGACCATTAAACAAATTTCAATTTGCCTATCAAGCGAATAAATCAACTGAAACAGCGCTTAACACGTTAAGTTCATAAATAAAGAAGTCTTTAGACGCTAGAGAAATCTCACTTACAGCTTTCTTTGATATTGAGGGAGCATTTGATAAAGCTTCACACAATTCTATAAGTAGAGCTATGAATAAATGTGGTTTTGACATGTGCATCTCCAACTGGATACATGCTAGTTAACCAACCGAATGATAAAAGCCAAATTAGGAGGATCAACTCTAACGACGAAACCAACAAGAGGCTGCCCTCAATGAGGAGTTCTGTCTCCTTTGCTGTGGTCTCTTGTTGTTGATGATCTTGTCAACTATCTGACTAACCAGGGGTACGAAGTCATTGGATTAGCCGATGACACAACTATCTTAGTTAGGGGTATATGTGAGCATACTATTTCCAACAGAATGCAAACAGGCCTAAGCTACACACTCAAATGGTGCAAACTGGAAGGACTCAGCGTCAATCCTTCTAAACAGTCATAATTCTATTCACCAGGAAAAGAAAGTACAAGATTGCAAATCTTAGATTGGGAAGTGTACAATTGGAGCATTCCAAACGAACGAATTATTTAGGTGTCATACTTGACCTGAAAGCTAAACTGGAACGACCACCTAGAGTATGCTATTTCTAAAGCCCAAATTGCTCTTTGGGCTTGTAGTAGTATATTCAGAAAAAATGGGGTCTAAAACCGAGAATGATTCACTGGATATACTCGGCAATTGTGAGACTCAGGTTAAGTTATGCTTCGTTAGTGTGGTGGCCTAAAACAACACAAATATCAGCTCAGAAAAAGCTTGATAAACTACAACGTCTGGCATGCCTATGAATTACAGGAGCAATGCCCAGCACACCCTCCAAAGCCCTAGATGCTTTTTTATACCTTCTACCCCTGCACCAATATGTGCAACTTGAAGCGGAAAAAGGTGCTCTCAGGCTTAACCCTTTCATTACGGCAGTGTGCTCTGCTGAAGTGCTACCCCTGTACGGAGAATTGCGCCGCAAAGTATGGACATTGCGCTTGTGTGATCGAAGAGCAGTATGAATTTCAAGTCGTCTAAAGACGCCACTCGTACACACAGGACGTCGCGCGTATATCGTCTATAGACGACGCTCGTAACGAAAGGGTTAAACGTACGAAACAATTCCAACAAGGAGATCTCAAGGGGCACTTGCGAATCCTGAAAGATTTTCAACTAAACCCTATATTAATCATAAACGAAGAATGGATGGAAACAGACACTAAATTCAGCGTTCCTTTCAAAGTGATTGAATTCAATCGCAGCGTATGGGTACAAGGTGGTCCTATAACTCGTCCGGGACCACTCGTGTTTTACACCGAAAAAAAAATCGGAAAATCTACAGGAGCTGGGATTACTGGACCAGGGATAGATGTCTCAATTCCAATGGGACAGTGGCTAACAGTTTTTCAAGCAGAAATACATGCTATTCTAACATGTACGAACACTTGTTTGGCTAGGAAATACAGGTATGCCAGTATCTGTATTTTCTCAGATAGCCAGGCAGCTCTAAACGCATTGAAAGCATATACTTGTCAGTCAAAGTAAGTTTGGGAATGTATTCTTTCCTTTAAAAAACTAGCTGTAACTAACGAAGTTAATCTATACTGGGTGCCTGGTCACTGCGGTATAGAAGGTAATGAAAAAGCCGATCTAGCAAGATTAGGATCTTCAACTAAATTCGCGGACCTGAGCCATTTTGCGGATTATCTGTATCCTGTCTGAAATCCAAGCTCAAATCCTGGAAAACATCGATGATTGAAGCCAACTGGAGAGCTCTATCATCATCACGACAATCAATATTATTCATTACACCTTGTAATAGAATAACACGCAGCCTACTTAGCTTGAATATAGCCGATCTGAGTATGTTGACTGGGCTATAGACCGGACATTGTCCGAGCAGGTATCACCTCAAAAAAAATTGGGAAAATAACGGATGATATACAGTGACTCAAATCCGAATTCGTACTCCACAATGCAGATCTCTTTTCCCTTCTTTTGAAAGTCGAAAATAAGCTTTCGGAACATTCTATTTAGATAAAGTTATAGTGTCATATGAGAGTTAAAAGGTTTTCTATCTGTTTTCAGAATAATGATTTTTATATCTCTAAAAATGGCGATTGTATGTGCTAATGTATGAAAATTGACTCAAACTCATAATCGTACGCTGGTTGAAATCTCTACTCGATTTCGAAGGTGTTGGCCAATTTCCGAATTCCGTCATCAGTATGGTATCCCTTGTTCATTGAAACTATCTTTAGCTGTCTTTGGCCTTATCTACGAGTGTTTTGGTGTATTCGAAAGGAATATTTATAAGTTTTTTCATCAAGTAGTTTTCAAATTGTTTCATGGTTTCTAAATTTTTCTGCACAGATAACTTCCTCAGTTTTTTACTGGGATATCAATCGTTGTGGAAGGTTGGTTGTGGAGGAATATAAATAACTTTTGAGTAATTGTAATGTAACCATGTGCGAACTTTATATGTCGTTAGCTCTGGGTCATTTTCTTGCCAAAACTCGAATCCTCGATTCCATCACATTTTGTTGACACTTTGCTTCATATTTCCATTCAGGATGTTCAAGTAAACATTCTGATCCATTACTCCATCGATAAAAACCAAATTGAGCACACATAAAGTTTGTGATGTGCCTAGGAAGGGCAACTTGAATGCCCGAGCACAGACGGACAAACCGTTTCTGAGCAAAAAAAAAATCTGTAACACCAGACTGATTATTTCAAACAGCATGAAACAAATCAATGTCTTACTGGTAAGATGTTATTTCCATAGATGGGTTCTATATGGAGAAAGCCAACGTTGAATTAAACGTAAAAAAATCTGAAAGCAACGTTTAAGCATGGTGGTGGTGGAGGGATGGTATGAGAGTGCATGTATGAGCAATTTGGTTCTCATCGATGGCGTATTGGATCAGAATGTTTACTTGAACATCCTGAAAGAAAGTATGAAGCAAAGTGTCAACAAAATGTGATGGAATCGAGAATACCAGTTTTGCCAGGACAGTGACCCAGAGCACAAGACATATAAGGTTCGCACATGGTTACATTACAATTACTCAAAAGTTATTGATATTCCTCCACAATCTTCCGACATCAATCCCAATAAAAATCTGAGGAAGTTATCTGTGTAAGAATATTTAGAAACCATGAAATTTCTTAAAATAACGATTTTGAAAACCACTTCAGCACATACAATCGCCATTTTTAGAGATATAAAAACCATTGTTTTAAAAACAGATAGCAAACCTTTTAACTCTCATATGACACTATGACTTTATCTAAATAGAATGTTCCGAAAGCTCGTTTTCGGCTTTCAAAACAAGGGAAAAGAGACCTGCATTGTGGAGTACGATTTCGGATTTGAGTCACTGTATGTCGATTCTGCAATTTTGATGCTGATACTTCGGAACATTGCACTGTATTGATTCAGCAAAGACTGCGGATCCTTGGAAAGGACATTCTTATGCCTAACGAGATATGGTCTGCTGAATCAAAAAAGGTAAAGAATTTCTTAAAAGAAGTCATACCTTTTTGGGGGGAGATGCAAAGTACTAGTGCGACTATCACTTATTCCCTGAGTGTTGGAACGAACTGACAGCGCATATAGTAAACTAGAGTGCACCCCAATAGATCAAACTAATGGTCGCAGTGGTACAATGCTTCTACAGAAGAAGAAGTTGTAGCTTCAAAATGATGCGTCTCCCATCGATATGCGTTTATTTTTCACGAAGTTACAGCATGTCAAGAATCATTTAAAATTTCCGACTTCGCATTCTGTTCCTCTAATTTTTTTGTCGAGTGCGAAAAAATGGCCATTCGAGTGCGAAATATACAGCCATTCCATGCCAAACCGATATAGTGGTTTGAAGATTTTCGTGAAAAGTGGTAGTTTTGTTCTTTATTGCAAAACATTAGATCCATATTTTTTTTATTTTTTATTTTGTTAAGGTGACCATTTCCATTTTAGGGTAGTCCGAAAAATCAATTTTTCGCATTTTTGCCAAAAATGATTTTTTTTTAAATTCACAACTTTCTAACGACTGGACCAATTCTGATGTTCGACATATTACATTAAAGCCAATTAGCTGATCTTTTTGGAAAAATACTACAGTTGCAGAAAATTTAGACTATGTTTTCGTTATTATTAATTGTATTTGTTTTTTATAGTTTTCATGGCCTCGGGAGCAAAGGCGCTATATTTTTTAATATTTTTTATGGAAAGCTGATGATTTTTCACATAACATATGTCGAAGCCAGAGAGGCGTTTTTTTTCTGTTTTGAGTTGTGATTTTTCGAAGTTAACCGATTTTTTCAAAAAAGGCTAGCTAGTAGGTTTTAATTTGATATATCGATCATCTGAATCGGTCCAGTATTTCAATAATAATAAATTTTTGAAAAAAGTCATTTTTGGGATAAAAAGAAAACTGTTTTTGGTCATCGGTTAACTTTGAAAAATCATAACTCAAAAACAAAAAAACGCCTCCCTGGTTTCGACATATGTTATGTGAAAAATTCTCAACTTCCAGAAAAAGCTGAAATATAAAAAAATATAGCGCCTTTGGTCCCAAAACCATGAAAACTATAAAAAACAAATACAATCAATGATAACGAAAACAAAATTAAAATGTTTTGCAACTGTAGTGTTTTTTTCAAAAAAGACAAGTTAATTAGCTTTAATTTCATATGTCGAACATCTGAATTGGTCCAGTGGTTCGAAAGTTATGAATTTTTGAAAAAAGTAATTTTTAGTCAAGATAGATTTTTCGGACCACCCTAAAATGGAAATGGTCACCCTGACGAAAAAATAAAAAAATAGGGGTCTAATTATTTGCGATAAAGAAAAAACTACCACTTTTGACGAAAATCTGAGAACCACTATATCGGTTTGGCATGGAATGGCTGTATAAATAAAAATGGATCGCCGAATGTGTTGATAAGAGCAAAACTCGAGAAAGGAATTGTCAGATTTAGGGCTGTCTTCATTCTATCATATTTTCTGTATCAAACATTTATTCCATGTAACGGAGAAACATGTTATTTACAAGTGGATGAAAAATCTTGCACGAGAATTGTGTCTGAAAATAATCTGATATTATAATGTCGAGTTTTGGTAGATAAACTGAACTTTTGTAGTAAAAATAATTTTAAAGGGTAGATTAGAAGATCAATCAATAAACAGTTCTGCGATTGGACTTGCGCTTAGTAAGAAAACGTGGATGTGATAACGAAAAATAAATTTTGGGCGGGACTTAGTTTGCCGGGTCAGCTAGTTTCTTATAAAAATCAGAACAAATGCTAGAATATGGACATGTTCTGCTAAATCAGGATAGATGGTATCCCTATTCAATCTTTGCAGCGAAAAAAATCTAGGTTAGGATAGTAGGAGGTGGTTTCTAAGACAATTGGAAAGCTAGTTTTTCATGCATTTTATTAGGTATCGGCCTAACGATTTGCCGATGTATATAAAAAAATTAAATAAATATGAAGAAAATTGTAATTTTTCAATAGCCACCGTATCTACGAGGTAATCAAAAAGCTGCAAATGGTCGGATCAGAGGGTGTTTTTGCGTATTCGGCATTAAATCGCTCTATGAAACTGCGGATGATCTGTATGACTTTGAAAAGTTGTGACGATCAACATGAATTTTTCCAAAAATCATCAAACTGAACTTTGAATGGATACAATTCGGTCAGGCAAATTAGTCCTGACAGAAACCACCATTGAATTAATTTCCGTCGCGCGCCGAGAACTCCACAAAGCCGAATGTTTGAGACAGCGTTAATTGAAGAATGGATTAATTGTAACACAATTAAAACTCATCATAATTACCGAAAAATAAACCCCCATTCAGACGAATTAGATTGCGTGATGCTTCAAAAGCAATCATGGGCTCCACGATCGATCATATGCGCACCGTTTTATGCAATATTGTTTCGCTTTCAATCTATTTTTGAGCACACATTTTCGCTTCCTTTGAAAAAAAAATTAGGGGCAGAACCAAATATAAATAATGCCTCAAATCGGGCGTTTATGCTTATATGTGTGTCTGCGTGTGTGCTTACCCGATGCGGATACGCCAGATGCCACGAAACGTTGAAGGTACTTCCGGCCAGGAATGACGTCTTCAATGAACCTGAAAAAATTAAAAATAAACACAGTGAATTGGGATGATGAAATAATTGTGTTTTTTTTCTGCTTATATTTGATTTTTGCATACGATTATAGGTAATTTAGCCGTTTTTCTATACATAGACTGGTTGTGAGGAATAGTGGTTGTAAATGATGAAGCAGTCTTCCCACATAGCAAACGTTGAAAATCTCGGATGCGCTCATATATTATTATTCATCAATACGCTTTTTGAGAATCGATGTAAATAGTTATAAGTTGTTTTTTTTAGCAATTAATAAATCGCATCTAATTAAAAGTATGGTTGCGATAAAGGTGGTCCTCGCTAGAAACCAGTCAAAAGCAAATCAGCAATGCAGTAACAGTAACACTGGCAGTGGATGGAAAATAAAAATTGCACATAAAACGATCCGAAGGCACGCTAATCGCATAAATTTACCACCGGTAATAAAACGATTTCATCACGCTCGTACAATAACTTTTTTAACTCCTACCTAACGTGGGTAACATAGCTTAACTTAGCCTAACAAACATTCACCGGCATTTGTTTGCTTTGTGAAACCTCATTAATCGCGGTCCCGATCCTCTCTCGACCTGATGCGGCGTTCGGCATCTACGGTAGCAACGGGTGTACGGCCAAGGTCTTCTGAAACAAATCCAATTGCGCATAGTTTAGATCCATCGCTGGCACTGCACATTTAATTGCGAGTCATCCCACTTTTCGGGGGCGGAACGTATTGCGATCAGTGGTTGAGGCGTACGCGCAGGTCTAGGTCAGTGAAGATTCCGCCGATGCGTCGATGCCGGATTTATGGTGTTGGCTTCCGATCGTGCACGCCTCCGCGCTTTTGTTCAGCTGCTGTTGTTTAGCAAGTACTGACATAGATTCGCAACCTTCCGTTTATGCTCTGGGTGCTCAGTACAAATACTTGGGCGCTATTATGCTGATCCGGAGGTCGATTCACACTTTATAATTACACGAAGACTAATGACACTCGGGGTGATTTACGGTTTATAGCGAGTGCTAAGCACTCGCAATCAAGACGTTATCATTTTGAGTTGAGTTTGAGCTCATTTGGCATAATGCGATGACGGTAGCTGTCATCTCAATCGTGGATAATCTAATGCTTGCTAATTGGTGAAGTCGGTTAACTTCAAACACCATCGACAGAACCAACCATTAACGACCGCACTCGGCAGCTAATGATTAATTAACCAACTTCGGATTGAAACGTTCTTCTCTGCCCAAGAACGTGAGGCAATGTTTTTTGCTACTGTTCTTGAATCGAAAGCGGCGCTCAAGTCACCCAATCTGGTATGAGGAAGGAGATTAAGGTTTGTTTTTCTCCGTGCTCGCAATAAGACGTTAAATCCCACGTCGATCTTTGGGGATTGACACTGAATTTCTCCTTTATTTTCGCGCCGGTCTAATCAGACCGACAGTAGACTTTTCTTTAGGAGAGTGTCGGCACTAGCAACGACAACAACGAAGTTAGAAAATTATGTTTAGAAAAGACCATCGATGCGCTGGGACCAACGTGGGCCAGACGAAAAGTTCATTGTCGTTTCCCTATTTATTTTAATTTTAATTTTCCCCATATTTTTCGTATGCGACTTAACGTGTTTAGACTCGATTATATGCAGACTCGATTATAGGTGATTCGATTACAGGTCAGACTCGATTAAATGTGATTCTCTTATATACAATTTTGAACTCGATTATATACAATTTGGAAAAAAATATTTTTTTTTATATTTCAAATATAACTTATTTCGAGATTAAATGTAACCTTTCAACATCAAGGTGTAATTTAAGTGGCTATTACATGTACAGTGGGATAAAAATCGTGATTTTTGAAGATTTTGCTTGAATTTTCACCAGGAATTGTTTATATCGATATTGCAGCTAAATTAAGAAAGATAGAAATTGGGTATCAAAGAACAAATTGTAGAGCGGTTAGAGAGCTTCAATTTAATTGATAGAAACAATCTAGTTTAATATACATTTTTAGGATGAAATTAATAATAACACATTAAAATTATTAACTTTTAAATTTTTCACTTCCAAAATGTTATTAATATCCACTAATTTAGATGTTCCATTACTAAATCCTGTACTAAATTTTCCCATCTTTCAAATGAAAGCAACAAAATCGTCTTCCGTAGCGTGCCTTGTAATGTAGAGCAAGTTTGAGGCAACAGAGTCCGAAACAAAAAAAAGTTCTAAAACTCTGTCATTATTGAAATTCGAACATATACGTAGAAGGATTTTTTTCATCAAATATTATCTTTTATTACCTTCTGAGAGAATCTGAGAATCTTTTATATTCAAAAAATAAAACTTTCATATTCAAAAAACAAAAAATTCTACTTCGTTTGGACAAGTGGGTCGAAACGAACAATTTGCTGTCAAATACGCAGTTTGGCTTCCGCCGAGGTAAAGGGACGAATGATTGTCTCGCGCTGCTATCTTCTGAAATCCAAATCGCATTTGCTCGCAAACAACAAATGGCTTCCGTTTTTCTCGATATCAAAGGGGCATTCGATTAAGTTTTCATGGAAATTATTTCAGAGAAGCTTCATAATCGTGGACTTTCACCAATTCTCAATTATTTCCTGTACAATTTACTGTCAGAAAAGCACATGATTTTCTCTCATGGCAGCTGGAAATCTTCTCGTTACAGTTTTATGGACCTACCGCAAGGCTCCTGCCTAAGCCCCCTCTTGTACAGTTTTTACGTCAATGATATGGATGATTGTCTAACTAGAGACTGCACGCTGAGACAACTTGCAGACGATGGAGTCATTTCCATCACGGGTAGTAATCCCGTCGTTCTGCAAAAGTCGTTGCAAGATACCATGAACAATCTGTACACGTGGGCCCTTAAGCTGGGTATCGAATTCTCTACGGAGAAAACTGAAATGGTCGTTTTTTCTATGAAGCACGAACCCGCCCAATTCCAGCTTCACCTATCCGGCAAAACGATCCAACACTCTATGTTTTTCAAATACCTAGGTGTATATTTTGATCCTAAGTGTACCTGGGGGAGACACATTGCGTATTTGAAACAGAAATGCCAGCAAAGAATCAATTTTCTCCAAACAATTACCGGAACATGGTGGGGTGCCCATCCAGGAGACCTCATTCAGTTATACAAAACAACGATATTATCAGTGTTAGAATATGGCAGTTTTTGCTTCCGATCAGCTGCCAGGATTCATATTCTCAAGCTGGAGAGGATACAATATCGTTGCTTGCGTATAGCCATGGGGTGTTTGCATTCGACACATACGATGAGTCTCGAAGTCTTGGCAGGAGTACCCCCGCTTACTCTTCGGTTCCTACAGATTTCTCATCCGGTGCAAGATGATGAATCCATTGGTATAACTTCGAAAATCTACTCCAACTGACTCCTCAGTCAAGTTTTATGTCTTTATACCATGAGTACCTTACCCACGACGTGCACCCTTCACCAGGCATCTCCAACCAAGTTTGCTTCCCATACTTTTGCAATTCTTCTGTCATTTTTGATCTGTCCATGCGACAAAAAATCCATGGAATCCCAGATCACCTACGCTCCGATTCTATTCCGTCGATATTTTCGGCAGAATATGGGAAAATTAGATCTGATCAAATGTTCTTTACTGACGGTTCATACATAAACGGGTCCACTGGCTTCGGCATCTTCAATGAAAATTCCAGTGCCTCTTTCAAACTCAAAGATCCTTGTTCCGTGTATGGGTGCGATAGACTACGCACTAGGGATCATTGAAACATTGCCCATCGACCAATATTTTATTTTTTCAGACAGTCTCAGCTCAATAGAGGCAATCCGCTCAATGAAAGTTGATAAACGCTCATCTTATTTCCTAACAAGAATAAGACATCTATTGAGTGTTTTGGTCGAAAAATTATTCAAGATTACCTTAGCATGGGCTCCCTCTCATTGCTCGATTCCGGGGAATGAGAAAGCGGACTCGCTAGCTAAGGTGGGCGCTTCAGAAGGCACACTTTTTGAAAGGCAAATTGCCTATAATGAATTTTTTCACATTCCTCGTCAGGACACACTCGTTAGTTGGCAGCGCATGTGGAGTGAAGATGAGTTCGGTCGTTGGTTACACACGATTATCCCTAAGGTCTCGACGAGTGTATGGTTCAAGGGATTGAATGTAGGTCGTGATTTCATTCGCGTGATAACTCGGCTTATGTCCAATAACTACAACCTAAACGCGCATCTTTATCGCATTTGGTTCGCAGCAAGCAATCTATGTGATTGTGACGATGGCTACCACGACATCGAGCATGTTGTCTGGTCGTGTATCCGGTTCCATGTTGCCCGCTCTCAGCTCTCCAGAGCATTGAGGGCACAAGGCAGACAATCGGATATCCCCGTCCGGGATGTCTTAGGTAGCCGTGATCCTGATCTTCTGCTCCACCTATATCTGTTCCTCAGAAACGCCGATGTCAACGTTTAATGATGTTTCCTTCGTTGTGTCCCCGTTTCATATCCCTCCTATCCAAACGATAAACTTTTACTTAGTCGCGGCAATACATACACACACTCTTTACAGATACACGGGCCGAAGGTTGTGCAGTCCACTGATGATTCAACAAGAGCCAAAGGTTGTACCGCTCATGACAGCTCTACACGAGCTGATGATTGCGCCGGCTAGTGATCATTCTATCCTGGATTCCTCGAGTCGAAAAAGACGCACCACGCTAAATATGGGGTGCAGACTAGGGGGGCGTTGCTGATTAACGGTCAGCTGCATCCCAATAGGAAGTATCCCGTGTCGGGCACACGTACAGAGCACTGAAGACTGCAACATCACAATTATGAGAACACTTGTAATAGTAACCTCGAGCCAACCGCGAGTAATCGGTTACATATTAATAATATAGTTGTAAACAAACATTGTCAAAATATTGAACTCCCGGCCCCGTTAGACTGACGCCATATGAGCCTTAATAAAAATATATATTTTGGATAAAAAAATAAATAAATAAATGCAAAAAAAACAATAAAACAATTTTTTTTTGTCTCGATTATATACAGGATTCGATTACAGTGCGGACTCGATTATATACAATTTCGAATTTATTTTCACTGTATATAATCGAATCCTGTATATAATCGAGTAAAACATATTTCTTTTTTTTTATCGTTTTTTATGTATATATTTTTGGATTTTTGAAACTAAAAGAAGAATTTATCCCCTTAAAATCATAACATACCTTTCTCATATAAAAAAAACAAATTCATTCGGGAGGTGATAGAGGATCATTTTTTTTATTATTAAATCGTTTATTTTTACAGGTTCAGTTACATAAGTTTAAAGGAGCCAAACTCCTATCTGTATAGTTACAAGTATATATAAACATTTTTCATTAATTCTAATGTTAATGAAGTAGAGAACCGATTACTCGCGGTTTGCTCGAGTTTAGAAGGGTGAAATTTTTTTTCAGGAAAAGGATGGGATATAAGGATATGTTGACAATGTTCACACTCACATTCGCACTCACTTTCATCATACTCAATTCTTAAGCCTATCTTATATCTAATATGTATTTACATTTCACCTTATTATATTGTTAGTAAGAAGGGATTTGATTTCTCGTGAAGGAAAAGGAAAAGGAGAATATAAGGATATAAGGACAATCACACACGAAGATCGATAGCTTTTAGGAAGACATATATTTGGGACATGTAACTAAGGTCTAACCGAGCCAACACATCTCTCACCGGCACATTGGGCTGCCTTCCACTAGCCCGAAGAGAGTTTTCTAAATTCGATCTGGCAACAAGATACTCCTCGCACGACCAAACAACGTGTTCGATGTCGTGGTAACCTTGGCCACAAGCACAGATATTGCCATCGGCAAGACTAAAACGTAAGATTAGCGCGTCTAACGAACAGTGATTGGACATGAGTCGAGAGAAGGTGCGAATATAGTCCCGACTCAAGTCCAGACTTTTGAACCATGGTTTGAGGCTAACCTTAGAGATAATCGAGTGAAGCCACCGACCCAATTCATCTTCGTTCCACTTACGTTGCCAGTTAGCGATGGTATTTTTACGGACTAAAGAATAAAATTCATTGAAGGCGATTTGACGCTGATAAATATCGCCTTCAATTGCACCTGCCTTTGCCAATGAGTCAGCCCTCTCATTACCAGGAATTGAGTAATGTGAAGGAACCCAGACAAACGTAATGACATAACAGCGTCTGGATAAAGCACTCAAAATTTCTCGTATTCTCTCAAGGAAGCAAGGCCAGTGTTTTCGAAGAAATTATCTATAGCTTTGGTCGAATCGCGTGTTGAAACCATAGTAAATATACAAAAAAATCTAACTTTCTTACCATTCACTGACAACATTAAATTGTTAAAATGCATTTAAATAGAAATAAATAAAAATAGTCACGACCGAATCTCGCTTTTAGGCGCGTAGAAATACAAACATCATTACTTTTGTGGCTTAGAGCTCTAATGTAGGTGTCGTTAAAAAAAATTCAAGTGCATTTTGCTTGAAAAAAAAATCTTGCACTTTTTTCCCCATACTGTTTTTTCTCGCATGGTGTTTGATGCAAACGTTTTCGTAACTCGGGCTTTGTTCATTTACCTTCTAGACCGAACCAGAATTGAAATAAAAATTGTAATTTGTGTAATTCGTATTTTTTAGTTGATTTAAAGAAAGAAAAAAGTTCGAATAATATAATTCTATCTTTCAGAATAATAAACACCTACCATTAGGCGAGAAATAAAATTGAATTATTATTAAGTATTTATATGTTTAGAAGTCAATAATACTGAAATTTCAATATCTTTGAAATTTGAAAGCATTAATTGAAGATGTTGTAATTCTTTCATTTTTATCAATTCGATTAGACGGCGCCAGTGGTTGTATGGTTAGCGTAACAGCCTCACAATCCGATCGGCCTGGGTTCAATCCCAGCTGGCGTCGTTGGGATTTTCTGAGGCGAAAAATCTCTGGTTACGTCTTCCTTCGGAGCGGAAGTAAAAGAAGTTGGCCCGGCTCATGAGTTGTTGAGTCTGATAGGTAGGAACAGGTGGAGTCGCCTCCCTGATGTCGGTGATTGGCACTAAAGTGGCGGAAATAGGCCGACGAAAAATAAGCGAAGATAAAAAAAAAAAAATCAATTCGATTATTTTCTCCTTTAATCACAATACTTCCTCTGTGTACCGGATTATTATCATTATTAGTATAACTATTACGATTTGGGGGGTCACATTTGATACTTTTAATATCAAATATTCTTCTAACGATTTTCGCGATTTGGACACATTCTAACAATCTATTCCTATAAAGAAAATTTTATATTTCATGGCACTATTGAACAATTGGAAAACTCGGTTCTGATGGTTTCATTGGCAACTGCAATCTTCCAGTGCTCTCCAGTTGTTTGTTCAGTTGCGCTCTTTAACAAAATAAAAACGGGGCTGTACAATAAAATATGAATTCGATGCTTTATTTGAAATTTGCATTTGTTGCTTTATTCTGAATGACATGTTTTGATTGGTCCAATTTGCACTCCCTCAGTTTGGCCGTCTAAAAGAAGCAAGTAACGATTGATTGAGCCCGTGCAACACGTATTAAAGCCGTTTTCGGCGATTTCAGAGTTTTAGTGTTATTTTAGAAACCCAAACACCAACAAACACCAAGGGATTAATACACTATGAAGACCATCAAAAACATGAGATTTTCGCGATTTTTTTCAACGAGAAAAGAAATTACTATGATTAATCTGACATCACAGTTTTATTAGGTATATATTAATAAACAAACAAGAAATAAATTGAATAGCTGCAACCGGTTTATTGAAACCTTGCAGCCAAAACCTTGTACTGGTGGGAGTTCTGCAAGTTTTTCTAGTGGACCGATTTCAACCAATTGTTTTTTTTACGTGATCTTGAATAAATTTCCTGTCATCGTACGTAGGATTTTTTCGAATTATTGATTTTTGACGAAATATCGACATTTTTTGAAAAAATTGCGTTTTTGCCTAAAAAATCGAGACCAAAAAATTCGCCAAAATTTTATTTTTCAAAATATCGAAAAAATCCTACGTACGATGACAGTAAATTTAGTACAGGATCTGGGGAAACCAATCTCCAGTTTCCTTAATCTACATCACCTGTCGATGTAGGGCAATGTTCCGGATGATATCGACAAGGCAACGAAGTAGGAAATATTGATTATTATGGAAAATATATTCCTGAAATCATAGGATGATTGGACATCAGTTTATATTTATGTAGTTATGAGCTCATTAGTTTTAAAATGATGGTGATTTTACCCTCCTCAGCCAAATTAAATAAAAAAGGAAAAAAAATTATTATGATTGAATTGGTCACACGGTTTAATGAGAAAGTCAGAAAGGTTCCCTAAGTTTGTAGATACAAACCCCTCTTCTGATCCACTAATTTTCTACAGACATAATCATACACCATGTTATGTAACTAACTACAAACTGAATAACTTCTCTACACGTAAAAAAAACTGTGTGTTAATATATCCAATAAATGATATGTCCGCATCATGCATAAACTTCATAAACCACAAAACTCCGATTCAATTTGAGTAGAGGATTTGCTCACCCAACCCAAGCTTAAACCAATCACAACAATTTAAAAATTCTTATATATTCAAATTCACTCAAGCAATTTCACTGATCGTTACCATGAAACTAAGTCGAAGAGGAAAATCCGATCACATCAAACTTTCCAAAGTATCCACTCGCGCAGACTCATCACTCATATCGTCATTCACCTCGTGTTCATGCACTGCCGAGCGCGTAACCAACATGATGACAATCATACCCATAGCCACACAACAAGAGCAGCGACATGAATTTCAAAGCAATGCGATAAGCCTCCAAAAACTTCCACAACATAGATCAACTTGTTTGGCTCTCTCTCTGCTGTAGATACGTTTGTTTGATGGCACGAGAAAAGAAGGAAAACAACGCGCGCACAACACACCACGCACGGGAAGTGAGGGCGGCGGCGAGGGTTCGCAGGAACCTGCCACCGAACCAATGTTGTGGAACCGCATTCCGAAGGTGCGCTCTACACACATCGATCCGTGCCACCTCCGCCGGCTGCTTACCGACTGCTGCAGCAGATCTCGTGGGGTACCATTTATGCACAAATAATAGAATTGCGCGGTTTGGCGGTGTGGGTTGACTCGGGGTATGGTTAAGGTGCATTTTCTAAGTTCGTTTTGCTCCGTTTGGCACCAATACAACTCGCGGTAGAATCGGTCGATGAGATCAGATAAAGTCCGATGATTTTCGTTTAGAATCTGTGCATCAACACGGGAGTTTCTGCACGCGGAATAGTGAAATTTTGTGGGATCTAATCAACGATAAATGGTGTAACACGTCACTTAATACGGCCGTAGAATGACGCATCGATGACCATGACCATTGACACATCTATATGCAATCTGTTCAAGGAGGGGCGAGGAGATTCTGTGATTTATTACAAATTTACTCATTTGAAAAATGCAACCATCAATTTATAGAAATAGTTGAGCACTTAGATGGATATTTATTTGCATAGCTTGACGTAAGTACCATGTTGTTTCGTTTATAGTAGTTGTATGTGAATTATTAAATTTGAGTCACATATTCAAAATAAAGGCTTGAAAATCATCCCATTGATTATAGAATAAAACTGAATGTAGATGTGAAATAATCATTGATGCGACAAGACCATTAAATCATTGGTCGTATTTCAACTTCATCATTAATATGATTACTTTTATTATCAGCTTGAAGTTTTAGCTTGAGCTTGAGCTTGAGCTTGGGTAGACTGTACGCATCGTAGTTGCTCTCCGTGATTGACCTGAACCGACCAAAATGCACAAAGAACACACAGAATGACGCTTGGGAAGAGCAAATCATTCTCGTTGTGCAATTTTCGGTGATTCGAGCTTTAAATTGTCAATAACGACGCCGGTCACGTTCTTGCAGTCACTAAGGAAAGGGAAGGAATGTTAGTATGATAATCGCCGCTCAAGGGCCAGAAGGGTCGCCTCTACAGCGTGACTCCCTAGCGATTATCACGGGAGGGATGATTGTTAGTGGGAAAGGTCGAGAATCCGGATTCACTGCGGTAAGTGATGTGATTCTATAATCGCGAACTCTTAATCGTTTGAAGGTAAGAAATGCCCAAAATCAAATGTATGAACACGGTGGGAGAGAAGAATATCAAAGATATCAAAGGGTGACCTTAGAAGGTAACTTGGAGAACCCCTACACAATAAACGGACAAATGCTATATTTCTGAATTAAACATTCCAACTCCTCTGAAAACCAATAAAACCCAAAATTAAAATGAATTAAAAATAAAATAGAACCCAAAAATCGCCATAATTAAAAGAATCTAAGAACGAAAATTGTGGATAAGTTTGGAAATCAAGAACAGAAATTCTATTGGAAATTATAATTTGTTCATCATAACTCAAAACATCAATTGGTGACACTTCTATTTTCCCAAACTAAAACAACATAAAGGGTGTGTCACATCAAATTGCATCACGGAAAAAACGTTGTAGAAATTCGCCCAGTAGACCGATCCTTTTGAAAATTTTAGACAGTAAAATAAAAATTATTAAACAACTTTTGGCATTTTCTTTTTATTCATACTTCGAGCCCAAGCCCGTATGCTCGCACCTTCCTCTTTACCCCGTCCATAAGGTTCTGTACAACGTCAGGTTGTAGTTTTTTTGAACAGAAATCCATTTTCTCGTGAAGTCCGCCTCCGATTTGACAACTTTTGGGTTCTTCCGGAGGGCCTGCTTCATAATCGCCCAATATTTCTCTATTGGGCGAAGCTCCGGCGCGTTGGGCGGGTTCATTTCCTTTGGCACGAAGGTGACCTCGTTGGCTTCGTACCACTCCAACACGTCCTTTGAATAGTGGCACGAAGCGAGATCCGGCCAGAAGATGGTCGGGCCCTCGTGCTGCTTCAATAGTGGTAGTAAGCGCTTCTGTAGGCACTCCTTAAGGTAAACCTGCCCGTTTACCGTGCCGGTCATCACGAAGGGGGCGCTTCGCTTTCCGCAAGAGCAGATCGCTTGCCACACCATGTACTTTTTGGCAAAGTTGGATAGTTTCTGCTTGCGAATCTCCTCCGGAACGCTGAATTTGTCATCTGCGGAGAAGAACAACAGGCCCGGCAGCTGACGAAAGTCCGCTTTGACGTAGGTTTCGTCGTCCATTACCAGGCAATGCGGCTTCGTCAGCATTTCGGTGTACAGCTTCCGGGCTCGCGTCTTCCCCACCATGTTTTGCCTTTCGTCGCGGTTAGGAGCCTTCTGAACCTTGTATGTACGCAGGCCCTCCCGCTGCTTGGTCCGCTGGACGAATGAACTTGACAAATTCAGCTTATTGGCGACATCCCGGACCGAATTTCTCGGATCACGTCTAAACTGCTTAACTACGCGCTTGTGATCTTTTTCACTGACGGAGCATCCATTTTTGCCGTTCTTCACCTTCCGGTCGATGGTTAGGTTCTCGAAGTATCGTTTTAGTACTCTGCTGACCGTGGATTGGACGATTCCCAGCATCTTACCGATGTCCCGATGTGACAACTCCGGATTCTCGAAATGAGTGCACAGGATTAATTCACGACGCTCTTTTTCGTTCGACAACATTTTTCCAAATTTACGAAAAATTGACAGTGAAGCATGGCCAACGTGATCTATACACTCTTATCTGACTAAAAGCGAAAGCTGAAGATATAATTCCTAAAAATTAAATTTCTACAGCGTTTTTTCCGTGATGCAATTTGATGTGACACACCCTTTATTTCACTATTCTACCACCATAAACACCATAACTATCCAGGGTACGTTTATGAGAAGGTATCCTGGACTCGAAGTGTGTCCGACATGATTCACTTATACACTCTCAACTATGACATCTTAGCTTTGACGGAAAGCAGCGATTGCAAAGCAATTCATAACAAGTTTTTTTGTTGTTGCGAATATAACGTGTTTTGCTACATTTTATTTGAAAATATGTCAAAAATACGTGAGATAGAGGAGTTAGTGAACCATTAAATTTAAAATAACGAAACTAGTACCCAAGGTGTGTTGTTTCTGTGTTGCTTTTTAAAAGTGGTCTTTTTACGGTGGCCCGACTGCGAAGGAATATATATAAAATATTTCTATTTTCAGATAACTCTATGGCTCGATGTGTGGCACCCGGATGCGTGAGTGTTTAGCCTTTGATACCCTGGCTCGAGTCCAACTCGAATTATGAAAACATATCCCACAAATTATCATTCCATCGATCCCCAAGGGATGTGACTATTCGGAAGAAATGGCTTCGATTCTTTGGACAGGAGCTAAACAGCAATACTAAACACATGTACATTTGCTCGCTTCACTTCAGTCCAGATTGTTTAATTCATTTCGATGGTTTGGAAGTACAATATCGTCGAAAACTGATACAAGCAGCGTTTGAACAAATCCATATTACAGTTACAATTATCACACAAAAATGTCTATTTTTATCTGTTCCTACTGTCAGAAAGGCTAACGATTCTCATGCCTCAGGAGAACACAACGGACGGCTCGCCGAAAGGTCTTGATTGACATCAAGCAAGAGTAAAAAATCATAAATCATCCATAACATCCGCGGAGTTGGTCCAGTTTTCTAATGGGACGAAACATGACTATCCCGAGAGGGATATTCCGACAAGTGAAATCGGGAGCAGCACTATCAACATCTCTAATGAAAAACCTAGTGATTCTGCTAGTTTTTAAAGCTTAATTCAAGCACTGCAGTAGCGGGTATCGGAGAGCTACAGAGAGCTTCAGGAAGCTAAACTCTGAATTATCGAACCACAATTTCCCCTAGGTTTTGATCTAAATAGATTATCTTTACGCAGCAATGAATACATGTATACATTTAGCTAAAATACAAAAGAAATAAACTTATTTAGACAAATTCATTATACCGCTCCATGATACTTGCAAAGCTAACACGTCACAGCCTCACTGGTACTGATGCACTAGTCAGTCCAGACTACCTTTTCATAAATGTACCCTGATAACTATCTTTCATTCGATATCATGTAAAAAATCATAATACACATATAATTGTAATACACATATCGGACGATTTCCTTAAACTATCAAATCTGGTATTAATGAACGATCTCATCAAGTTAAAATTATATCCTGAGTGCATATTTTGCTCTTGCACTTCACAATCTGCATCGATGTGGTCAAAATTTACATGGACGCAAACTTGTATACAATAACGTTGACATAAAAAAGTGTGTGAAATTTCACCAGCAAACTGCGTGGAAAAGATATCACGCCTGCGTGCGTGTAAATAATATTGTATTCCTCTGAGATTAGGCTAAAAATAATAATGATTTTTCCGATTTCCTACGTGACGCCCTTCTGGCATGAGATAAGACCTCAAAAGGAGGCCATAGGGAAAAATACATGTATAAAAGACTTGAATTTGGACTGAATAAAGCCTTTATTCTTTGTATGGACACCGACTGGACAACATCGTTCCTGGACGAGCTGGACGGCGAGGGATCGAGTGCCTTTCTCAAGGCAAGAGGGTGGAGGTGGTAGCGCTGGAGTAGAGTAGAGTAGAGTTTTCAAAGGGCCTTTCTCAAGGCTAGAGACGAATGAACTGAAAAAGTTTAAAGTCTCTATAATACAATACCTTCCTTCCTTGAATAAAGCAGAGCATCATTCGTTGCGTGGACACCGACTGGACAACATCGTTGCTGGACGTGTTGGACGGTGAGGGATCGAGTGCCTTTCTCAAGGCAAGAGGGTGGAGGGGTAGTGCTGGAGTAGAGTAGAGTTTTCCAAGGGCCTTTCTCAAGGCTAGAGACGAATGAACTGAAAAAGTTTAAAGTCTCTATAATACAATACCTTACCTTACCTGAATAAAGCACTCTCACTGCAGCCACGAATGCAGAAACGTCGTGGAATTGACACTGAACAGAGCATGGCATATCATTCAATATCACATCCACTGACGAAAGGAGAAACGCCCTGAGTTAGGCAATACGGAGGACAACACCAGAAAGAACCACAGGATCGAACCCCACGCAACGGGGTCAATATAAATCCGAAATATCCAACAACCCTTCTATTCTCACTTTCCTTCCCTTTGGTTCCGCCCAGCCAACCCCCGAGTGATGCGGTACTACCGGATCACACCATTAGGTGCATACTTGTTATGTACTCTACGTGTTCTGGCCTACCACCAAGCGTCCGGTAAAGGGCCTTCCCCTCTTTATTTGGCACGACTTAGAGCCACATTTGGTGGCCCTAGTGAGGTCAGCGAACCAAGCTGAGCTGCAGTCACATTTGGTGGCTCCAGAGAGGATCTTTTCTTCAGCTCTTAAATTAGAGAGGTAGAGAGGCTAGCTAGAAGAGAGGACTAGCTAAGCCTCGCATAATCAGCACGATAAATCCTGCAACCACACAGACTAACATCTATGAGCATGGATCAATTGAAGCTGGCTGCGTCAAGTTTCAGGCGGAAGTATTCTTCAGACGTTGATACTTAGGAACTTGTATCAAAGGTGAATGTGTTCAAAACGCAGATGAAGGACCTATTGCCTGACTCAGATATTCTCTTTTCAACATGTTTCAACAATTGATTAAAAATTATCTGTGTTCTAAAATGAACCAAGATCGACTCACTGGCTTAGGGGCTGTCTACATATGACGTGTACAACCTTAGGGAGGGGTAGAAGTTACGAAAATGTCCACGCTTGTCCACGGTGAGGGGAGAGGGGGTTTAGATAATGTCCACGTGGACACGTTGAATATCTTTTTTAAATAAAACATTCATGTTTATAGTCAAAATTGAATGAGATCTGCTCTGTATTTATGAGATTTTTTCAACTTTACGCTCACCCTGAGTATACCTGAGAGTACTGCTCGGTCAAACATCCATATTTTTTCAAATGGGTGAACTTCTTTTCCGAAATGTATATTCTGAAAGAAACGCACATGAACTGCAATCAATATATTTATTCCAATGGGTAATAGAGGACCATGAATTTCGTCAGGATAAAGACATCAAAAACACTGTTGGGATTTTGTAGTATTGAAATTCACAACTTATGTGCGGGTTTCGGTTCAACTTCAGCACTTGATGACAAGACTGCTTCGTTTTTATTTTTCGAGAACTCCCAAGGTTTTCCGAGAATTAGTTTTTGTAATTTTTGTAATACGCTTCTACGCTTCTACGGTTGTCTGGAAAGTCCGTGTTGCTACTGATGACAATCGAATCGATACACTCATCAAGATTAATCCTCGATACACGACACATGAATTAGTAGATTCGCTAAAAATGTCTAAAACCACCGTTCATAAGCGCCTGGGGAAGCATGGGTACAAAAAACGCTACAATGTATGGACTACATATTCAACCATATTCCAGAACCCGATCCAATGTCGCAATCCGAACGAGATCGACTTTTGCATATTGCAATCGAAAGTAATAACATTTGCACAACCCGATAGAATTTGACTCGATCAGATTAAAGAATACAACATTGTGCTTATGTCAAATCCAACCGGATTTCGGAATAGATGTTTATTTTGCTAAAAACATTCGAAAGAACGCATCTCAATCTACAATTCGTTTCATAAATGCAACGAAAATACATATTTGTAGCGAATTGTGGAAGGCAAATTATTCACAATGATGTTGCGTTAAAAAAGTCTTGGGCAAGTGAACAGAACCCCAAAGCAGGTTTCAGCCTGAAGACATGGTCTGGGCCTGGTGGAACTGGAGAAAAATCTGTATACAACTAGTCTCGATGAATTTTATCAAGTACTGCTCGCAGCTGAATGTATTAAAATAAAATATCTAGAACGCTTTTAGGGCGCTTCTAAGACTCTGTTTGCCGTACACTACATTATTAACTGTTAAGATTCCTGTAAAAAATCACTCTTATTCACTCTATAGGCCTAAAAAGAGGATGGAATTCTTAAGTTGCCTGAAGGACGCTGGGATATTGTGGAACAAAACGGTGCATCTATAGTCTAATAAATGTATGTATATAAAAATTATGTTTTTTATTTCTTCCTTAGAATCGGCACGACTTTTTCCGGACACTATTTACCATGATTTAAGAATTAGGGGTTATAGGTCAACGAATTCATCAATCACGGTGATATTGCACGTGTTTTGTTTTGACTAGGTTCACTGTAGCCGCCAGGCGAAACTCATTGGTACGAATGTACAATATCCACATCTAGTCGTGTCATCCCGGTTTTGAGACATATTACTTTCTATTTGCTTAGTAGGCTCGAAGCCAATTTTAAATTTAAAAAAAAAATTAATGAAAATTTCGACTTGGTGTTAACCCTTTCGCTACGAGCGTCGTCTATAGGCGATATCCGCGCGATGACCTGTGTGTACGAGTGTCGTCTTTAGACGACAGACAATGTTGAAAAGAATGAAAGTATTTAAAACAAATCATAACTATCAAGAAGACTATCGTTATAATCAATAAAAACATGGGACAGAAAATAGAAACAAACTTGGAATGAAATTTAAGCGAAAAAAGTAGATTGATTTTTTTGATTTTCTGCAATAACTGGAGGAATGTCCACGTAAACAACAGAGGGAGCGATATAAGGAGTGTTCACGCTGAAATCATGCTTTTTCTGTCCACGTGGTATGTGGACAGCCCCTTACCAATTTCGATCGATCAAGAAATACAAATTCTAGCATTCTGAATACGAACAAAGTTCTCAAAGTGAACATTGGTATAAGTGAGAAGTTTTCCCAAAATATCACAATCCCAAAACTTGTGAATAATCGAAAAAAGTGGTATTTTTTGGGCACCATTTTTATAGGTTGCCGGGGACGCATTCATTGTTTCGTAAGCAGTATGCACAACTCAACATGATCGGAATGTCTTGTGCCCTTGGATTGTGATCCAGACATGACATGAGCGTTGTGTTCGGCGGAAGACAAAATGAAAAGCACAAGTCATAAAAAAGAACAAGAGTCAATGGAAAGGTAAACAAAAATTGAGAGGGGAAAGGATGTTCCATCTGCGACATTACACAAACGATTTGAGAAGCAAATCATTTCCCGAAAAACCGAAGCTGAAAACTGCTATTGAACTTGTAATGCAACACATCTCGTCGTCTCCCGTAAAGTATCCCACTATATCATCGTCGATAAAATCGAGGACATCAGGAAATTGAAAGCCTATATTCCGTATGAAGATTATATAACACAAAATCCGGAACAGCATCCAGTTCAGGTAACAAGGTTCAAGTTAAGAATTGTCCAATAAAACCATTTGAAAGTTTGCTTGCCATTAAAATTTATTTCATTTGATGTATATACGAAATTCACACGCCTCACCCTTTTTAGCAGCTACAAAAAAAACTATTTTAAGTATGGACTGTCAAATCTGGAAACGCATAGTTAGCTCTCAATTAATAAATGTGGAAGTGCACAAAGAACAGTAAGCTGAATGGCAGGCAAAGTCCCGTGGTACTTATTAAGTACATTTCATCGCTTTTCCCCTCCCTTCTCCACCCTCCTTCAATGCAGAGCATGACTTATAAACAGCCCCATTCTTACTTGGTATGAACAATATGACTACCCCATACATACACTTAAGGGCTGTCCACATACCACGTGGACAGAAAAAGCACGATTTTAGACTCCCCCTCCCCCCTCCGTGGACAAGCGTGGACATTGACTATACCCCTCCCCATGTTATCTACGTGGACATCCTTCATATATTTTGATTAAAAAAATGGAAATAATTGCATTGTGCCTCAGTATGCTTCAGTATCTCAACTTGACTGACAACAGTCAATACAAAACCTTTTCCGTCAACGTTTGGAGGATCTTCAGAGGACGCGTTTCATTCCATATATCGGTTAAGATTATACCAGCGCATTGAAAATATGTTTTATTAACTAATTCCCAGCGGGCAATCTGCATTGAATATCCAGATGACTTCCAGAGTGCTCGTGAGGCATAAATATACTAGACAATTATTGACTCAAGTAGCACATCGTTCTTTCGATTCAACGCAAATTGTTTTACTTTCGGGACCTGCAACATTGAAATCGTTTTATTCTGATTATAATCTTAAATCAAATAACCTTTTTTATAAAAAAAAAACAATGCAAATAGGCTTTATTGGTAGTAGCTATTGTTTTCTGTTCTTTGATTTTTTCATTAACTCTTCTTGGTCGTTTGTCTGCTCTCAGCCACCACAGCAAGAAACCATGCTAATCTTATATTTTACTCAACTAAGTATCAATTTATGAAATTCCTAAACGAAGCTTGATGTCTAGTAAACCTGTTCACGAATCAATACGGTGCTCCTATGAGTAATAGAGTAGAGTAACACGGGGTGATTTGGACCACCCCTTTATCTCAAAAAGTACGACTCAACTTGGATTTTTTAATAATGTCGTCTTCTTTTATTGTTGAACCGTATGTACCTAACGTAAAAAAAACTTTGGTAAAATTCGACAGGTGGAAGGAAACGGTAGCATGAACACGGCAAGCACATTGATTGCCAAAAAATGTGAGTTTTCCGATCGTGGTTCTAAGGTTTTTCCCGCTGATTAAACAAACTTCACGTGTATTGTGCAGTAAAGTTCTGTTCGTCTACAGAAGAGGAACAATTTAATGCAGTGAAACTGTGAGTTTGATAACAATAAATGAAATTGATTGCATTTTAATTTTTGCATGTTGTGTGGGGTGACATGGACACGTTTCTGTGGGGTGAATTGGTCCTACAGGTTTGAGGCTTTTCTTTGGTCTAATTGATTCCAGTTGCCGCTGAATTATGAAAAGAGGATGGGCAGACAACGTTGGAAGAAGGAGGAGCTTGGAAGAGTAACGCAGGCCATCAAGAGCGGATTTTCTTTGACCAAGCATCGAAAGTGTTTGAAAATGCTCGAACAACAGTGGAAAGATCCATACAAAATTCGAGATGGTCTCAATCCAATTTTTCTGGTCTGTAATCAGGCCAAGACACCTGCTATCGATCCCAGAACACTGTTACTGATTGTAACATTATTCCAAAATACTCTAAATAAACATAAGTATGTTTTTTTTTCGATGAAACACACACTGGTCCAAATCACCCCACAGACGGCCAAAATCACCCCGCATCAGGTTTTAATGTCCAAAAATCATCTCTTTTATTTTATGATATATTTGGTAGTTTGAAGCTTCTTATAATGATTAAACATTATTAATTGAGAGAAAGCAAGTGTAGCTCAGAATTCAAGCTGGCATTATTACATTGGAAATATCAGGCAATTTGCTTAGGTGGTCCGAATTCCCCCCTTTTCTTCTACTCAGTATCAAACAAAGTAGTCACCCACACAAGACAACACACACCGCGTTGAATGCATAGGAATGTGGGATAAAAATCATAACAGCAGAATTTACCTATTGTAACACTTTGGTGTGATGGAAAAGATTGTTCATAAGTATCAGAACTACTGTTTGCATAAGGGTCTCATGTTATGTGTATAATCGCATAAGTGTTTCAAGCGACAAAATCTAAAGTGAAAAGTTCTGATCATCTCGGATACGTAGAAATCATTATTTGAGTAACTACTAGTTTAAATTATGTTGAAGTAGTTGTTTTTAAAGAGCACATTAATTGTTTGCAAAAGTGTCTTATGTCATCTGAATAATCTCATGTGAAAAAATCATTGTTTGTTAAGAGTGAAAAGTTCTCATCGACATTTGCACCCTAAATAGCCCTACTGAAATTAGAAACATTTCTTCGATGACTTCAAAGTACTGTAAACACTGTACAATCAAGAGAAAAAAAGAATCACAGCGGAATCAATAATATATAATCAAACGACGCATTAAATAACATCTGAAGAAATGTGATTCGCCTGCAGAAAATCTCCGAAAAACGAGTGTCTATGGAAAAGAAGACTTCTGAAGACTTCTTAAATGGTTTAGCACAATTGAAAACTGTTTTAATTGAAGCTAATCGAGGTACTATTCAAAAAAAGTGTCGAAAGCATTCGAATAAAAAACAACCAATACTGAACTTTGGCTGCGAGATACTAGTTAAAATATTGAAACGATAATTAGAACAAAGAAAACAATATTTTGAATGCCTTAAATGCTCCAATTTGAAGAAAATATTTTCAATGCGGCTAATTCCATAAAACGTAGAATTGTCAAGCTTAATTCCAAATATAGAGCAGGAAGACTTATCGCTTGTGATTTCAACCATGCCATTGATCGTATTGATAAGAGTTTCCTCTTGGTCGTGGTACTGAATATGTAGTCCAACCCCGGACTCAAAACCTCCTTGTAAAAAAATGTAAGGGGTTGTATCTAGGACACGACCGCATATTTTCGACGTAGAACTATGCAATCCACTTGTTTACCACTTCGAATATTATTTTAAAAAGCACAGAAGTTTTGGTAATATATTATGTTCTTCGTTACAAATAAATTTAATGAAAGTCCTTTTACGTTTGATACGATGCCTAGGACTACCAAAATATGTGAACGGAAGAATTGTCAAACGATCATTGTATTTTACATTTCTCTCTAAAATCATTGCACATTGATTGTTTACGTAGTTCTCGAACCGCGAAAGTTCATTCACCTCTAGTATCTGAAATGACGATTTTCCCAGGTTTCTCAGTTTAAAAATGCGTTTTAGGGAAATATATTCCGATCTGCACAACGACAAGCGTGTCCGTGTTAGAGAGTCCGTGTTAAAGAAACACAGCACAAAAATACACAAATATACTCCCAACTTGCATGTATATTTGCAAAGCGGATACATCGATTTTGAAGTCTGTGTTAGGGAAACCGTAAATTGGACCAATCAAAACTTGGCAGTTAGGGCGTTTAGATAACACTAGACATTTAACAGTTATTCAATTGTTCATCTCATGGAAAATAACATTTTATCAATTGTGATTGGCGCGTAGAAATATTTCCTATCATTTGATGCAAACATCTTTTCGATCTGTTAGGAAATGTTCGAGTTATAAGCATTCGAAATACGGGTAAAGTTAGCACACAAATCGGCAGAACACATATATGGGAAAAAGGAAGTTCTTCCAGTTTTCATGAATTTAAACCGTTTAGAGATTAGCAAATTGTAATGTATAGCATAGCAAACAAATCTTAGAGAATTTCTGATTCGATTGGTATGCAAATCTTGAGAATTCGTTCACAGTGAAAATAGTTATTAACGTTAACTTTATTTCATAAAAACGTGACCTGTCTTCTGATTTGGCACCCTTCCTGAAAGACGTAGTTCTACGTCAAAAAACTAATGTCGTAATAACATATGCTGATTAACGGCAATCCCACTTGTAGCACCCCAATCTTTCTTTCGGTAGGACAAAGTGATTCTTAACACATTAAGGACCGCACATTTTGGGGCAAACTTGATCGCTTCATTTGTTCGGATTCCACGAATGAGATCGTTTCCTTCGATGTGGATGAGACGAAGGCGAGCCATCGGTAGGCCTCATTAGATTCTTAGCACACCAACGATTTAACCTTCAAGTGTGGAAAACACGAGTTATTTCGTGATCCATCCGTAACAGACGGAACACGAAACACGAGAAATCTCGTGAGTGTTCCGCAATGTGTTAAAAAGCTGCTCTCCGGTGCTGAGCATACCTAACTCAGCTGTATCAAAGATAACGTTGCCAAATGGGCGCTAAATTCGGGAAGTATTTGGGAACGAGAGTACTGTCCATCAGAAAAGGTGGACTGAATCTGCTTCTTTCAATACAAAAGTGCAGAACTCTGTTTTGAGCAGGTATTATAGAGATTTGGATAGCACTCGTTTCGCTAAGTCCTTCTCAAATTATTTGGAAAATCCTCCAAAAATTCCGGTCATTTCATCAAGTTATCAACATCCCACATGTGCGTTGCGGATAAAAATGTATCTGCAGTTCGCCATGTCAAATTGACTCTCGTGAATACCTAGAACACATAGTTCTGTTTATGCTCAAATATGGCGTAGCTTAGAAGTTGAAAACGATGATACTCCACTACCAATGAAAGCTTGATCGCTCACCGTTTATGTAAGTTTCATTCAGAATACATATTTCAGCGAAACAGTTCGATGATATGGCAAAATATTCGACATGACCATTCTATGGATAAATATGGAGTACTCAAAATGGGCGGAAAGTTTCAACACTCTTGAAAATGCAGAACAGATTTCATTTATTTTTGAAAACAGATCTGAATGTACCTTTAAAAAATATTTGTTTAACGTGTCCACGTGGACATTATCTGTACCCCCACCCCCCTCACCGTGGACAAGCGTGGACATTTTCGTACCCCCTACCCCCCTAAAGTTGTCCACGTGGTATGTGGACAGCCCCTCAGTGCGTTACTATCATCGGGATCGCACACTCCGTCCCGCAGCACCAAGAGTGACAGCCATTCAGCATCACAGAGCGTACTGGGTGATTACTCGGTTTTAGGAGCCGCACAGTGTCGTAGTGGAACTTACGAACGGAAGCTAAGGTTGAAGTTATTGAGAACGATTAAGGCAAACACGGGACGCTCGGACTACGATTTCGCAAAAAAAAACACAACTCTAGCACTATCCATATGAATCTCCATATCCATATGCGAGAAGAAATTTTCGTGCAAAATTAGGCGGTCAAAAGACGCGCTCAAAAGTTGTACAAAGTTTTGAAAGTTTTGACGAAGTACGAAGGGTACATGCTGATGGATGGCGAATCGTACGTGAAGATGAATTTTAGACAGCTCCCAGACAAATTTGGAGATGTCCCCAGCAAATTTAAGTTTGCATCCGCTGATAAATTTGCCAGAAAATTATTGATTTGGCAAGGGATTTGCAGCTGTGAACAGTAAACCAAGGTTCTCGTCACAAACAAGACAAAGGATTTGAAATAGGGAAGAGGACCTGCTGAAACGTATCCTTCCATTTATTGAGGCTTACAAAGGCCCGGTGAAGTTTTGACCAGATTTGGAAAGCTGCCACTAGAGTCGAGAAGGGGCTTCAGTGGCTCCGTGACTCCGTGACCAAAGCGCGAAGTTTGAGCAAGTGTTCCAAATTCCCAATTGTCAATGTCCATCCCTATCATTTTTCCTATTCAAATTACTCCCTCCCATTCAAAATGCAATGTGTGGTTAGCGACACAACGACAACAGCATATCCCGATGCCGAACAGGAGCAGAACGCATACAAGCAAGTAGCATACGAATATATCCATAACCAAAACCGTTTATTTTTCATTCCAAATCCAACCTTTACCCGAGTAAGATCGCTAATAAATCCATCCAATGTGTAGAAGTTTTCCCAAGTGTTTTTAATTGCAAAGTGTTTGCCAATCTCCAAAACAAGCCGCAATCCAAATCCTGAGCTATCATCATCCAGGCATCCTTCAGCCGAAGGAACCGCCATTTTCCTCAATGGTGTGATCCACCAGTGACAATGGAATCGATTACGTTGAAAAAGACCTCGATCCACCCAATCGTCCCCAGTTCCGTCCAATCGAAAAATATTGGGCTATTGTCAACCGGAATTGAAGAAGAGTACCAAAGTGTTTCGGGATGATGTAGACATGAAGAGATCGTGGAAAAAAATGGCCGCTGAGGTTGACCAACTGAGAGTTCAAACTTTGATGGGAGCTATCCGAAGAAAAGGAAAAAATCGGAAAGCGTCTATAACGAACCATTGGTCTATTCAAGCATCTTGACCTTGATGAAATAAATATGTGAAATCTCTGATCTTCTTCAATAAATTGTATAGAAAATCTTAATTCTAAAATTGTTACTTACGACGATAATTTTCCAAAGACGAAAGCAACCAACAAAAACTTTCTGAAGTTATTAATATATAACCAGCGAAACACATGTTTAACACGTTAAACCCCGCGTCGGTCCCTGGGGACTGACACTGAATTTTCCATCTTTTTTGCGCTGATCTCACCGGACCGGCAGTAGACTTTTCGTTCGAAGAGTTTCGGCATTGGGAACGGAAACAACAATGTTACAAAATGATATCTGGAAAAGTCCATTATCAATTCGCTGAGACCGACACGGGCCAGACGAAAAATTCATTATCGGTCCCCTATTTTGGCCGGGGCTCAACGTGTTAAGTAACCGCCTGTAATATGCTTAGATAAGATTACGGTTTAGACTTAGCCCAAACACCTAGCTATGGAATGGTTTGATTGATTCCAACCGTTAAATTGATGTTTCTTCACTCTTTCATCGTTTTAGGTTGCATAACATCGATTTGCATTCGATAGCAGAATCAAAACAGTATTATGAAACCGATCATTGGCGAAAAGCAATTATTGGCTCAAACTAATCAACACACACGCCGAAAAACTTAACAGAAACAAATTTTACTCGCCCATAGTGACCACATCCATCTACCCGAAGCGGTCTTCTTCAATCGAAAGCTTCTGCTCCGACTGGCCGGTGGTGCATGTAAACACATAGATGTGTGAGCGGTGCGGAATTCCACCGTGTTGAACCGATAGGCAAAAATACCTGTTTCATAAACGATAATTATTTCTCCAGTGAACTACTTTTGTCCGCACCCAGTGCTCCGAGGATAACCGGTGTGTCGAATGTCTCACTTTCTGCCCGAAGCCCGCATTCGTTTCGCGAGAAAACAGGATTTTCTTTCCCGTGTCTAATTTATCGCTAACCAGACAGGTAGGTATGAGGAACTCTGGGTCCGGACCGGCTCAGCTCATTTTTTTTTTCTGTATCTTTCTCGCTCAATTAACACTAAGCGAAAGTGTGCTGCTGCTGCTGCTGAGGCTGCTGCTTGACAGGCACCATGGCAAAATTAGATCGATTATCGTGCGGGGCATCAATTAGCTCCGCCTGCATCCGATGCAGCAACATTGGGAGAGGTTTTTCATCTTCCGATGGGTGCAGGTTTTTCCACCTTAGTGGGCCAAGATCTGTCGGCACACATTTGTGGGCCGTTGCTCAGCTGTCGTTCCATTTTTTTTCCTGCGATCGAGGTTGACTCTGACTACAATCGGGGTGTAATCATTTTGACACAGCTTCGCAGTGGAAGACTTCTTGTCAGGTGGATTCATCATGAGTCTTCGAGTTGAGAGAAAAACAAAATCTCATTAACCATGGCGAGCCCGAACTCTTGACCCCGGAGGCGCTATATTGTAACCCGTAGTGGCTCCTCGTTGCGTGCCGCTGGAGCGGCAGATAAAATGGGGCCGAGTGCAGAGAGGGAATTGCTCCGTTGCAGGGTGGATTCGGTATGCATGACTTTCCATATGGTAACGCGAGGTTTGCGAGAGCAATTTTAGCAGCGCTGGCGTTCCACTGCGGTTCTCCCATTCATCGAGTGAACTGAGGCGGAAACGGTGGCAAATTTAGGTAATTTTATGCTTTCGATTTCCAATTTCCTACGATCAACGTGTCAACCGTGGCGTAATTCGTTTATCGGAAATTATAATCTATCGGAGGAGAGAGTGTGTTGTGTGGTCTGTCTTGTGATCTTCCTAAACGCCAGGCCCGGATTGGGCAATCAAATTTAATTCCACAGTGTCCGCGAATGATATTCCGCAAATTTACACACATTCCAGTCGTTCATTGCTGAAACAGCCAGCGTTTTGAGGTAATCAACCGAACAACCGAACGACAAGAGGCCCTCCAGGCTGGCGGAATGCTAAAGCGCGCTTCGCGTCGCTATTTTTCCTTCTAATCTTGCGATATACGATCGTTGCGCGCAAAGCGGGCTGCAAATTACGTTTCAATCAAATACGGCTGGAACGTGGAAGGAATGTTTAATTCATGTGCACTGCTTAACTCCCCAACCCCAACGTAAGTCCCGACCATGCGCGGGTCGTTGGTAGGCGATTGTGCACACCGCGGGTGGGTGGCGCTGTTGTTTGCTTGCAATGAAACCGTGAAGTTGCTTAGCCTTGGTTTTATTGATATAACCCTGGACTAGGTGAGCAAATCAATTTCGAGGGAGTGACACAGACGCACACACAGAAACGACACAAACCGTGTTCACGTATTCCAGCGTTGCGCGGTTCGCTTCCAAAAGTTGCACCACAGGTGGGTAAAGCTTAGCCTCTACTTTGCCAATGACGAAAAAGCTCACAGATCGATCCTCCTTCAGATGCAAACATGATCTGATTGATGACAAAACGCCTCACGCAAACCAAGTCGATGAAGGGATCGGTCTTCATTTCCATGCAATACCGTCTTTCGTTTGTTTATCTAGATAGAGGCCACATGTGGAATTTCTCTCATCACACAGTTATGTTGAGTGAATAGTACATGACATCGCGGAAATTATTGTTTGCATCTTTCAGAGTACGAAACTTTTGGTGTCGAATGTTTTAATTGACATATAACTATGTTTTTGATTTCTATATAGACCCCCCCTGTATAGACCACTCTACGAAAATGTAACGATTCATTAAGTGATTTCAAATGCATTTTACTCAAAATCGTTATTACGATATATGTTGTGTTATATACCATTAGACAGAAAATTTATCCATTTTTTGGTTGAAATAAGAACAGTAAGCATAGTAAAGAAGTAGACAATTTGACGATTAAAATGGATATGTTGGATATGTCGGGGAGGAAAACGAGTGGTTAATGCAATTGAAAACCACTCGTTTTCCTCCCCGACGCAACGAACAATCTTTTTGCCTACAATTCGATGTTAGCACACAATATAATTCAATGCGTATCATGAGTTATTCTCCCGTTTTCGGACAAACAGGCATTTATAAGATGGCAGAATCAATGAAAGGATGATCTTGGAAGATGGTTTTACTCTATTATCCCCAATGTTAATAGTATATTGATGATGATGATGATGATGATGATGGTCCCGCCTCCTACCCCTACAGAGGTTTGAGCAAGACGAGTTATCTAAAAGATAATTTTTTTTTCAACATTGAAATCAGTTTAGCAAACATGAAAAACGAACTGATTTTATTTACAGATAGAAGTTCAAAAAATTGCAATGTCCAAAAAAGCCAATACTCAGTCATGTCCGCCACAGAGCCGATACGGTCCCGACGGGGCCCTTGCAGCCAAGTGGTCCACCAGAGCACAAGTCCAACCGCCAGCCTTGTTTTAGATTGACTTTGAATACCCTCATTCAGAGAAATCGAGAAAATTTCCTTTACGAAAAATTCCTAGACCGGCACTTAAAAAAAACTTTCAATTTAATATCCTTTATATCTGTGTCTCGCGCGCGACGCTCAAACTTTTGTAGACTACTTTTTTTTTTTTTTAAACTAATACAACTATAAGAACGACAAAATAAAAATAAAAATAGTCCATCATCACCAAGATCATGACAGACATAATAGAGATCAATACAAATTTAAAAAAGATGATTTAAAAAAATTTAATAATCTACATAATATAATCCGTTCAAAAACTTCGTCAGATTCATTGAAAATATTGAAAACAAACTGCAAAAAAATTGTCCACATTAAATTATCCGTTCGTATAAAACTTCGTCAGTAAAGATCTTCGTCATAAAAATAAACAAAAACTAGTTCAGCTGTTAAGAGAACACAGCTTTTACATGTGAAATACAGTGCCTCTTAAATTCTGTAAGTGTTGTTGCGCATTTAATATGTCTTGGCATCGAGTTGAACACATTTATTCCTTTGAAGTATAACGAATTTTGTGAAGCACATGACAAGAAATTAGGTGTTCTTATTTCATTCGCGTTTCTAGTGTTATAACTATGAAAGTCAATTCCTCTTTCAACTCGATCACACAAATATCGAGGCAGCAAACCTTTAACTACTTTGAAAATGAACACCATAGTTAAATAAACAATCCTTTGCTTCACGGATAACCATTGCAGAGCGTCCAACATTAAAGATGAGGAAGTGAATCTGTTACATTTTAGTATCAACCGCATTATTTTGTTTTGCAAGCGCTGTAATCTCGATATTTGTGTGTCATTGGCTAAAAATAAAATGGAAGAGCAAAAGTCTAAATGAGGAGAGATGATTGATTTGTATAGCTGTATTTTGCTGCAAATAGTT
The DNA here is from genome assembly GCF_029784135.1 of Toxorhynchites rutilus septentrionalis. Lineage (NCBI taxonomy): Eukaryota > Metazoa > Arthropoda > Insecta > Diptera > Culicidae > Toxorhynchites > Toxorhynchites rutilus. The sequence goes on along the minus strand of NC_073745.1, from coordinate 296,707,557 downwards.
AAATCGTTTTTCAATCGACATAAGATTCCTGCTTCTTGGCAATTTTCTTGATGACATTGTCAATGTGAGTGTTGAACTTGAGTTTGTCATCAATAATCACGCCAAGATATTTAATGTCCCGAACTCGATCAATAGTCTCATTATCAATAACGATGGAGACGTTTTCATTTAAACGATTTCGCGAGATTACCATATATTTAGTTTTACTTATGTTCAATTTCAATTGCTTATACTTCAACCATCTACTTAAAGAATGTAAATCTCCATTCAAATGTAAAACGACCTGATCTAAATCATTAGCTGCAATGAATAACACAGTATCATCTGCAAAAAGATTGATATCACAAAATCGTAAAACTCTTCCCATGTCATTGATATACATAATAAATAAAAGGGGCCCTAATACACTTCCCTGAGGTACTCCAAGATTATTCCCTAGGGGATTCGAAATTGTATCATTAAAAATAGTCCGTTGAGTTCTGTCATTTAAATAGCTTTCGAACCATTTATATGCAGTACTCGTAAATCCAAAGCGCTTAATCGTGTTCAACAACAAGGGCCTAGAAATTGTTTCGAAAGCGCGTTTTAGATCCAAAAAAACAGCAATGATATTCTCTTTGCACTCTAGTTTCTCTTTCCATTTTGCTAATACCAAGTTCAATGCGGTTTCACAGGAATGACCTTCCCGATATCCCGATTGTTCTGGTATTAGCAAAGCATTGCAATTTAAATATTCCAGCAGCTGGCCTTTAACGACTACTTCTAATATTTTCTCTAGCGTGTGCAGCATATTGATGGGACGAAACTCTTCGGCTTTAATCGTTCCAGCAACCTTTTGAATTGGAACTATTAAAGATTCCTTCCACACCTTAGGCACATGCCCAGTTAGCAAAGATTTATTAATAAGGTCCAGCAAGATGTGATCGATGACATGAAAGCAATCTTGAATAACTCTAGCATTGACATTATCCACTCCAGCCGTTTTTCCTAAAGAAAAGCAAATAGTTCTAAGTTCATTTAATGTAATTGGGTGAAAACTTTCAAATCTACAACTACTGTTAACCGGCTGTTTTATTTCATCAGGTTCATCAACCAATTCAATGGACTGATTGATCAATGAAACACTATTGACAAAATAATCGTTAAACTTAGATGCTATAGCCTGTTCAGACTGTTCAAGTGTGCCATTAAAAGTTATGGAACGCGGTTTGCTATTACTAGGTTTTAATAAAGATTTCAAAATTTTCCATAACTCCTTGCTGTTGCTTTGATGCAGATCAATCTTCCTCTGAATATATTCACAACGAGTTTTCTTAATCGACTGTGAATATATATTGCGCGCGTTTGTGTACATATTCCAATGATTTCCATCATTTGTTCTACAAAATTTCTTGTACCATCTGTCTCTCTCACGTTTAAGGCGTAAAAGATCCAAATTGTACCAGCTGTTCGAGTTTTTCATAGGAACAAATTTTTGCGTAACAAGCCGATTTGTACACTCTTTCAAGGTATTAGTCAGAACAGCTGATGATTCATCTAAATTACCGACCTCGAATGGAAAATCCAGGCTTCTCACTACGAGATTCGAAACAGCATGCTTCGAATATTTCCTCCAGCACTTTAATTTCACAACATCTTCATTTACCACGAGATTATCTACAATATTGATAATTAAAGTCTCATGATCGGTTATTTTCAAATTGGTATCCGTGACTGTGTAAATAGTATCAAAATTGGAATAAACATGATCAATTAAAGTTTTACTGTGCCTGGAAATGCGCGTAAATTCATGTACTGTTTGTTTCAAATTGAAGAAATCGGATACACGCTTCAAATGGTTCGAATTGTAGTCATCACGCCAATTAATATTGAAATCACCAGCTAATATATTCAATTTGCTAGAGTCAAGGAACATTTCAAGCCAGTTTTCTAAAATTTCAACAAAACGCAAGTCGCTTGAGCTGGGACTATGATACAAAACACCAAAATTACCCATCTTCATGCCATGTTCAACTGTAATGCCCAAGAACCAGTTACCATCAAACACTTCGTTGAGGCGAAGATTGAATTGAACTGATTCTCTGACGTAAATAGCAACGTAAAATCTGACGTACTCTGACGTAAAATATTCCACATATATGTCTTCCTTAGAAGCCCACTTCACTTCCTCGAATGCACTTGCCCATCCTCCTTTCCCTTTCCTATACATAAGCAGCATCCAATGATATTGATTCACTACACTGCCGTGATCTCGCAAAGTGATGCAAGCGCCAAAATGAACATTTTACGTTTTTTGTTATAGATCGATAAAGAATACCAAATCCTTCCAAACAACTGTGAAAATTTACAGAAATCTGAAAAAATGACCCCGTGAAAGCTTGAAAACGGAGTGGCGCAAGCGCCATTTCCACTGTGATGGGGCGCAACCGGCATTTTCCTATGTTGTGACGTAATTTGATAGTGATACGATGTGATTTTTTATCTGTTCTGATAGAGTACGATGAACGAACAGGGACAGCAAATTTCACATAACAACATCTTCCGTAATGAACGTTTAGCATAATAAAAGTCACATGCATTCTCTCTTGTAAAAAAAAAATACTTTTCCGAAAAGCTTGTCATGCCAAATATTTTAATCAAAAACAGTCCATCCCCATGTAATGTTACATGTTTACTTTCCTCGCCTGTTCAATTTCTCTTTCGGATAAATTGAAGCTGAGTTTTGATTGAAGGTTAAATGTCGGATTTGGTCGGAGCTGCACTCTTCTTAATGCTTCAAACGAAACGAAACGCATCTTGTAACAAAACTCAAAATCCTCGCGTAAACTGTATCTGTTTTACTTCGGATAATTTCGGACGGCATTATGTTATTTGACATGGATAATTTCAATTGCATTTTGAATTTGAAAACATCGGTGCTGTCTATAATTATTACAATCGGGTTCTCAACTACGTTAACCTGCTCGACTCATGCTACAAAGTTGGGAAAGTGTGTGAATTCTTCTCCCTGATGTTTCCTGATGCTTCGCTCAACGGCAGCATGTTGGAAAAAATAATTGGAAACAGATTCTCGCATACTTTGACGGATGAACGCCAATCGGTTGTGGAAACAGCGATTTAAATTTGCTGTTTCCACAACAAACTGGCGTTGGTGGCTTAGCTTAAATAACACTGCATTTTTGCAAAAATCATGCCGATGGCAATGTTTTTCCATCAACAATACACATTTTGTACCGATCAGATTTTCGTAATGTACGCGTATGCTGATTATACATGCAATTTTACAAAAAGTCTCGTACTGAAAATTCTTACCTCTGGCGCTTGCGTCACTTTGCGAGATTACGGCAGTACAGCAGCTACACAAACTTCCCGAACTCATGGCCATGGATACTTAATATACATCACCTGGCTATAAAGCTATTTCAACCCCCTACAAACAATGTTCCGGACAACATGGCAACGAAGGAGAGAATGCTATTTTGATCCATAATACATTTCTGTAGTCATAGAGTTATTTGACTGAAGTTTATGTTTATGTAGATCTTAACTATTTAGACTTGTGTTTAAAAATGATAAATGACGACTCTTTGTAATATTCTGCATAATTGAATAAACAGAAGAAAAGGGTATTAATGGCTTCAATGATATTTTTGTGTACCTTTTTGAACAGAATGTGGTTCCGGATTTTACCACGTTATCCCATCTAACCTGTTTAAAGGATACAAATTCATACAGCATACGGTTTTATCAGAAGTCTTCCATCTGAAGTATCAGAAGAGAAAAAATAACAGATTTTGAGCAATGAAATAACTCAATTCAAATGCAATTACAATGGAGTCGCTTTTTACGCGGGCGCTTAAAAAAACGTAACTTCCAAAATCTGCGTGAAAAAAAACCGCATAAATCCCCAAATTCGCGTAAAAAAAACTGGGTAAACTTCAAAATCCGTATTAAAATCTAACAAACAGTGAATTATTAGTTTAAAAAGCAACCAATATTCTAACAATTGATTAACTGATTTGTTTTGCATACTACAATCATGATATCTGTTTCTCCTTTTATTTCTCAGTCACTAATCAGTGTAGAATACAGACTGATTTCGTGAAAAGTCACGCCAATTAGCACATTAAATCTGTTTACACTGTAGTCACACGGTTGATACGTGCCACGTAAATTTCGAAATCCACGTATAAAAATCGTGTAAGTTCCAAAATCCGAGGAATAAACGCGTAAAAAGCCGCGTAGAAAGCGACTTCAAACTACTACAAACAATCACAGTCCTATGTCAAGATCCCGTCTATGCCCCTGGGCTCAGACCCATTACCTTTTTTTCTGAATATAATCAGTACATAGCTTCGAAATCGACAATTTTAAGATCAAGAAATATGATTGAACATCATGGCGGCAGATAGAGTTTTTTTTTAAATGATAGTATGCAATCTAAATTTAAAAGCATTATGTATTAGCATCCTCAAAGGCACGAGTTATTCGGACTCTACAGTGGAAGTAGTATTTGTAGTAGTAAATGGAATATTTTATAGAAAATGAACGAGTATTTTTTTATGCTAATAAAACAAACTTTTTAGAGAAGTATTCCCTGCACAATCCATTGTATGTTTTGGACTAGTTTCACGTCGAACTTCTTGCAAGTTCGTTTTTGTTTAATTATACTTCGAAGTATAACTAAAAGGTAATAGATTGAAAGAAATAGAAATAGAAAATAAAAAGAATCAGTTTTCTTAGACACGTTAGAGAACGGTCGTCTTCTCTATATAAGAAATAAAATTTTAGTGCGAGTTTTTTCGTCGTCGGTGCTGTTGTTCTCCTGTAAGCTGAAGTGTTGTGTCGTTATTTGTTAATATGTGAAATATGTGGATGTGTGATAATTCTTTCCGAATGTGATTTACGCTGCGATTCATCATCATCATATCTGCTCCAGTGAGAAGTGTGTAATACAGTTGGAATAATGTTCAAACGCACATATTTTTGTGATACTGTGTGCTGGTGGAATAAAAACATAAAGAAGTAGGTTTGGATGAAGGCAACTCGATTTATTACATTAAATTAGCCGAAAAATAACAGAAAATGTTCTACTCCCCAATACGTGTATATCATTTGTATAATATATTAGGCTGTCAAAAAAGTCCAGCGGTATTTTTTTTTGAATTTTCATTTGTTCATAAGATTAGTTACAATCATCTGTTTCAAGTAAACTATGCGCCGTTTTGTTCGATGACTTGTTCCCAACGAGATGCCAACTTCATAATACCCCTGTTATAGAAGCTCGCTTCCTAATTGGCAAAAAAATCGGATAGCCAATTTTCACAGGCCTCTTTTGTGGCTAACTTCTGACTACCTAGCTCGTTCGCCATGGACAAAAACAGGTGGTAGTCACTTGGTGCAAGGTCGGGACTATACGGCGGATGCAAAAGAACCTCCCATCCGAGCTCCCGGAGCTTCTGGCGCGTCACCAAAGAAGTGTGTGGCCTGGCGTTGTCCTGATGGAAGACAATGCGGCCTCTGTTTATCAAAGATGGCCTCTTCTTCATGAGTGCTACCTTCAAGCGGTCCAGTTGTTGGCAGTACAGGTCCGAATTGAGCGTTTGGCCATAGGGAAGCAGCTCATAATAGATTATTCCTTGACAATCCCACCAAACACACAGCAGAACCTTCCTGGCCGTTAATGAGGGCTTGGCCACCGTCTGAGCCGCTTCAGCGGGCTTCGACCACGACCGTTTGCGCTTCACGTTGTCGTAAGTGACCCACTTTTCATCGCCAGTCACCATCCGCTTCAGAAACGGGACGATTTTGTTACGATTCAGCAGCGATTCACATGCGTCGATACGGTCAAAGATGTTTTTTTGCGTCAACGAGTGTGGTACCCATACATTGAGCTTCTTTGTGAATCCAAGCTTTTTCAAATGGTTAATAACGGTTTGATGACTTATCCCCAGCTTTTGGCCGATGCTACGGCTGCTACTATGCTGGTCTTTCTCGGCTAATTCAGCGATTTTGTCGCAATTTTCGACGACAGGCCTTCCGAAGCGTGGCGCATCTTCGACGACCTCTACACCAGAACGATAACGTTGAAACCATCGTTGTGCGGTGGAAATGGAAACTGTATCGGGTCCATAAACTGCACAAATTTTATTGGCAGCTTGAGATGCATTTTTGCCTTTGTCATAGTAGTACTGTAAATATGTCAGATTTTCTCTTTATTTTGCTCCATATTTGCGACACTATAACTCACGAACGACTTAACCAAACAAAACACTGTCAAGGACTATATTATAGCGCGGAAAAATACCTTTCCAATAAGCTATAGTATGACTCGATACAATGAATACAACCAGAACTACGCGATTACAACGACACCTCGCGGAAATACCGCAGGACTTTTTTGACAGCCTAATATATGCTAGAGCCAATATGAGCCAATATGAGCGAGCGAAACAGGCGAAACATAGTTTGCCAAATACACGGCCCAGACAGAGAGAAAAATCTATTCTCGTTCATGCTTTCCTTTTTCCTCTTAGAAAACATATTCCAACTTCATTTTATCATGAGGTGTAATATTATCACGCTTTTATATAACAGCACTAGTAGCTATATGGATAGCGTGGTCATATGAAACAGCTTTGCGTTCCATCCTGCCTTTGTTCTCATTGACATCGTATGGACTTGATACAATCCCAAAAGAAATGAGGAAAGAAAAAAGAAAGATGCGTCTGCTCCCATACATACAAACCTTTTTTATGTTATTAAAACAGCTCATTATTTGCGCATTTGACTCTACACTCTACACTCTACACAAAATGGCATTATTTCTGCCAAAGATGAAATGTTTTCAGCCAACGCTAGTTTGGATGTAGTACAGATGAAAATGTGGCAACAAAATTTTGAAAATTTTAAGAATTTTGTGGTTTAGAAATAGTAAATGTCCCGAAAATTTTGATTGACTTAAATCGTTGTGGCAGATTGACGTAATTTCTAAGCAGGTTTTGTATTGGAAACATAAAAAATCACGACCGGTCATTTTGACCGGTTGGTATACATAGATATATCATATATCAGAAAAATGGGAGGTAAAAGAACAATATAATATAATAATAATAATTAATATATGAATTTAAAAAAGAGATAACATTATTAAACAATATTTAAAAAACTAATAATACAAAATCTTGCGAACAAATGATATAATCGGTCTAGTGGTTCTAGTGTGATCCCTTCGCCGTACAACATCGAGTCTCACTCGTGGTGTACTTGCATAACATAGGGCGCTGGAACGCTCAGCAGAGTAGTGAAATCACTTGATGTGTGACGTATGAAGTAAAACGGGAGGGGTTAATATCGTTCTGCCTCCGTTTGAACATATCCGGGTAAGCTTTGGATGTGAAAAATAACATGATGTTAATGGAATACTTTCTGTCAAATATATACCGGGAATTTGTAATTTTAAAGCTTCCCGTTGAACATTTTTCTTTTTTTCTTAAGTTGGTAATACTGTCAGTGGTCTTAATGTCAATTCTGAGCGCGATCTAGTTGGTTACAGCGTCATTAAGAACAAGTTTACATTTTTCGCTCGTCGATTTTGATATGGATAATTCTGTTGGATGGGGGGTCTCCGTAGCCACATTGGTTGCGCGTTCGCTTAGTAAGCGATCGATCGTGAGTTCAAAACTCAGGGCCCCCATTGACCATCTTTGTATTGTTACAGAATAGCTACGTCCACGCAACAATCATCAGCGATGGAGATCGATCCACGGTCGAAATAAGATCGATTCATCCATACAACTGCTCAGCTCTGCAAGACACATCGGGCTGCTGTTCTATAAATAACTCAACAATGATCAATCAACTGTCTTCGCTGTCCCGTCTTACTGGATAATGGGAAGAACAGAAGGAAATCTCTTACGCCTAAATGGCTACTGTGTAAAATATGTACCATTTGCAATGGTATAGCAGGGAATACTCTAACGCCGAAAAATGGCAACTGTGTAATGTGTCAATTATAGATATGATAAATATGTGACATGTACACGATTAAAATTCGGCTCTGTTACAGCTAAAATGCTAATGAGCCTAAAATAAACAAAAGGGATAAAAAAAAAAAATTCTGTTGGACAAAAATATTGTGTGAAATTTTGTGTTGCAAACAAAATGTCTTATACCGAAACTTGAAAATATTATGGCGGGTTTACATTAGGGAGATCTATAGCTATAGATGGATTTATTCACGTGAAAATAGGTGTAAACGGGTGAGAATAAATATGATACACTTATTCGAGGTATATATAACTTGAATAAATTCAGCATATGTAAACGCTTGTGAATTTCTCACTGGTGAGAAATCACTGAAGTTGGATGCAGTTCTACTTTAGGTGAATGAATTCACCGAAAATATGAATATATTCATTATAGAAGTTCACGCTAGTGTAAACGGTTGATGCGATATCTATAAATCTCATCATATTTCTTCACATGAATATATCACTGGTCTAAACCCACCCTTACAGAATACATTTGTCGATAACACTGGTGTATGGTACCGTATGCGTGAGCAATATGTGAAAATTGAAAAAAATACAAACATTTTGGTTTCGATTTTTTTATTTATTCGGAAGGGAGATGTTTCTAAAGAGATAAAGATTATGATGACCCACCTTATACATCTATAAAGGTTTGAACAGGCCGATTTATCTAATGAATAATATTTATTTTTAACTGAATCAAGAGATCAGTGTTATAAAACAAAAATCAAAGCGAACTGATTCTGATGCAGGCATGAATTTCTATGAATCGAACATTTTAAATAGGCAAAAACTGTAAAAGAAAAACAATAGGTCTATCCGTATCGACATTAACATAATGATAACAACTACAACTACAGGTCCAAAGTTTTTTCAAGGCATGTTAAGAAAATTTCCAACCCGGGAAGATCCTTGACAGATTGTGAATTGAACCCAATATCTAAAAGTGTCTACTTAGAACATGATAGAGTTCTTACACAATTCAGACAAACTCGATATTACCATCCTATAAAAAAATAGTTTAGGAAAATTCTGAATGAGCTATTCCCAATCCAGTTTCCACTTCAAACCCCACATGAAAATTTATTTTGTATCATTGTTCTATGATTTTTAAACTATGTTAACCATTGATCGAGTTTCCACCTGCTGCATTTACGGCTTCCACACGCTCCCGGAATTCACGGCAGGTACTAATAATGTAACCTGGATCCATTTCTCTCCAGGTACGGATCAATGTTGGTCTGAGGCTTGTTGTAGCGTTTAGAACAGGTCTTGGCTTACATCATGCGCCAGACTGAGTAATACAGCGGATCAAGATCGGGGCTGGATGGCGGCCACATATCCTTCGTCCAGAACAGCAAATGTTCCTGCAACCACTTCCGAGTGCGATTCGAGGTGTGGCACGGAGCCCCTTCTTGTTGAAATACAACATTTGGCTTTGCGTCGTACTCAGTGTTTACATAGTAGCCCCTGGAATGAACACCTGGTTCATTTTTTTGCCATCGGAAGCCACCAATCTAAACATCTTAACGATAAAAGAATACTTGATCAGATACACGTTTTTATGCTCATAGGCCACGTTTTTTACCGTGAGAGGACTAATGTAGCAATCAGTTCTGGAATTTGATACAGGATGGACGGTAGACATGCTCTCATCGGTGAACAAGATTACCGGATTTTTTCGATTGAGGAAGTTCAAGGAATTTTTACATCACTCGACTCGTAGCGCCTCGAACCCCTCCCAGATGCAGTTGGTAATCTTTTGTTTTTTCATTTTTTTTCCGTGTCCTCGACTTCACCCCGCAATCTTTCTTTACGATCTTCCGTGCCGTAAAGTCGCGGCTACCGTGTTCCTTCGCCATTTTCCTCATTGAACACACTGGATTCTCCCGAATCTTCCTATTGATGGCAACGATAACCCTCGGAATCCGAGCTGACCTCGGGCTGACCTTCGCGGATAGTTGTTCTTTCTTTTCTCGGCCTAAGACCTTTTTCACGGTCCACCGAGGCACTCCCACGGTGATTAAAATGTCTTTTTGCGACATTTGCGCAAAATTTCAAATCCTATCGGGTTCCGGAATATGGGTGATATAAATTTAGATGATAAATAAAGCATTTTCTTGAAAAACACCAATTCCCGCTATATCTTTGACAGAATGTATGTTCTTAAAGCTGTTCTTCACCTCCGTACGTTACTCGGAAATTCGATTTGTACGCTGAATCACTAATCTAGACTTCAGTAAATCCACCTAAATCACTGGAATTTACCCTTCCAGAAACACAACTAATTTGGAAATAATTTTGAAACTTTAGAGAAATAGCATCCACAATACCCAATTGATAAGAACAAAAGAGGAACACATGTCATGAATACCTGGTATAAACACTTATTTTTTGTTAGGCGTGCGAATTTAGCGAGGATTTCAATTTCAATGTTTCACTTTTTATTGTTTCGATGTTTATGTGAACATTTTTCAGGAATGCAGGATCTGTATTCTTCTATTGCATGATATAAATTGAATGTCGATATGTATTACCTATGTCGTGACAAAGCAGTTTTTGTGCCGATCTGATTCAAAATTTGATGCTTTGCGACTCTCATTATTTACTAAGAAAAAAACCATTATAAAGATATTTGAAATTAAGCTAATTTATAAACAAAAAAAAATCTTCGTTTTTGTGACGTGACAACGTCCATGCTTTTCAATATGTTTCAAATCAACTGTTATTGGAACTGGTATTTGACTGTTGCTTCTATAGTACATAAACATTGAAGTTAAATTGAGCAAGTACAAGAATATGTCAAATAAAACTTTGAACAATGAAAAATTTCATCTTTTAAACCAACATTTTGACATTAACAAGCTAGTCAAAATGGTATAGTTTTTGAAGCTTGGTGTTGATAATTATCAAATAGTTCTTGATGAAGTTAAAACCATAACTAATTCGAATAACGTCATGCCTTTTTTCTCAAAATTTGATTTAATGATGCCTAACTTCATGGAATGGGCCTAATTATAAGTTAAATGGGTTTTCACATTTTTCACATATAAAAATAAACCTAAAATAGTGCTATGAGCAACATTGCCCACAAAATTCAGTTATAATTAGGGAACATGAGATCACAAACAAAACGATTACTCACCCTTCGGCATTCCACAGGGCGCTTTGGTTCGGGAATTATCCAAGAAGTCAAGATCGTACATCCGAGCCGGTGGGAACGTTAGCGCAACATGGGCCTCGGCCCCCGGTGGACCAAGATTGGCCACCACCAGCAGTAGTGCGGCTGCGATCGCAGCACATAATGACAGCTTCGCTTTTATCATGATTACGTCTGGCACATTTGGCTAAACACTGCTGCGCACAAAATTAGCTCCCAAATTAAAGAAAGAGAGAAAAAAACCGAAACTACTCGCGATCGACCGAAGATTATTGCCGATTGCCTAACGAAAACCAGTTGCGTCAGGTTTGCCACACTTTCCGACTTGTCAAATTTTCACACCACTTTCTGTTGACACTTCGGTTTCAAACTTTTCTCACTATTTTGTTAATATAATATCAGAACCTCACTGTCACACCAATTAGGCGTTCACAGTTTCACAACACTTTGCTGTGCATATGCAGCAACCCAAACAGCAGCCGAAGCGATCGATTACCGTCCCAAACGTCGGTTATGGATGAGTCAGGAATCTGTACCGAAACTGAAAGTGAAACAAATTGGAGAAACGTTAATAGCAAATCGATTTTAGGAGGCACACGTAGATCGAGGCGCGGCGCGATAATTAGCGTTTTTGCCCTCAGGCCCCGACATCTCGCCGCGTTTGGCCAATCCCACCAGACGCTTGATGTGAATAGATTTGCACACACGCGAGAAAAAGTGATTAGGAACTTGTTTTTAGCTCTGTTTTGATTTATGCTTAGCTCATGCTATGACTATTAAGTCAATTTTCTCCCCTTACTCTATCTGATGAGCACTTTCTTCTGAGCGCGCGCGTCCACAAATCGAGCGCACCAATGATGCAATACATGACTCTATTAGGTACTGCCCAACAAATTCCAGTTTTACCGGTGTAGTAGGACTGAATCAGATTCAAGATACGATGACCAGCTAGTAACTGCGATGACAAAGGTTATAAAAGAAACACTTTTATGATATCGGGTGTCAAAAGATGCTGACACTAGACTGTTTTATCATTACAGTTATAATGATAAAACAGTCTAGTGTCAGCATGAATTATATTCAAACTTTTAAAGACATTGGTCTTTTGGTAATGGCAATGTTTAAAACCAAATATGTAGTGCGTTGTGTTTAGAGTAATGTCCGGACCCCAACTAGTTATGAACTTATGTACTAAAGGTAGAACACAAATATCTTGTTAGAGTGAAAATAAAACTTTTATTTTTTTAAATTTTTCGTTGTATCGTAGTATCGAGTATACTTGGTAATGAGAATTGTATGACCGTTAAATCCTTCTTCCCGTAGCACATTCCTCCAACTTCTCCCCGAGCACAGCTCATCATCCTTCACAAAACTTATTTGAAACTCGAATTCCATTTTCACTACAAGTCCCTCTCAACTCTTGCAGTTTCACCCTTCCTCTTCATTTCGTCCTTCACAATCGGCATTCGCTCCGAGGTATTGTCCGAATCCCATCCCGTGGGAGCCTCTTGTTTTGATGAATATCCTGGATCATCGTACCATAAAATACGAAAGTGTCACTTTCCAGTCCTGCGTTGACAACGCATGAAATCATCAATGCGTACATGAATACCGACGCTGAGTAACTTTTCATCGAGTCTCCACCTCGAATTTGAGAAAAAAATTCACTGCGGTGGGTCATCTTTCATTCATAACACGCTGTCGATCCTCCGAAGTGATTTCACATTCAGACTTCACATTGACCATAATATCGGTGGGTAACTGTTGACTGTTCGCTGGCTGAAGTTCTAGTCTCCAACTTAAATCGCAAATGAAATTTCTTCTACACTCCACCGGGAGCTAACTCAGAGTTTGCGTTGTAAATTTAAATTCTACTTTGCTAAAAAGTTATCGCATCAAAGGCAGTATTTATTGCACTGCTTCCATTCTGTTATTACCTTAGATAGGATGATGTACGCTAGCTATGATTCATGTTAGTTTTTCAAGTTGTGCTTCGCTGATACGTTAGTTGCTCGTTTTTTTCGACACTGTAACATAGTATGGAGCACACAGTGGACCAATCAAGACGTTTGATTTTCATTTAGATAGCGCTCGATTTTTCCCATTGTTGAAAAGTTTGTTGCAACAAAGCTATATTTTTCATTGTACGTAGAAATATTTCGATCGATTTTTTTATAATTTCGTTACATATTCAATTTTTGGATTCTTATTTTACATCCTGTTAAAGTCCTATGTAAAAAAGAATGAATCGATTAGTTTGCTCCAGAACAATACAGCACAATTTGATTCCCGTTTTAAACCATCAACAATTATTTAAAATCTTCTTCTTCGCAAACAAGACATATATTTCGCAGTACCAATAATCAACAATCAGCTCAATTGAATGACATGATGGTTTTGGAAATCCCCTTCCAGCTAATGTAATGAGCGCAGGTTCCCCTTGAACTCGTGCTCAAATTAGCATATCATGTTCGTCAGTCATTGCGACAACGATCAATAACAAGAATCATCGGTCATCCGGAATTGCATTTCTCGTCGAAATAATAATAAAAATAAAATAATAAAAGAATAAAATACAAAATATGTGACCCTTTCTACAGTATTACAATATTACAATATTACTTTGATGAAAGAACACACAGAACACACATTGTGATGCAGTTGTTCTAAGCCATTCAAACTCCATTTCTGCTACCTAATTTTATCTGGAGCTTTCCCAGAGAGAACTGAAGTTCCTGTTCCCTTTATTCATTCCAACCTCACCAATAAAGGAAATCTGAGAAAATAAATAAATAATAAAGTTGATAAAGTTAAACAGAGGCCCAATTTTAACTTTAGTTGCCTTTATTATGAGGCTTCCTTTACTGGTGAGGTTTGAATAAATAGTGGGAAGAGGAACTTCAGTTCTCGTTGGGAAAGCTCCAGATGAAATTAGGTAGCAGAGATGAAGTTCGTCGTCTGCCAAACAACAAGCCGGTGAACAGTTGTATTTCCATTTTTTCTTTTTTTCTATCGTGAAACAGTTGTGCATTCGATGCAATGAATGAATGAATGGATATTTTGGAAGTTTGCTGTGATGATTGAGTGGATAAGTATGGAATTATCATTTCGACAAGGCAATACAATAAAATTCAACTTTTTTGAAATGGTCTGATAGGTTTGCTGAAAAGGGTCGATAGGTTTGCATGGCTTTATAGAAGCAACCAAAGATGGACATGAGGGAGGACGATGAAAGAAATGAGCGCCATTGTGGCTTCCTTCCTTAACCTTAACGCTTCCGATTTCGAAACTTAGAATTTCATCCCTGTTCGCGACCGACATCGCGAAAGAGGAGCAAATATCCATCAAAGTTGCATTCCTTTTCCATTCTTATCCTTTTTCCAATCGAAGCCACTTCCTCCCTTCCGAATGCAGTGTGTGGTGCATAACACAACTACACACAGCAGTATATCCCGACGTAAGCCATGAGAACCGAACGCATACAAACAAATAAGTGTTTCGAAGATCCCTACCATTCCAAATCTAACCATTAACTGTGTAGGCCCAAAATTGATTTTTAGCTCATGTTTTGTCATCCCGATTTATGACATTAAATGAGACATAACAGAAAATGTCATGACTCACAAATACTGATAAACATTTGTATAATATACATGGTACAGCAATATAAGATTAATATGAGCGAGCGAAACAAAAGACAGATAAGCTTTCCGCATACTTTGTCACATACACGGCCCAGACCGAGATAGATATTGTTCTCCTTCATGTGCTCCTTTTTAGTCTTTGAAAACACTTCCCAATTTCATTTTATAAACAGGTGCAATATTATCACGTATTTGCTGAACAACTGCTGAAGCATCATTAGCCATAACAATAGTGTGGTCGTGTAATATAGGTTTGTATTCCAGCCGGCCTTGGTTCGATCCCAATTGACGTCGTAAGGACTTTTTTTTGGCACAATCCCAAATGAAATGAGAAAAAAAAACAAAAAGAGATGTCTGCACATACAATACACATACATACATACAAACTATTTTGAGGCTTTTAATACAGCTCATTATTTGCGCATTTGACTCTCCAGCACACTAAATGGCATCATTTCTGCCAAAAATGAAATGTTTTCTGCCAACGCTAGTTTGGGTGTACGATCGCGTGAATAAACTCCAGTGATTTTTTCAAGTTTACCAATATGTTTTTCCATTATCCACAAGCCACATCCAAACGGTTTGGTCTTCCATGAGACCAAAGTGTAAAATCCAGAATCCTGAGCTATCAACATCCAAACCTCCTTCAGCCGAAGGATCCGCCATTACCTCAATGGTGTGATCCACCGATCCCTGTACAGAATTTAAAGACATAATCCCACGTCCGAAATCTCAATGAATCGAAAAAAGTTGACTCTTGAACGACGTTCTCGTTGATCTCGTTGATCTTCTAATTGACCCTTTACAATTTCCTTTTACTAAAAATTCCCTAGTAAATCTACCGAAACTCGACATTATAATACAGGGCTCTGCATAGTCATAGTCAACTGAGGATAGTCAGCTGACTATCTGACATACTATATCCGTATTCAGTTATTAATGCCTTTTGGCTTCTTCACGCAGTTTCTCCGCCAAAACGACTAAATAGTCAGCCGGGCGTTCAGTCGCTATCTCCCTCTACCGACTCGACTATATCATTTCATTCTTCCCAGTCAAATTTTACATACCCAAAAACCCTACCATGCTTAATTTGGCTCCATTTGATTGATTAGCTCTCGAGTCATGCAGAAGTTTGTGTTCTATTTGTATAACACAACCCCCACCCCCCCCCCCCCCCCCCTCTGTTAGAGAGAGAATGAAGTGTCGATTCACCATTTCTTGCACCCTAAAACCTCCAAATGGCGTGTGTGGCTTTGCGCTGTCCTGATGGAACACAACTTTTCTTCTGTTGCCCAATTCTGGCCGTTTTTGATCAATCGCTAGTTTCAAACGGTCCAATCGTTGACAGCAGAGATCTGAATTTAGTGTATGGCCATGCGACAGCACCTCATAATAAATAATTCCACCAAATACACAGCAGAACCTTCTTTGCCGTAAATCCTGGTTTGACCACCTTTTGAATTGCCTCATCACGCTTTGACCACGATCGTTTTCGCACAATATTGTCGTATGTGAACCATTCCTCTTCCCCAGTCACCATCCGCTTAAGAAATGGGTCGATATCATTCCGTTTGGTCGACGCTTTGCAGATGGAAATTTAATCCAACATGTTTGTCGGTATTAGTTGGTTTGACACCCAAACATCGAGCTTCTTATTGAGTTCAGCTTTGTGCAAATTATTTAAAACAGTTTTATAGTCGATCTTTAGCATTTGGGCGATGATACGACTACCTGACACCTGACACATTATTTCTGAGGTTTTATCGAATAGTTGTCAAAACATGAAAAAATCGAAGGAAATTAACTATATTTAGAAGGAATTATATCATTATTAGAAAATATTAAATAAAATTCCAAGACAAATTCTTGTGAACAAATGCTACAACTTTAGAATGTACCGAACTTTCTTTTTGTTGACTTCTATTGTTAACACCCTGTAACTCATAAATGAATGCAACAAACAAAGAACAACAAAAGATTTTTTTAATGTGAAATGTCACCTTGACAACGAACGTAGACATGAAATTGTCAGGGGTTAGACATCAATTGAATATAGGCTACCCAAAATCAAAATCAATATGGCGTCATTTGTTTATCAACATATCATTCACGAGGATTGAAATCGAAAAATGCGCTGCTTTATTCTAACTGCATGAGCGATATTCATATTTCGGTTTCACATGGAGGTGTTCACATTTAACATGGAGTTTAAAGTTAGCCACTATTCGACTATATAACCGCACCGAGTTGTACACAACAGTAATTGATTGAACCAAAATGTCTGTAAACCGCAGCAATATTGGGTACACTGGCAATATGAAGGATTTGACGTTTTAGTCGTACCCCTGGAAATTGTTCGATCGATACTATACGAGATATCGATCACTACAGCCATCTACCGAGAAAACAATGAATTTCTTTTTCCCTAACTCAATATATAGGCAATTTTTTCCTTAACATATCCTAAACATAGAATATCTTTTTCACATTTATAGCAACGAAGGTCAAAACATTTAGGGGCTGTCCACATACCACGTGGACAGCTTTAGGGGGATAGGGGGTACAAAATGTCCACGTTTGTCCACGGTTAGGGGGGTGGGAGTTCAGATAATGTCCACGTGGACACGTTAAACAAAAGTTTTTTAAAACCACCTTCAGATCTGTTTTCAAAAATAAATGAAATCTGTTTTGCAGTTTTAAGAATGTTTAAACTTTTCGCCCAATTGAGTACTCCATATTTATCAGTAAAATGGTTATTTCCAATATTTTGCCTTATCAGCGAACTTCTCCGCTCAAATATGTATTCTAAATGAAACTCACATAAACTACATAAATATGTATTTAAAATATGTATTCTAAATGAAACTCACATAAACTCACAGAGGTTTTCAACCTCTAAGCTACGTCATTCGAGCATAAACTGAACTCTGTGTTCTAGGTCCAACTCTACGGAGAGTAAATTTGACATGGCGAACTGCTGATACATTTTTATCTGCAGAGTACGTGTAGGGTGTTGATAACATGATGAAATGACCCGAATATTTGGAGGATTATCTAAATAATTTGGGAAGGACTTAGGGAAACGAGTGCTATCGAAACCTTAATACCTGCACTTGTGTAATAGAAGAACCAGATTCAGTCCACCTTTTCTGAGTACTCTAGTTCCCGAATATTTTCCGACGTTATCTTTAATACACCTGAGTTAGGCATGCTCAGCACTGGCGGTTTTTTTTCGGATCACTTTGTCCTACCGAACGAAAGATTGGAATGTTACAAGTGGGTTTTCCGTTAATTAGTTCATGTTAGTACAACACTCGTGTTTTTTTTTCAAGAGGCTTTTTTTTATGCATCTGCTAGAGCTTCTCGCATATTTGCTCGTGATCCCACTGCCTGCCATTCAGCTGTGATTTTACGATTACAATTTTGTTTTTGCTAGATTGTGCAGTTCTACTACCGTAAAACGGTACCATTAGAAAAGCAGATATGCATTTATCTTTGGTTCTCTCGAATGTTTTCGAAAAGTGATTTTGAAGGAGTAATATTTTGGGCATAATATCAGTTATCATAGTGGAATTATTACATGAATGATTAAATAGATTTCCATACGCATTAGAACAAATGAGATGGAAAAGAACGAATTTTTGTTTTAGCCACTTTAACCCACCATTTCATACAATTGCCATTACCGAGCTTTTCCTGCAGTCAACGATTTCACATATTTTCAAAATCTAAGATATATTAGTAGGAAGAGGTGCACATCAATCAAAGAATAGAAAACAACCGCCACTACTAATAAAGCCTGTTCGCATTTTTTTCTTTTCAAAATAGGATTAAGCATTATGATCCGAATAAAACGATTTCAATGCTGCAGGCTCCGGAAGTGAAACAGTTTACGTTGCATCGAAAGAAAGATGCGCTGCCCGAGTCAAGAATTGTCTAGTGTTATTGTGCCTCACGAGCACTCCGAAAGAAATCTGGATATTCAATGCAGAATGGTCGCTAGAAATTTGTTATTAAAACAAATTTTCAATGCGAAAAAAATCATTTTGGTTCAATCAATCAATCAATCAATTACTGTTGTGTACAACTCGGTGCGGTTATATAGTCGAATAGTGGCTAACTTTAAACTCCATGTTAAATGTGAACACCTCCATGTGAAACCGAAATATGAATATCGCTCATGCAGTTAGAATAAAGCAGCGCATTTTTCGATTTCAATCCTCGTGAATGATATGTTGATAAACAAATGACGCCATATTGATTTTGATTTTGGGTAGCCTATATTCAATTGATGTCTAACCCCTGACAATTTCATGTCTACGTTCGTTGTCAAGGTGACATTTCACATTAAAAAAATCTTTTGTTGTTCTTTGTTTGTTGCATTCATTAATAATTTTTTTGTTTGTTTTTTTTTATCATTATAAAAACACAAAAAAATAAGACTAATTTAAAATTGAATATAGACACAATGCAATTATTTCTTTTTCCCCAATAATGTATGGAAGAATGTCCACGTGGAAAACAGGGGAGGGGTACAGTCAATGTCCACACTTGTCCACGGAGCGGGAGGGGGAGTCTAAAATCGTGCTTTTTCTGTCCACGTGGCATGTGGACAGCCCCTTAGGTAGGATGATTGAAGCGTATAATATAAAAATATAAATCAGAATGTATGTTTGTTCAAACATCGCTCAATGATTTAGCTAGGTATTATTCATTTTTGTTCAAGCTTCCGTGCCGTGATAAGACATATGAAATCATCACCTGACATACCTGAATATGAAGTTCAATGTTCACATCTCATTTGGTGATTACATTTGATTGTGTTGTTTTGCGAATGTCCATTTCAATAATCACAAAAAATTACCAATTTTCGGATTAAAATTAATAGTTTCAGTTACATACATTGCTTGGATAATTCTATCTGAGTTTGCATAACAATTTCTGAAGACAAACGTGGAACAATGTGATGCCGACGCTTCAAATCAACGTTTGTCTTGTTGATTCTTGCAAATCAAAACAAACTTCACTCGAAGAGAACGACCAGAATAGTTCACTAGCGGTCGAGTAAGACGACCTGCTCGACTGTTTCTCGTCGAGCTTGACGCTTGACAAACGAGACGAGCGAAATAGCGTTTGACTCGTCTTTAAAAAAAAGTTTCGAACATCCTGCTCAGTCTAAAATAAAAATTCACATTCATTCATACGATTATGTGTGTTCTGTCAATTTTTCAACAAGTCCTTCCTCCACAAGTTGGAGATAGCGGGTAATATTTTTTTTGTTTACTGAACGCAACCGAATAATTAAAAGCACCACGTGATAACTAAAGTACGCACTAATCCGACACACCGGTTGCCGTGTGTTGAGGGCAACAAATTCAACACAAAAACAATAATCTCCGACACTATCGCATTCTTTGTGTCTAACAAAAGCCAAATAAAATTTCAACCTTGAAGAAATCAAGCACTGTGTTGCTATTTCTATATTAGGTGGTCTAGCCAAGTAAATCTGCCATTTTCAACTGAAATCGGCGCTTCTTTCCATCGAATGAACGAGCGTAAGTTACTTAGCAAGTCAGGTGAGCGGTTTGGCGCGTTTTGGCCTTCCCCTCCTGGACGCGCGTCGTTTGATAGCAACAGCCATTAGCTATTGATGTTTATTTTTCTAAATCACATTGGAATCGCCGTGTCGATGGTGGACTGGATCGTTTTGAATGCATTATAGTTCAAGGTTATCGAAACTAGAACGCGACTCGATGAGTGTGTGTGTGTGTGCTACTGTGTGGTTCGGTGCTGATAGGGTAGTGTGAGGTGTGATTGCGCGTTGTCAAGGTGAAAGATTCGCATATCGCAGCACAGGTGGCTCAGCACGAGTTCCTGGTTCAACACTCGTTAAAGTTTTTCAAGTGAATTAAATTACACCAGCATACACACGCTATCTTCATCACCCGAACGATTGATGTGTCCGAGTGCCACCTCGATCCAGCTTCAAAGTGACCTTCAGCAATTCCACAAATCGCGAATTGCCACAACACCCGTAGGGCGAATAGTAGGTGAAAGTAAGCCTAAGGGGTAAGCCCAAAAGCTAGACTATCAAAACAAGCTGTTTTATGTAATCATACAGGCGGCCTGAAGCAACCCACCTCGTATCATCTGGCAAAGAGTTATTACACCTGCATATTGAGCTAACGCAGAAATCTTGTGAGAACTCAGAGCCAGCAATATGAGCATTCTTCGCCTCACCGAATGACCCCAACAGGTGACGAACCTTCGGCTCTCATTGCCTTGCCACCCCTCCAGCATCCGAGCAGCGAGCAACAAAAGTGCCTTTTTCGCGCTTGACTGCCTTCAACCGAATGATGCTGGTGATGATGTTGATCATCATCTCCTCTGGACGACCTGTGGCAGGCAGACAGGTATCGCTTCGTTTTTTTTTTCTTTATTTATTTTCCGCGACGAGATCGATGGCGTAATCATCCCTCATAAGCAGCGTATTCAAACTGTGTATTTGCTCGTTAGGCGAGAATCGGAATTTGAGGGACAATTATTAGTTTCCAATCGAACGATCGGCGCTCATTAGGACCGGGCCGTCACGAGTAGCGGCAGATGAACGACGACTCAACACGACTGTCGAGTGTTTGTCGTAAAAAAGCTGTGAACTGTGGTTGTATTGTGTCACACACGTGATCTTGGCTCAGTGTTCTGAGAGGCGTACTGAGGTTGGATTGAAGCGATTTATAGCGAAGATAAACTTGATTCGAAAGCAACACATGAGAGGAATGCGAGAGTATGACACCTTTGAGGAATTATAACAATTTATAGACGTTGTCTTTCTGTCTTTCTGTCTTTCTGTCTTTCTGTCTTTCTGTCTTTCTGTCTTTCTGTCTTTCTGTCTTTCTGTCTTTCTGTCTTTCTGTCTTAAGTGTTTCTGTCTGTCTGATTGTTATGGACTCGGAAATTACTAAACCGATCGACATGAAAATTGGTATGGAGGGGTTTTTGGGGCAGGGGAAGGTTTTCGATACAAATGAAACACAAATTTCTACATTTCTCGAGAACTAATCAAGCAAATGAAACGGAATTTGCCGTGTGCAGGTTTTAAAGTGGTTAAATACCCCACCCCCCTCTTTTACAAATATAACACAAAGTCTTGCATTATTCGAGAATTATTCAAGCAAGTTAAACCAAATTAGGCATATGGAAACTTTAGGGAGTTTCAATCGGATAGTTATCGGGAGCGGACGTGTGTCCCCTTACTCCGTGTATATTTTCGTTTGAAGTTGCTTGTTACTGTGCAAAATGTTCCTGTGCTCCGTTCCTGTTGTTATTGTAAAGTGGTGTTTTTTTTTTCAAATATAGTTGTGAATAGGAATGTGGAATGTGGAATTGTGAAATCGAAAATGTCTTATTTTCAATCACAGTGATGAGCGGGGGAATTTTGCAACGTTCCAGACGGAAAGTGCGCAGTTTGTGCCCTACGTTGTTTGAAGGGTGCCGGGAGTGAGCTCTTTACTCTCGTGTAAAATGGAAAACAATGAAATTTTCTACACAAATCATGGAAATTAACATGAAAATAAATGGCGAAATGAAGTATTGGACGAAGCCATTTTTCATACTTCATATGTGGTGGTGATCACTCCATCGTTTTCGTTGTGCTATCGATCGCGTGTTTGATTTAGTGTTGTAGTGTTTTCTCTTGTCGCGCGGCGGTTTGGTTGTTTCGTGTGGTAGATTCGGACATACCAATATACAAGGGTTTGTGTGTGTACCTTCCAGAACGAGTTCAAAGTTAATGCGTCATAGTGAATGTATCACAACCGGAGGAAACATTGGCGTGGCTGAGAGAGCAGACAGTAGATTCAGCTAAGTTTTTTTTCTCACTTATTTATCCACGCACTTTTGAATTTTTTTATTTTCGAACACTACAATTCATCACATGTAAAATGCTAAAAATTGGTTTCTTTCAGCCCAATTGGATAACACACTTTCTGATTGCTCTTATGTTCATTACATTATTTTCCGCCTCACGAAAAAGCTTCGCGATAACATTGACACTTACTCAAATCCAAATGTCAATTTACTGCTTTATTCATTTATTCATACGTCGCTCTTAATTTGAAAGCTGAATTTGACATAGAACTTTAAATTTAAAATTTTCAAGTGTTCATCACGGGTTTTGTTTCTGGCGAATGAACTTCTAACAGGAATCCTGGAAATGATTCCAATCTCGTTAGGAATCATTAACTGGCTGCTTTCCCGGAGAGATGATAGAACTGGCAGATAGTTGCGGATGACACATTTGGTTCTAATTTAATGTTCCATGTAGCAGATTGTATGTTTATAATTTCATGTTTAATGTGTATGTACAAAATTATTTTGGTGTTCAGTTTGTTGATTCTAAGAATAGATAACGAAACATATCGCCGGGTCGAATTATTTCGAAGTGTTTTTCACGGTTACCTTCTCAGGTTTCTCGAAAATAATTCTTCGCCGTCGCGATTGAATCTCGATAAAAAGTAATCTTGATAAATTATAGAGTATATAGCCGGCCCAATTGATTTAACAGGTTTTCCTTTTCAGGATACCTATCTCTGTTGTGACACGTGATCGATAGTTCGCGTTTACATAATCACATCATTTACCTCAGTAAATTCTGATTATTACCTCTCTTCACTAACAAATATTCCTTCCATGATGAACGCTAGGGAACCACGCTATAGAGGCGACCCTTCTGGCTTTCGAGCGGCGTCGTTATCGACTATTTAAAGCTTGAATCACCGAAACTTGCACAATGAGACTGGTTTGCTACTCCCAAGTGCCATTCAGTGTGCCGGACAGAAATTTCAATGTCGACCCCCAATAGCCAACATGGAACTCATCGTGTTAAAGGAGAGTGAAGAGTTACAGTGGAACCTCGATTATCCGCGAGTGCGACAGCGAGTTTCTTACTAAATCCTAAACTAAATCTACTAAATCTACTAAAAAATCCTACTAAATCAAAACTTTAAAATTAAAAAATTTTAAAAATTACAAATTAAAAATTTAAAAATTAAAAAAAAATCAAATTGAAGATTTTAGACATCACTTACCGCAGTGAATCCTGATTTTTTCTGAACCACTCCCACTAACAACTATCCCTTCCATGATAAACGCTAGGGAACCACGCTATAGAGGCGACCCTTCTGGCCTTCGGGCGGCGAATATCATACTAACATTCCTTCCCTTCCCCTGGTGACTGTAAGGACGTGGCCGGCGTCGTTATTGACCATTCAAAGCTCGAATCACCGAAATTTGCACAATGAGAATGATTTGCTAGTCCCAAGCGTCATTCTGTGTGTTCTTTGTGCAGTTTGGTTGGTTCAGGTCAATCACGGAGAGCAACTACGAATTGTACAGTTTACCCAAGCTCAAGCTCATTAGGCATATGGAAACTTTAGGGTGCAATAAATGTGTTTATGGTGATGAGATTTCTTCCCTCCCCTCTCTTAGGTGGGGGGGGCTGCATATCTCGAGAATTAATTAAGCAAATGAAACCAAATTAGGCATATGGAGGTTTAAGGGTGCAATAAATAATTCTATGGTGGTTAGATACCCCTCCTCTCTCTAAGGGGGGACTGCCATACCAATAAAACACAAATTTCTGCATTACTCGAGAATTAATCAAGCAAATAAAACCAAATTTGCAAGTGGTTGAAAAATCTTGAACGAGAATTGTGTCTGAAAATAATCTGATATGATAAAGTCGAGTTTTGGTAGAAGTACTAGTAAAAGGCAAATACGTACTTTTGCCCCATAGTGGGGGCAAAGGTGCGCACTTATTGAATTGTACTTCTGAGGTGACTTGTAACAAAAATAAATGCTATATCGTTACCAGCGGAAGAAACATCATTACCAGAGTGAGTAGACACCACCCAGTGGAGAGGAGGGGGGTGCTGTGTGATGTTTTATGGGTGGAGATGAGTGGGTGTTATGGCCGAACATACCACGTGGACATTTTTGGGAGAGAGGAGACTGACAATATAAGATATCTGAAAATGTCCAACATTTGAAACATAATTCTTTTTTATTAACAGATTAGCTGACCCGGCGAACTTCGTCCCTCCCACAATTGATATTTTGATATAAATCATTTCGAACACTCAAGTTCCCACAGAAATTATTTCTATAACAATAATTCATAATCTATACTCGCGGTATATAATTTCTTTTTTGACATATAATCCTGATGCAGACTAAGACGCATCAATCCTGATGTTGACTGTTTAAATCCCTTGCTCCGTTCTTGAGTTAAATCGTGAGTAACGAACATCAAATCATTTTTATTAATATAGATCAAGTTTATAGATGCATAGTCACCTTCACTTGATTTATTTGAAACTCATTGTTAATAAACAACATTTATTTGAAGTTCATTGTGAAAACATAAACGTAAACGAAACATAATCGTTATAGAATTGAATACATGGTGAAAATAAAAACATTTTTCATTCGAAATTCATTTAGATTTTTTTTAAAGCATTTATTTATGTTTCTTCCTCATCTTGGATTCGGTCCTGAGGATTCCGACGCTCTGCCTTGGAGTGCTGTTGCTTGGTTGCGCTGTTGTGGGGTTCGAAGAGACAGACGATGGTTCCTAATGAAGCTAGAATCCCAATCTCTTCCTGCCAGTTTTGCTACTTGATTGAATTCGTGCTGGAGGTGGTTGGCTTCCGCAAAACCAAACGCCAGACGACGTAAATCTTTGAGAGTCATACCATGGAAAATTTTGTCCAGTACACTGCAGTGGTCCTCCAGATTCTCAGACTGCTCACTCGTAAATACTTGTCTGAATCGCCCTAGGTGCTCGCTGGCACATCCCAGCAGAAGCAGAAATGTGAATAAAAGAAGATTCAAATCATAAATCACTCAGAGCTGTGAGTGTGAGTCTCTTCCTCAGAGCTGATTCAGAAATCCGACGATTCGAGACTCCCTTCCGAAGGCTCTGTCGGACCATTTGAGTGCATTTCTTCAAATCAGTTTTCTTCTTGTGGGTTCCGTTAAAAATTTGGTTGAAAACATTTCAGAATTTTTTTTTCAGAGCAAAACTCTGGTGCGAACTTTTGCTCCACAACCACTGCGCACCTTTGCCCCATAAGCGAATTTTGAACTAATCGAATTTTCAAAAAAAAACTCTTCAACTTTTTACACAAAAACGAATACGCACACTTGACAGTGTAGTTTTGAACTTTCCAATTATTTTAGGTAAGTTAATCATCATCTCCAAAATTGAAAAAAAAGATCAAAACATCGCAAAACTCTTTTTACCTCATAACTTTTTGCCAGTTTCATGAAATGTATCTTGTTTATGTGTGAGCTGCAGATGTAATAATATATCAAACCAATACACTGTTGTCAAAATTTTAAGCTCGTTTGCTTCAAACAGGCCAATGCGCACTTTTGCCCCGTGTGCACCTTTGCCCCGCACTACTCTAGAGTTCTCCTGTGTTTTCCCTAATAACTTTACCGATCGGGAAATAAAAACTGGTTGGGCGTATCAATGTCCGACTAAAAAAATCCCTTCTAACAAAAGCATTTGCTGTAGAATTGTCAAAATTCGGTAGATTCGCTGAAGCACCACAAAAAAATATGTTTTGTCACTTTTTCCAATAAAATGATGCGATTTAATTGGATTTATTATCGAATTGGTTACAAATATTATTTGAGGTCTGAAAATAATTTTGGAAAAACTAGAAAAAAAACATATGTGTGTTATATTTCATTCAAACGAGGTATGGCTGTTGAATAACGGTTATATTTTAAAAATTACGGTACAACGATATGCTCCCCTTCAATATACTCTTCTTGGCTCCTCACACACCTTTCCATGCGTTTTGACGTTTTGACATACTGGGGTACAAATTGAAAATAGAAAATCGAGTACATATTGAAAGTTGTCCAATTTCAAACGCTTATTGCTCGGTCATTTCATGATGGATTGATGATATTTTTGCGTCAATCGATTTCGGCACTCCATAACAACTTTTTATATTGAAGAAAATAATATATGTCATGAAACTAACTATCGAACAATTGAAAAATCTCAACCCCTATCCTAACGGAAATACCCACTTCTGATTGGTCGAAATTGGCGACACATGCGGCGGGTCCCTAACAGAGACATCAAAACCAAGCTGCCTGGGAGAAATCGGCATTGAAAATACATATAAAGAAGGAGAACTTTTGATCCTGCCGAAATGTGAGACATCTAAACCAAGCTGACTGGGGGAAATCGGCATTGCAAATACATTAAAGTAGGGGGAGCTTTTGTTCCTACCGAAATGTGTTCCCTAACAGAGACATCAAAACCAAGGTGCCTGGGGAAATCGGCATTGCAAATATATGCAAGTCGGGGGTATTTTTGTATTGCAAGTAAGGTGAATGATACGATAAATTCTAGCAATTAAAATTTAAATTTTGAACTTTAATGTTGGTTGCTTCGTGGAATTTCATATCAATGACCGATCGTGTATTGTGAAAAATTTAGCACAAGTGTAAGTGTAAAATTGTATATGATAGCAGTTGTGTTAAAAATGACTTGATATATGAAACGATTTATTTCAATCTTCATAAATAAAAACAAAGGTGTGTTACCGCTCAAGAACGTGTCATTTGGTTTAAACTGTCTGTTTTGTTGTGTACATTTCACCCAAGGAAAATTTATACGGCGAGAAAAATTGGAAAAGCGAAGAAATATTAGAAAAAAATGATTTTCCATATGATCTACATATAGTATTGGGTGTTGTTAGTCCAATTAAAATTCGTATTGGGTTGAATAAACACTCAGAAAGTAAAAGTTATAAAAGTTAAACTCACCAATGTAATATAAAATAATTACCAATATCGAACAAAGTTTTTAATTTTTCTCATCAGTAAAAACATGTTACTTTAATATAGAGAAAACAGATTTGAAACGGAAAAGGTAAAATTACCTTCACAGAGAGCGGTTTTCATCATATTTAGTTCCACTTCGGTATCTTTTATCTGATACGTTCCATCCAACGACTGTTTACCATCCTTCTGTTATCATCACTCGGTAAACACTGGTGAAGTGAACAAACGATACCCAACAACCAAACAAAACGGCCAGGGCCACCAAATCATTATCAAAGAGTTTAACGATGTAATTCTTCAAAGATATCCAAAATTAACAGATAGCCAAACGGAATCCTACGTCAACTATGCGGTCGTGTCTCGGGCACAACCTGTGACTTTTTCCATTGTTCAAAGCAGTGCTGAATCTCTTTTTTTGTGATGGCGTTCAAAAGCCGCGTCGCTTTTTCCTTCGCCTCTTCGACGGACTGAAATCGGGTACCTTTCAACACGGATTTGATCTTGGGGAATAGAAAAAAATGTCGCGTGGGGCTAGATCTGGCGAGTACTGGGCATGTTCGAGCACTGAAATGCCCTCATCGGCTAAAAATTGCTTCACCGACAGCACGTTATGGGCAGGTGCATTGTTGTTCGTGTTTTTCGTCACACATGATTTCCGACGCGCACTACAAACCACGTTCCATTCAAACCACTGCTGCTCGCAAACTACAATAGTGACAAAAACGTGTTTTCTTACGTTTATAGCAGATACTTCAAACTACCGAACGCACTATTCGTTTTTCGTTTTCTGAAAAAAGTGGAAGTAAGAAGGGCATATAACCGGACATTGCTGTTACATTGGATTAAGCCGATGTGACAATGTGGAGTCGTATTCGGGAGTTTATTTCCGATGTTCGGGAACAAACAGAAGTGGTTGGGTGAAAAATCAGGACTGTACGGTATAACCCATTAAATCGATGTTTTCACAGATAAAATAAACGGTCTTGGAAGTCTACTGTGTTCTGTTTGTAAACAAAACATAATACGCTTGTGCAAAAGCTCGCTCGTGATCAGTCTGTCTCTTTCACACTTCAAGCAAATAATTCCCCTCCTGCTTTCTTCCGTACTGTTTTCATATTCCACTCCCCTAACCAACTTAGTGACGAAAAATAGCGCACACACACTGCACGCTATTTTATACGTGTGAGTAATTTTCGTGTACGATACAAAAAAATCTAGCTCACCTGCAACGTATGTCAAACCACGTTGAACTCTAGCATCGATGCATGCATAAATGATACATGGGAGAGAGAGATAGGAATGAATTCGTTTTGGGGGAAGTCACTTCAAAATGCAATGAAGACAAATTGACTGGGAAGAATGAAATGAGTTAGTCGAGTCGTAGAGAAGGAAAGCGACTAAACGCCCGACCGACTGTTGAGTCGTTTTGGCGGAAAAAGTGCGTGAAGAAACCAAAAGTCATTTCTAACTGAACACGGATATAGTCAGTCAGATAGTCAGCTGAGTATCCTCAGTTCACTATGACTATGCCGAGCGCTGATAGTGTGTTCTGGGAGCCCTTTTTGATTGTCAGGATGTCAGAATCGGGAAGAAACCGAAAATCAAAAGAAGCAGTGATGACATTAAGTGCTCCCTTGGCCGAGTGGTTAGCGTCATAACTAACATGCCGGGTGTTCGGGTTCGATTCCCGTTCTGGTCGGGGGAATTTTTCGTCAAAGAAATTTCCTCCGACTTGCACTGTGATCACGCGTATTCTAGAGCTTGCCACTCAGAATGCATTCAAGGCGTGTTATTTGGCATAGAAATCTCAACTAAGTACAAATAAAAATGACGCAAGTAATACTACGTTGAGACGGCGAAGTTCCTCTAGGAACGTTAGTGCCATTGAAGAAGAAAGAAGAAGAAGAAGTGATAACATTAGCACTGGTCAGCGTCTTCAAGTGAAACACCATCAATTACGAATGAATGATTTTATTTTGACTACACATTCTAAATCTCACTTATAACTAAGATAAATGTTACATTCTGGTTTATGCATTATTTGGCAAAAGACCCTTTTCCAGTTTGACGAAATACTATTATTACTTTTCCTGTTGTCTTATTTTGCATCGTAAAGCTTTGTATAATAATATAGCATAGCTTTGTCTGAAGCTCTGTAACTAGAGTGCGTGCGATTTGGCACAGGGGCCGTGCCGTGCCAAACAAAAATGGCACAGAAATGGCGTGCCATGGCACAGTGGACATCCATACTTTAAGGGGTGTCTCTCGAAAAAATCGATTTTTTTGCATTTTTGGAAAGCTTATGTCCTCAGAAATGTTGTCTTGAAAGAATTGTTCGGTATTTGATTTCGTTGGAAAGCTACAGTCGAAAGTATGAGGTCACCTCAAGGGTTATACTTAGTATTACTTTGTGAATTTTTGAACGTGTTTTTCTCGAAACCATGTTTTTCAGCTGGTGGTATCGATATCTCGAAAAATGATAAATACATCTACAAATATAACTTTAACAATAACCAAAATACCCGAAAACTTGACTTTATTCCTAACATCTGGAGAAAAAAATCACGAAAATTCAGCCCAATGTGTGAGTGAGAGATCTGTTGGCTCGGTTAGACCTTGATTATATGTCCCAAATACATGGAAACTTCGATATAAAGTACCCTCGTTTTAACGTGCCTTCGATTCATCGTCACTGGATATAACGTACATTTTACCTTCATATAACGTACACATTTTCAAAGTGTAAAGACATAATTTTTTAAATATTTTTTCCTGAAAGAACAATAAATTGTCTGTATTTTGATACTAGAACATGTTTCGTACCTTAAACCAATCCCGAAATACAACTGGTTTTGTGATTTCGGATTCTAAATGAATCAAGCTTTAATCAACAGTACGAAGGAAAACATCATGAGAAAGGCTAGCTTCGTCTTTTAGTTGAATTTATTCATCAACCTTACCCAAACAGCAACACAATAAAGTAATACAAGCTACGTTTCTGAGTTCTTTATTATGCTTCGATATAACGTACAATTCGATACCACGTTCAATTTTGAAAGTGAAATGTACATTATATCGCAGTTACCCTGTATATGGTTTCCTTAAAGCTATCGATCTTCGTGTGTAACTGTCCCTATATCCGTTTACCCTCCTTCTCTTCCATTCCGAGCAATTGGTCCCCTTGCTATGAACAGTAAAATAAGTTGAAATGTAAATATACAATAGATATACGAATAGATTTTAGAATTGAGTGTGTTCTCAACATTGTAATAATTCCCTTATATCCCACCCTTTCCCTCAAAAAATATGCCACCCTTCTAAACTCGAGTCTACCGCGAGTAATCGGTTTTCCACCTTAACAGTTCGGCTGAAAAGTTTATAAGATAACACAGTAAAATTATTTTTTGCAAAATTCATTTTTATTATTCAACATAATTGCCTTCGAGGGCGATACAGCGTTTAAAGCGATCTTGCACTTCATCATTGGTCTTAAATTTCTTGCCAGCGAGTATTCTCTTCAGGTCTGCGAACGGAAAATAGTCGCTGAGGGCCAGATTTGGAGAATACGGTGGATGCGGAAGCAATTCGAAACCCAATTAATGCAATTAGAGCCCCCGCATACTACAGACTTTCTGTCAACCAACAGTTTGGTCGGGTCGACCTTCTGGTGCAAAAACCGACCCAACTGAATCGGCATAATGTGCGCACATACATTCCTCTCCGTACTGATGAAGAAGCCGACCAAACTATCGGCCGACAAAGCAGTCTGCAGTCTGCGGGGGCTCTTATACACGAAATTCGGATTTTTCCATTTTTTTCACAATAACAAAAGTTGCTTCACTATCAATGCTGTAACTCACGAACCAATCGACCGATTGCTGTCAAATTTTGACGCGTATCCATTGAAAGATGATGCTTTGTGATAGTCAAGTAGATTTTTGCAAGAGGCACCATCTAGACGTCAACCTTATGATCTTTTCAGCCGAACTGTTATTAACCATAGAGTTAGGAAAATTGTTTATATATAGTTTTATAATAACTTCGTCATTGTTGAAATTCGACCATATGCGCAGAAAGATTTTTTCAATAACATACGGGTGTAGGCTGATAAATAATGCACCAAACAAACATATATTATTTTTCGACATAGTCACCCTTTAAGCATTACACATTTCTCCCAAAGTGTAACAAGTTTTTTCATGCCATCACTGATAAATTCATCCAACTTTTCTGGAATCCAGGACAGGATAGTTGCTATCACCTCATTGTCACAGCTGTAATGATTATCCTTAAAGTCTCTCTCTCTAGTAGAGGAAAAAATCGCAAGACACAAGGTCGGTTTTTCAGAAAATTTGCATTTATCAATAATAATATGCAGTCCGCCATTTTTTTTTGGGTTCTCAGGACAATGGAATACGCAGTTTTATACTGATAGCAGAGATAAAGTTGACAAGAACGGGGTAAAATTTCTCACAACAATCAGCCAGAGTACTAGCAAACCTTCATTCACATACATGCTTAGTGCTTTGGTATACGAAAAATACTGTAATGCTTCATCCATTATAGGCCTCACAAAACTCTTCATAGCTTTTCGAAAACATTATACAGGCAAACCTTTTTTTGTGCAGAGGATAGGGACCGCATAAAAAAAAATCGCATAAAAAAATCGTGCAAAACTTCACTAGCTTTAAAAAACCGTGTTCGGTACACATTTTGAAAAACACATTTTTTGTGCAGTAGATAGGGACCGCATAAAAAAAGTTTCCCCCAAGAAATTAACTCAAATCCACGCCGTTCACTGTTCAATTTCCTTTTGTTTCCCTGCATTGCGATGGGACAGTTTGCCTCTTCGGTTGCGCGTTGCTGTTTAGTGCGTCAAGGTGCATGCCGAAACGTGATGCTGTTAGATATCATATCATGAAAAAACTTAGAAAAACCTAGATCATATGATGGGAGGAGGGGAATGATTTCAGAAGTGGATAATTGAGACGCAAATATGCTTTTTTCGCACTGAAATGCATATAAACCATCGAAAAAAAAACTAGATGGACGATAACTTCGTCAAATATGCTTCTTTTCATATAAGGTACACCGGGGCAAGTTGAAATTCTGGGTAAGTTAAAACGGAAACCATAACTTTCACTAGGAATGACGAATTGACGTGATGAAAATTCATATAGTAAACATATCTTTCAACCCACCTTATGACGGCTATTACCTGAATATTGGAATGCCTTAACGCAATCCGCGTCTTTGTTTACTTTTCCTTGTTATGTGAAATCAAAACAAACATTTTTGCGCGCTGACTCAATCGGTCCAAAAACACTGATTTTCGCAAAAATATCGCCAGAATCGCACGTCAGGTGATCAAATAAGGATAATCAAGAATAGTAGAAGTCAACGATCATACCATGTTGAAAACACCGGTTCTCGTCCGATCACCGAAGTTAAGCAACATCGGGCGCGATCAGTACTTTGATGGGTGACCGCTTGGGAACGTCGCGTGTCGTTGGCATTTCCTCGTATCAAACGTGCTGAGAATAGACCGAAGCAAGTACCTCCTGGTTTAAGCGGTTCTTCTACGCACCAGGGGTCCTCAGCACTCCCCGGAACAGAACCCAACACGTCGGTTCCTTTTTCGCAGTCACAATCTGACTTGCTTGCGCTTTCTGACCTGGTGGACAACATTTTAAATGCTTTGAATATAAATGACCCTCTTAAAAGCATAGTATTATGTTTGCTTCCGATTGTGAGAACATTTTTGAAAGAAAAATGTGTTTTTTAGCAGCGTTCTTTTCCCTCGATGCCTAATTCAGTGCAAGAGGTCAATGATTTGACCACTGTAATACAGTGGAATTGCAGAAGCATCATCCCTAAACTAGATCAATTTAAATTTTTAGTTCATAGTTCTAACTGTGA
Organism: Toxorhynchites rutilus septentrionalis; assembly: GCF_029784135.1. NCBI lineage: Eukaryota > Metazoa > Arthropoda > Insecta > Diptera > Culicidae > Toxorhynchites > Toxorhynchites rutilus. The sequence goes on along the minus strand of NC_073745.1, from coordinate 296,673,934 downwards.
TGTATTTTCCCTCTGTGAAACATGGCTTTCTTCAGCCGACGAGCTGAATTTCCACGATTTCAACATTATTCGCCTCGATCGAAATGACTCGTTAGGTGGCGTACTATTGGGGATAAAAAAATGTCACTCCTTCTATAGAGTCACTCTCCCATCGATGACAGGCATTGAAGTTGTCGCTTGCCAGACACAAATCAATGGCAAAGACCTCTGCATTGCCTCGATATATATTCCTCCGAGAACTATGGTTGGCCGCCATCAGTTTTTTGATATCATCGAGGCATTGCCGGAGCCGCGGCTAATCTTAGGTAACCTCAACTCACATGGAACAGCATGGGGATCACTCTACGATGACAACCGTGCCACTTTGATTTATGATCTGTGCGACAACTTCAAATTGACAGTTTTGAATACTGGGGAAGCAACCAGAATAGCCAACCCTCCTGCACGGGCAAGCATGCTAGACATATCACTTTGCTCTTCTTCGTTATACCTGGATTGCACGTGGAAGGAATTCCAAGATCCCCACGGTAGTGATCACCTGCCAATCGATCGCCAATGAATCAGGTTCTCGTGAGTCAGTCGATATTGCGTATGACCTCACGAAAAATATTGACTGGAGAAAATTTGCAGAAATAATATCTGAAGCACTTGCTTCAATACATGAACTTCCTCCACTCGAAGAGTATAATTTTATATCGAGTTTGATTTACGAAAGCGCACTTCAAGCTCAAAGGAAACGTGTACCTGCCACTACTTTCCGACGTCGTCCTCCATCACTTTGGTGGGACAAGGAGTGTTCAAAGGTCTACCTTGAAAAATCATCCGCTTTCAAAAAATTCCGGAAAACTGGACTAGTGGAATGGTTTCGAAAGTACCAAGCTCTAGAAGCCAAACTAAAAGGTCTGATTAAAGCAAAAAAGCGTGGATATTGGCGGAAGTTCGTCAATGGTTTGTCAAGGGAGACCGCTATGAGCACTCTTTGGAATAGGAGAATGCGTGGCTGGAACCATACAAATGAAAGTGAGGAATACTCTGATCGTTGGATTTTCTAATTTGCAAGAAAGGTTTGTCCCGATTCCGTTCCTGCACAAAGCGTCGTACGCGACATTCCGTTCCAATGCGACAATGAGAATTTTTCGATGGTAGAATTCTCAATTGCCCTCCTCTCATGTAACAATCAGCTCCGGGGTCGGACAAGATTAAATTCTACTTATTGAAGAATCTTCCAGACTTGGCGAAACAGCGTTTGCTGAACTTGTTCAACAAGTTTCTGGAGCTGAATATTGTCCCACATGAATGGAGGCAAGTGAGAGTGATAGCCATACGAAAACCCAACAAGCCGGCTTGCGATCACAATTCGTATAGGCCGATTGCAATGTTATCCTGTATTCGTAAATTGTTAGAGAAAATGATTCTACTTCGTTTGGACAAGTGGGTTGAAGCGAACAATTTGCTGTCAAATACGCAGTTTGGCTTCCGCCGAGGTAAAGGGACGAACGATTGTCTCGCGCTGCTATCTTCTGAAATCCAAATCGCATTTGCTCGCAAAGAACAAATGGCTTCCGTTTTTCTCGATATCAAAGGGGCATTTGATTCAGTTTCCATGGAAATTCTCTCAGAGAAACTTCATAATCGTGGACTTTCACCAATTCTGAATAATTTCCTGTACAATTTACTGTCAGAAAAGCACATGTTTTTCAATCATGGCAGCTTGAAATCTTCTCGATACAGTTTTATGGACCTACCGCAAGGCTCCTGCCTAAGCCCCCTCTTGTACAGTTTTTACGTCAGTGATATAGATGATTGTCTAACTAGAGATTGCACGTTGAGACAACTTGCAGACAATGGAGTTATTTCCATCACGGGTACTAATCCCGCCGTTCTGCAAAAATCCTTGCAAGATACCCTGAACAACCTGTTCACGTGGGCTCTCAAGCTGGGTATCGAATTCTCTACGGAGAAAACCGAAATGGTCGTTTTTTCTAGGAAGCACGAACCCGCCCAATTCCAGCTTCACCTATCCGGCAAAACGATCAGGCACTCTAAGTTTTTCAAATACCTTGGAGTATATTTTGACTCTAAATGTACCTGGGGAATACACATTGCGTATTTGAAACAGAAATACCAGCAAAGAATCAATTTTCTCCAAACAATTACCGGAACATGGTGGGGTGCCCATCCAGGAGACCTCATTCAGTTATACAAAACAACGATATTATCAGTGTTGGAATATGGCAGTTTTTGCTTCCGATCAGCTGCCAGGATTCATATTCTCAAGCTGGAGAGGATACAATATCGTTGCTTGCGTATAGCCATGGGGTGTTTGCATTCGACACATACGAATGAGTTTTGGCAGGAGTACCCCCACTTACTCTTCGGTTCACAGAATTATCCTACAGATTTCTCATCCGTTGCAAGATCATGAACCCATTGGTGATTGATAACTTCGAAAATCTACTCCAGCTGACTCCTCAGTCAAGTTTTATGTCTTTATACCATGAGTACCTTACCCACGACGTGCACCCTTCACCAGGCATCTCCAACCAAGTTTGCTTCCCATACTTTTGCAGTTCCTCTGTCATTTTTGATCTGTCCATGCGACAAAAAATCCATGGAATCCCAGATCATCTACGCTCAGATTCTATTCCGCCGATATTTTCGGCAGAATATGGGGGTAAAGTTAGATCTGATAAAATGTTCTTTACTGACGGTTCATTCATAAACGGGTCCACTGGCTTCGGCATCTTCAATGAAAATTCCAGTGCCTCTTTCAAACTCAAAGATCCTTGTTCCGTGTATGTCGCTGAACTGGGTGCGATATACTACGCACTGGGGATCATTGAAACATTGCCCATCGACCACTATTTTATTTTTTCAGACAGTCTCAGCTCAATAGAGGCAATCCGCTCAATGAAAGTTGATAAACGCTCATCTTATTTCTTATTTAACAAGAATAAGACAACTATTGAGTGTTTTGGTCGAAAAATTATTCAAGATTACCTTAGCATGGGTTCCTTCTCATTGCTCGATTGCGGGGAATGAGAAGGCGGACTCGCTAGCTAAGGTGGGTGCTTCAGAAGGCACACTTTTTGAAAGGCAAATTGCTTATAACGAATTTTTTCACATTCCTCGTCAGCACACGCTCGTAAGTTGGCAGCGCATGTGGAGTGAAGATAAGTTCGGTCGTTGGTTACATACGATTATCCCTAAGGTCTCGACGAGTGCATGGTTCAAGGGATTGAATGTAGGTCGTGATTTCATTCGCGTGATATCTCGGCTTATGTCCAATCACTACAACCTAAACGCGCATCTCTATCGCATTGGGCTCGCAGCAAACAATCTTTGAGATATGAGGTACAGACTAGGGGGCGTTGCTGGTTAATGGTCAGCTGCATCCCAATAGGAAGTATCCCGTGTCGGGCACACGTACAGAGCATTGGAGACACCAACATCCCAATTACGAAAACACTTGTAATACTAACCTCGAGCCAACCGCGAGTAATCGGTTACATATTACTAACATAGATAATAAGAAAAATTGTCAAAGTATTGGACTCCCGGCCCCGTGAGGCTAACGCCATATGAGCCTTGATAAAAATATATATTTTGGAAAAAAAAAAAAGAATAGTGGTTTAGGAAACGAAACTGAAAAATCTTTTTCCGCATAGCTCTGAACATTCAAACACACCCCACGATTTTTTCAACCCTGGGGTAAGTTGAAACCAGTTAAAATCGACTATTTTTCAAACATTGCTGCAGATGTCGGATGTTATTTGTCGGTGATTGCTGTATGAATGAATGATGATAATTAAAAAATAAGAATCATTCATATTTTGTTCCTCAGTATGTTCTACATAATTTATGTATACACAGGCATGATACAAGTCAAATTTGTTAATTCTGCAATTAGGGGTCGTTCAAATATTACATAATATAATGTGTTTACTATTTTAGATTCCCTCTTCCCTACGTAACATGTAACAAATGGTCATTTGCATAAAAATGTTTAGATTTAGTTGGATTTATTCCTAAACAAGTTTCCACTAGGCACCCCCTCCTTCTTTTCTGAGTACTTATGTAAGTTTTGACTATTATTTGATCCCATAAACCTCATTAGTGATCGTTTTGAGTGACTCTACTCTGACAAAAAAGCGTCTAAAATAGTATTATCGATGATATTGTTTCGAATATTAATTCTAGTGTGTAGTGTCCATTTTGTGTGTATCAGACTACTTCCTGACATCTCACGTGTACTAAAACCCTATTTTCCAAATGTTTATATGTAATTCCTTCATTTTAGGGTTTCATAAATCAGTTGTAGGTGGTTCGAAAAGCGAAACCACACATTAATCTCATGATAGTTCCGCGTTCCAACTTACTCCGCTCTACGTAACAAGTTGATGCAATGCATATGATAGCTATACAATTTAAAAATTGATATTTTTCGAAATATCCAGTGTGGAAACCTATTTTTTTATCGAAAGTCATCTGTCATACCTTGTATATGCCGCAAACAGATTTGAATTTAGTGGTATAGTGATTTTTTGAAATAACTTTCTAGTTGAACTTCGAAAAAATCGTTTCAACTTGCCCCGGTGTACCTTACCGCAGAAAAAAAATCGCACAAAAAAAAAACGCATAAGAACAGAAAACCGCACAAAAAAAAATCGCACAAAAAAACCGCACAAAAACAAGTTTTACTGTAATTGGTGCAAATGTATCGAAAATTCAACGAAGTCTCTTCCAATTACTGGTTATCTGGTGTAAACTTTTCAGTATTGATTTCATGAGAGCGTTGTATTTGTGGCAGTTCCCATGGTAGAGTGGCTAACGCCACTCATGTCTTGAGGAAAGCTTCGAGTTAGATCCCTGTTCTAGTCTGAGTTGTTTTGTCAATGAGAGTTTCTCCGGTTGGTAATGGTGTACCAGTACTAGCTGGGATCTCATCTAAGTACTAGTTAAAAACGATGCAAGTAATACAATGTTGAGACGGCGTAGGAAGGCTAGTGTCATTTAAAAGTAAGAAGAATAAAAGTTTTGTATCTTTCGTGATTGATAACCCGTCAACTCTGTTCATGTTTTGCTACTATATAAGCTCTATCCCCTGATTACAGTGTTAATATTTCAAACTTCACGTTTGTACGCTCCTAAAATAAAACTCGAACTGTTTTCACAAAATCACAAAACAAGTCCAACTTTTTATCAGCCGCCCGTCAACCTGTTCAACTCGAAAGCAATTTCTCGCTGCATTCACATTCGATCGGTTGACAGGCCATCGAAGGCATGAGCAGCAAAACACACTGATGAAACCTCGTGTCCAAATCGAGCAACAAGTGTCAGGTTTCTCGCATTCAGATGACCACTACTGCGCCCAAAACATGTTGTATCCGTCAGCCCCAGTCCCCGAAACTGGTTTTCGTCATCCGCAAGTCAACGAGATGAGGCTTTCACCTTGACGAAATCCAACGAATTATCGTATAAATTGAATTTCAGTATCCCCATGGTGTTCGGCCAATGTTGATGAGCTACCCGCAAACAAAGCGACAGTTTCGGCGACATCGTAAATCAAATCTCGGCACATGCGAATGTTCCGTTCATCCGTCAAATCACGCACATCACCGATAGGGAAGGAAGTTGTTCACCGGAAAATAGTTTTTTGTTGTCCACCGACCGTCTTTTTATTCAAATCTTCCACCACTCAGCACTGAGCTCGCATACATGATCTCCATTTCGGAGTGCAATAAAAATACTGGTGATGTAAGGCTCAATAAATTTCGCACTTTTGCTTGCTACACAGGCCTCACCCAGGCATATAGGTTCACCTGGGTGAAATTTTCTCTTTACTCGTTGGGGAAAAAAGACCATAACTCATACACAAATATTTGCACGCAGCGAATCGCGACATTCCACTGAAGTCTCTTGGGATGGGATAATCACTGCTGGAAACGACAACCAAAAACCGTGCGATTCACATTGAACTCATTTCTGTTTCATGTTGTTTTTTTTACCGAATTAGGTCTCAATCTTCATATTTTCTCACAGCACATGAATTTATTCTGCCAAGTTGAATTGTTTATAGCGTTCCAAACCGCAACAAAGTCACACTCGCATATTTTATTTCCCAAAAGTCCGTCGATACTCACGCTGGTACACTTGGGTTGGGGGTGGGAGACAGCAGCCCCGCGCGCACCTTACACACACCTCACACAAGACCTCGAAAGCCTACGATCAAGTGATCAAGCTTGCTTGCTACCACAGGAGAGTAAAAGACAAACAAAAACATCCAAAACGTAGCCACAACACAACGGAGATGCGGAGGTTCAAACCACAGCAAGATCTCAAACTCAACTGAATCTACTTCCATCGGCTACATGATATTCGATCGCTCGGGTGATCGTCGACTTGAGACGACTCGTGTGGTGCCTGGTTTTCCATGCGCCTATCCGCCCCCGTCGTTGTGCCGCGAAGGAATTTCTTGCAAGACGGCACAGATACAAACTCACAGTCATGGCTCCAACGGCCCAAATTTCGATACGAAAACAACCGCAAAACAACACACGTTAAGGAAACGATCGGTTGATGTTCGGCTGGAGAGCTTTTAAGAGTGGTATGCATCTTCTTGGATGACACTTACGATCCCTGTGAAACTTTTGCCTACTCAACACAAGTCTTACTTGCGTCATTTTTTACTAGTAGTACTTAGTTGGGATTTCTATGCCAAATAACACGCCTTGAATGCATTCTGAGTGGCAAGCTCTAGAATACGCGTGACCACAGTGCAAGTCGGAAGTAATTTCTTTGACGAAAAATTCCCCGACCAGAACGGGAATCGAACCCGAGCCCCCGACATGATAATGTGGGACGCTAACCACTCGGCCACGGAAGCAGATGCATATGGTATGGGGCTGTCCACATACCACGTGGACAACTAGGGGGGGGGTAGGGGTTGCGAAAATGTCCACGCTTGTCCACGGTGAGGGGGAAAGGGGTTTTGAAAATGTCCACGTGGATACGTTAAGTAATTTAAACACAAGTAAAACATTCAAGTTAATAGTCAAAACTGAATGAGATCTGTTTTGTATTTACACAATTTTTTGAACTTCACGCCCGCCCTGAGTACTCAGTATTCATCAATAAAAAGACTGAACTGCCTGCTCGGTCAAACATCCATATTTTTTCATATGACTGAACCTCTTTTCTGAAATGTATATTCTGAAGGTAACGCACATGAACTTGGATCCATCAATTCATTCCAATCGGTAATAGAGGGCCATTAAATCCGTCAGGATAAAGACACCCAATAACACAAACAATGTTGGGTTTTTTGTAGTTAAGGGTGTGTCACATCAAATTGCATCACGGAAAAAACGCTGTAGAAATTTAATTTTTAGGAATTATATCTTCAGCTTTCGCTTTCAAATAAGATAAGAGTGTATAGATCACGTTGGCCATGCTTCACTGTCAATTTTTCGTAAATTTGGAAAAATGTCGTCGAACGAAAAAGAGCGTCGTGAATTAATCCTGTACACTCATTTCGAGAATCCGGAGTTGTCACATCGGGACATCGGTAAGATGCTGGGAATCGTCCAATCCACGGTCAGAAGAGTACTAAAACGATACTTCGAGAACCTAACCATCGACCGGAAGGTGAAGAACGGCAAAAATGGATGCTCCGTCAATGAAAAAGATCACAAGCGCGTAGTTAAGCAGTTTAGATGTGATCCGAGAAGTTCGGTACGGGATGACGCCAATAAGCTGAATTTGTCAAGTTCATTCGTCCAGCGGACCAAGCAGCGGGAGAGCCTGCGTACATACAAGGTTCAGAAGGCTCCTAACCGCGACGAAAGGCAACACATGGTGGGGAAGACGCGAGCCCGGAAGCTGTACACCGAAATGCTGACGAAGGCGCATTGCCTGGTAATGGACGACGAAACCTACGTCAAAGCGGACTTTCGTCAGCTGCCGGGCCTGTTGTTCTTCTCCGAAGAGGACAAATTCAGCGTTCCGGAGGAGATTCACAAGCAGAAACTATCTAAGTTTGCCAAAAAGTACATGGTGTGGCAAGCGATCTGCTCTTGCGGAAAGCGGGGCGCCCCCTTCGTGATGACCGGCACGGTCAACGGGCAGGTTTACCTTAAGGAGTGCCTACAGAAGCTCTTACTACCACTATTGAAGCAGCACGAGGGCCCGACCATCTTCTGGCCGGATCTCGCTTCGTGCCACTATTCCAAGGACGTGCTGGAGTGGTACGAAGCCAACGGGGTCACCTTCGTGCCAAAGGAAATGAACCCGCCCAACGCGCCGGAGCTTCGCCCAATAGGGAAATATTGGGCGATTATGAAGCAGGCCCTCCGGAAGAACCCAAAAGTTGTCAAATCAGAGGCGGACTTCAAGAGAAAATGAATTTCTGTTCACAAAAACTACAACCTGACGTTGTACAGAACCTTATGGACGGGGTAAAGAGGAAGGTGCGAGCATACGGGCTTGAGCTCGAAGTATGAATAAAAAGAAAATGCAAAAAGTTGTTTAATAGTTTTTATTTTACTGTCTAAAATTTTCAAAAGGATCGGTCTACTGGGCGAATTTCTACAGCGTTTTTTCCGTGATGCAATTTGATGTGACACACCCTTTATTTCCACATTTTCCTCGATACTGGAAGCCCACCAGTGGTTAATGCTAATTCGATAATCACCTGTTAATAGCACTTGATTGAAACATATTTGGTCACAGTGTTACATGGATAGAAAACATTCAAATAAACTCTTTCACATGAATGTATTTTTAAATTCCCAGAGGAACTGGCAGATTATTTTCCAGAAATGATTAGATCTTTCCGGGACTTTCTCGATGCTGAATAGCATCCAAACGGAAAGAATTCCGCGCGTGTATGTGCGTGTAGCGATGTCTTCCCGGGAAATCGTTTGTGGCATCACTCTCCTCCTGATGGATTCCCTTCTGGCCTAGGGTGCACAAACAGGCTCTTGGTGACACCGTTCATCCGCGCTTTCATGATAAACGAAGAGCTTCACCACAACAGCGACAACATGCTCCAATCGCTGTTCAATTAGAACTGAGTGGATTTCCGAGCGGCGCTCGCTTATATACCGATTGGTGATTTCAATAGCCTGTTTTGAAAGCAATTTTAAGACTATTGAAACAAGTTTTTAGATCAAAAAGTAACAAGTATAGAACGCGTAGACATTTTATCTTTCGAATGAAGTGTTTATCATACCATTTCGTACAGTTGTTTAGGAGCTATTAACGCTCAAAATCTCGGTCTCCGGCGTAACGCTTTCGTTTTCGAAACTTTGATTTTACACCCCGGTATAGAAATGAAAGACGTAGTCCTACGTCAAAAAATGTAGAACGAGAATACAAAAGAAATTTGCGACCGATGTCACTGTGTGGAATATTGTATTGTTGTGTTTATCTATTTCCTGCGCTAGGAGCAAGTATCCAGTCGATTATGAGGTGGCAATAGTTTCTGACTAGCGGGAAGCTGGTCGTTATCTGTGTGGTAGATCGTTGAGGCCTTGGCGAGTTACTGGCCTTGCTTAAATGCAGTCTGGTGTGGCCGTGGTGGGTAGCTGGCCTTGCTTAAATGCAGTTTGATGTGGCCGTTGCGGGTTGCCGATCTTGCTTGAATGCAGTCTGTTGTGGCCGTGGCGAGTTGCTGGTCTTGCCTCAATGCAGATTATTGTGGCCTTGGCGGATTGCCGGCCAAATGCCTAAATACAGTGTTTGTGACCTTGGCGAGTTGAAGGTCAATTGCTTACATGCAGTGTTTCAGGTGTTGTAAAAGTTTTAACCCATCTGTGCGTTGATGGTTTCGTACGAACGAAAGCATGATGGGTGCATGCAATGCGGCCATCGAGTGGTGGAACGTAAGGCGGAGCACAGTCTCGTCGGTCTGGATGAAGGGTGCAAGTGATGCGGTAACCGAGTGGTTCACGTAATAGAGGTACACGATAGCATGCTTTTAGGCTGCATGCAATGCACACACCGAGTGGTGGAGATAAAACGGAGCATCGCAAGCCTGTGTATGATAGCAATAGCAATAGCGCATGATGGGTGCAGTTGCTCCGTATGAGCATATGAACGACACAATGGATACCGGGTATAGCAACTCGTGCATTATGAGGCATCTTTTCTGTATGGAAAGCATTAAGGTGGTGATGAACATGCTATTCAGCATGGTGCCAGGCACTTAGGAAGTGATTGGCTTTTGAGGGTAAAATTTTTGAATCAACCTGATATGATCTAACGAGAGCTTGAGTTTCATTTTACGAAACTGTTTGGGGTATGCGTTTTTCGCCACAGTCTAGAATTTCGAGAAACAAAAGAGCCGTGCCTGTTAATGATAGAAGAGTGAGTGTTCCGCTCAGGTACTTAAGGAAAACACTAGCTATTTCGAGTCTTCGAAATGACGGATTGATCACACAATTACTTTAAAATATTTCTTTGACAATACTTCCTGGATGGTTACTGGTTACTGCATGGTAATCAACGAAATAGATTTTGAACCCACTTGGTTGGTTGCGCTTGGAATGGGATGATGTAAAGAATTATGTGGTATATTCACAAACGCTGTTGGAAGATTTTTCTTTTCTATGTCTTTCCATTTCATCTTACGGCGGTAATGTCGAACGGACGAAAAATTTAAAAAAATTGGAAACAGAACATGTTGAGGTGCGGATAGTGGTTTTTGTCGGTACAGAACTAACGTGAAGCGCTGTACAATTGTGCACTAAACATGTAGATTTATCTGCGATGCAATTTAGAAGCTGTCGTACATTTGCAGATGCAATTTGGATGCTGTGATGATGGTATTAGATACGAACTGACTGAAATGTATTCGTGTTGTTATGTCTGCTTAAATTATTGCTTATCGCCCTTTTAGACCGGATTAACGGTTCATCGGCCCATTGGTTTAATTATTATGTCGTTTTTGTCGAACGAAAATGTCCTCTTAACAGTAGAGACTCTTACTAAATAAAACAGTTGGTTTTATAATCTACATAGCACCATGTGATCTCGATTGTAATGCTCGAGTAAAAAAAAACTATAAATAAAACATGATTGGATTTTTGTTCATTACGATTTAATTCGAGATCGGAACAACGGATTTAAACAGCTCTAATCAGGATTGATGCGTCTTAGTCTGCGTCAGGGTCATATGCAAGAAAAAAAATTCCCATGCTTCCTCCAGTGGAAATTGGACGCGGTTAGAGCAGTAATCGAAACCGAATTGTGACAGGGGAGGGGAGAGACCTTGCATGCTGATGTATTGATAAGTATCCGTGGTCAATTGTTTAAAGAACGGGTGGGATGTAGGGTTCATTATTATATAGATACTTTTATATCTACACAATTTCTATCAACCTTGATAGATGTGCATATTCACACCTGCGAGTGTTGACCCTTGGTTGAACGGACTGTTGGTGATTGAGATGAAGAAATAGAACGGAATAAAACATAGCCGTGAGTTATGGTGAGGATTGGGAAGTGATCGAGAATTGGTGGCGATAAACACTATAGGTTTACCTTCACACGCACAGACGAAACTACCCATGCAGCATCAATCATATTAACCCATGAGTCAGCAGAACAAAATTGACAGCTCTATCAGTCGATCTCTAACCGTGATGGCGAAAACAATGAAGCTACTCCGTTCAGATGTGTAAGCGTTCAAAGAACGGTACGTGCGGCACTTTGTGGACGCCAGATACGCCCGTTCCGGCATCTACAACATCTTGGCGCTATTGGACAACAATCAGATCATCGAATGAAAGCCCGGTTTCGGACGGCCCTGAGCGACCCTGAGCGACAAGAAGCTCCAAAGGATGCTGAAGAGGAATATCGAGGGAAAAGTGGCTACATCTCTGTGTGAGCTTGGCCGGGAAGTCGGAGCAACCGGCCAAACAGTGAAAAAGTACCTGCGAACATGGGCATACACGTCAGGAAGCGAAACGGCAGCGGCAGCGGCTGAATAAGATGGTCAAGTCGATTTTCCCGGCGAATCGCGACGTGGCGGTGGTGATGGACGACGAGACCAGACCTACTTCACCTTGGATGGTAACGACTGGCAAGGCACTTCGTATTATACTTCCACCAGTAAGTAAGTAAGTGAGCTCGAAGTGAAGTTTATTTCACACACCAAGTTCCCCAAGAAGGTGCTGCTGTGGCTCACAATCAGCAAGAATGGGATGTCAAAGCCGCTCTTCTTTAGCTCCGGACTGGCCGTGAACGGGGTAATTCATAGTACGAAGTGCCTGCCGGAAATTGCGTCTTTCATCAAGAAATACGTTAGAGGAGATGGAGCGGCTGAATATCGATGTGGTACCCAAGTCGGCGAACTCACCCAACGTTCCACATTTGCGTCCCATCGTGAATTTCCGGGCAAACCTTACCTGAAGCGTAAGATCTACTCAAACAATTTTGTCGCGCAAACTGAGAATGAATTGATAAATAAAACGAAGAAAGAGCTCAAAAACATGTCTAAACGCATGTTTTCGTCCGCCTGTCGGAAGGCCGCTCGCAAGGGCGTAGTTTTTTTTGCAAGTAAGCTAATATAATTATCTTCCACGAGAAATTATTAAACTCAATTATCTGTCTTAGTTTTTTTTATCACCATCCGAAAAAAGTACATTTTTTTAATGCAAACGTTAGTGCAAAGAATACACTGACGCACAGAAGTAAAGCAGAAGAGAATTACAATAAGTTGCATTTGCGAAAAACATCCATTCTTCATGCACATGTCGCGATCTGTACAGTTTGCGACTAACGATGCATCCTCTCTCATCATAACAAAATGATGTCCGCTTGGTAACTCTAAGTTTACCAATGCATTGCTAGCTTGAACCGGGTTCGAATAATCGAATTACTCTCTTCAATCGTTTTGTGTACAACTCGCAGCAGGAATTTGCTCGCGAGAATGAGTTTCTCTATGTTGCACGATTTTCGCCCTATCGTCCGGGCGTTCGATTTTCCTCTCTAAGCGCGTTTACTTTGATCGAAATAAAGAGAAAAAAATGCGCTATATTTTTTTCAAAAGATTCCATTAACCCTTTATAAGGCCGTGGAAACTAGGCAAGGAATCGACTCAAACTTCAGTAAAACATAATCCTTACATGATGAAGAACACATATTTGCGTTTGATAGAAAAAAAACTATTGAAGCAGTTGAAAAACTTGGTGGCAATATAGCTGCCTCTGCCCGTAAGCCTTGTAAACTCACTTAATTGCACCTTTGGTTATGCAAAAATTTAAACAATATTTCTGGTGCAGCGAAAAAAAATTTTTTTTTTTTGTATAAAAATAAAACTTACAAAATAAAAATTTAAAATTTGAATTCATCATCAAATACACCATTTATTTTATTTAAAAAAAACTGCATGATCTTTCACAGTAGATCTTGAATAAATCGTTTCCAGTGTAAATTTTATCAACTTGCTAGATTTTAAACGATTTCAAACAGAATTTCCTGTCGGCACTCTGAAATGACTCCCAAATTAATATCGTACATTTGAAGAAGCTCTAAAAAATTGAGTATTGCCGGATGTCTATGGTTAAAGAAGTTCTTCCAGTTTTCATGAATTTAAACCGTTTAGAGATTAGCGAATTGTAATGTATAGCATGTCAAACAAATCGTAGAGAATTTCCGATTCGATTGGTACGCAAATCATGAGAATTCGTTTACAGTGAAAATAGTTAATAACGTTAACATTATTTCATAAAAACGTGACTTGTTTTCTGATTTGGCACCCTTCCTGAAAGACGTAGTTCTACTTAAAAATCGGAAAATTTTCGGAAAACTCTGAAGGAAAGTCGGAAAATTCGGAAAATTGATTTCCCATATGTTTGAAATTACATCGTGATAAGCTTTGTCGGTTCATTCGATGTTTGCGCTATTGAAATTAATCTTTGTTTGAAAGTGGAAATGGATTTTCAGGTAAAATAACGCACATTTATATTTATATATAATAAAAGTGTAGGGCCAAATGTGTTGCTAATCGCAAAACCCAAAGAAGGAATGGTCCGATTTATGTCGTCTTTATTTTGTTGTATTTATCTTGGCCCATAGATCAATAGAGCGGATAGAAAAATCGGAAAATTTTCGGAAAATTCTGAAGGAATTTCGGAAAATTCGATAAATTGAATACCCATATGTTCGAAAATTACATCAGCGTTGTCGGTCCATTCGATGTTTGTGCTATTGAAATTGATCTTTGTTTGAAGGTGGAAATGGATTTTCAGGTGGAATAACGCATTCCTATCTATATAAATAAAAAATGAAGGCCAAATGTGTTGCTAATCGCAAGATCCGGAGAAGGAAAGGTCCTTTTTGAGCCGTCTTCATTCTGTCATATTTGTTGTATTCTGCCCAGAGATCAATGTTATGATGAGAAAAAGTAAAGAAATTTGTTCTAAAGAATTCATATCAAAACAATAATTTAGGGTGGGACGAAGTTCGCCGGGTCAGCTAGTGAAGAATAAAAGAGTATTGCCTGCTGATGGTGATATACTTATTAATTGATCGCTAGAAACGATTTTTACCATCCCTGGCTGGGAATTTAGGAATATCACAAACACTAAAGTATCTTCGTCCCGACACTTTATATTATATGTTCATTAAGAAAAGGGGTTCGGCATCTTTTTCCATTATCTTGTTTCATCATGCACAGTGAAGTTTCAACGCATTATTATTATTGTTACCCATTACCTATTTAACAGGGTCTGAATAAACTCAAGAAACTGATCAATTTCTGTAATCAAAGCTCTTGATTCGGAACATCGCAACATCACATCTACTCAGTGGCCCTAAGGTTCCTAGAGGAACTTCGCCACCTGTGGTATTTTTGTTCAGTTCTCACTTTTCATGCCAAATAACACGTGTTGATTGTATTCTGGGTGGCAAGATCAAGAATTCGTGTAGCCAATTGTCAATTCTGGACGAAATTAACAAACTTTATTGATCACTGGAAGAGGGAACCTTCAAAATATGAACTCAAAAATCATCACATTATTCATTTGGTTCGGCTACTCAAAATCGTAAGTTTTCCTTCGTAATATAAGTAACTTGATAAAATGATCTTCTAGTTTATGGATTTATGGAATCAAATGTGCTATATCTGAAGTGAGAATCCGGAAGATTTTCAAAATACGCTTCCTGCTGCTATTTACTTTCCGTTCAATGAAAATCGTTTCCCACGCATGATTTTTTTTTTTTGAGAATCTGCGTTTATTGTTTTACCAGTTTGGTAATCCACGAACAAAATTCCCATTGGATCCCTAAAACCTGATGTACACAAGAAAATGACAACGCAGGGGGAATTCCCCTCGAACTCAGGCAATATTTTAATACTGCGCTCCAAGGAGTTGTATCCCACTTTGCTGTGAAATTCCTTTACCATTCAACTACATCCGTCTGTTTCCAAAAGCAGCACAGACCGTGACTTACGACCGTGCAGGCTTATGCATAATCTTGTTCCTGCAATCGATTTGTGAGAGCGTTTAGTTTTTCTGAAACACTGGATTACTCACAATTTACGGGATAGCCAAAAAAAGTATACCACGGAACAATTCAACCTTAAATCACATATTTTCAGGGTTTCCGCACATCTGTCTCACTAGAAATTACGCAATGTACTGTAGAACTTTTTAAAATGTTCGGTTGATTGCACTGTGTTGAATCTTTTATTTTTTATGTTATAAATACCTCTTTTTTATAATGTAGAGTATGGCGATTAACGAATTGATCTATTATAATGAGGCGATTGATCATACCAAATAACAAACCGCTGAAAAATAATTGATTAGTCGATGAATAAACATTCTTTAAAAAGTCACAGAAGGGTCATGTCTGAGACACGACCGCATAGTTGACGTAGGATTCCGTTAGGCTTTCTGTTGATTTTGGATATGTTAGAAGAACTACATCGTAAAACTCTTTGATAATGATTTGGCCCTGAAAACGGCCGTTTTTTTTGGTTGTTGGGTATTGGTTGTTAACTCCACCAGTGTTTACCGAGTGGTGATGACAGAAGGATGGTAAACAGTCGTTGGATGGAACGTATCATATAAAAGATACCGAAGTGGAACGAGATATGATGAAAACTGCCCTCTGAGATCCTAGACAAGATGGCTCCTGTGTTATGAATAGATGAAATAAATAAAAAAGTCACCAATGTGATATAAGATAATTACCAATACCGAACACAATTATCAATTTTTCTTTAATATAGAGAAAACTTATTTGAAATGGAAAAGGTAATTTTCTTTTATATTTTTTACTTTCTTAGTGTTTATTGAACCCAACGCGAATTTCAATTGGTCAACAACACCTAGTACTATATGTAGAGCATATAGGAAATCCCTTTTTCTAATATTTCTTCACTTTTCCAATTTTTCTGCCGTATTAATTTTCCTTTGGGTGAAAATGAACACAACAAGCTTAAACCTAACGACACGTTCTCGAGCGAGAACAAACCTTGGTTTTTATTTATGAAAATTGAAATAATTCGTTTCATATATCAAGTCATTTTCAACACAACTGCTACCATATACAATTTTATACTCACACTTGTGCTAAATTTTTCACAATGAACGATCGATCATTGATATGAAATTTCACGAAGCAACCAACATTCAAGTTCCAAATTAAAATTTTATTTGCTAGAATTTATCGTATCACTCACCTTACTTGCAATATAAAAATGCCCCCGATGTCGATTTCCCCAGGCACCTTGATTTAAAATCTCTGTTAAAAAAATTATAGGAGGTTGTGTCCAAGATACGACCGCATTGTTGACGTAGAACTACGCTGTTATTTTATATTAGTCGCTTGTTTGTACCTTGGGATATTATTCTATAATGCTGTGAAATTTTAGAAACAACTGCTTAGTAGAATAATCTCTGAAGTGGTTTTTTCATTGTAGAATCAGTTGACGATAATTGATTGATGATTCATTCTTGCCCTCGCAAAACAATCGTATGTCGCAATTTATGTCATGTCAATGCATTGAAAATTTACCTCGAAGGCTATTCCGGTGGCCTTTTTCGAAATTGACATAGACTCGGCTACAGTCGATTATATACATGTTGCACCAGCACCATTATTCCATATCTCATAACTACATCAATATATCTTTGGCACCGCATGTAAACAAAAACAATGACAACACTTGCAATAATCAAATATCATGCTACATGTTATTTAGTATTGCCTCAAAGGAATCGCACCTCTAGGTATCGTTCTAACAAACTAAGCGTAAACCAAGCGCCAAACAAACGTTCACCATAGCATGCATACAGAGCCATACATTGATGGCTTGAAACTACTAGGAATACAAACACTTCTCATCATTTTGCGCTATTCTCAAAAGAAACACTTCTGTTAATATTGCTGGCCTCGAAAAAAAGTTGCATTACTTTCTCATGCTCGAGAGAAGCGCAGCTGTCACCCTAAGTGGAGGAAGTTTTGTTACTGGCAAGTGAAACCTAATCACATACAAAATTCCAGAACGACATTTACTTTCTTGGTGACTAAACAAGCGAAATAAACTCTTTTTGTAATAACAACCTCGAAAACAGTAGCAATGCTTCTTTATGATCAATATAAGCGCAAATGCAATCCTAGTTGAAGACAGTTTTGCGACTGGCACGCGAACCCAAATAACTTATAACACTCCAGTAAGACATTCAAAATGCTTGGTATTCCCCAAATAATTTTTTGGCGCACCAAAGGCACCAACGAAGCCCTTATGGTGACGGAAAACAAACAATGTTAACTGCTTGGAAAAAGACTGAATTATGCCACACAGCTTGTACTCTGCTGTAACACCCATCGATGCGAATTCGCTGATGAGTTTGTCAAGAGCGACCGCCTTCACCACCAGCGGGGGAAGCTTGATTTTGGTTGCTGGCTGGGTAACGGCGCTTACATTTTCGACCGACGCGTCGAAGTCGCCTACTTTGCTGTTGTTCGATGCGGTGTCACACTCGCGAAGGCTTGGTTCAGTGCGAGCGCTTTTCAAAATTTTATTGCCCCTGGCAATGCGTTCGTGTTTTGCAGGGCTCGAGCATGCCTTCCTCTTCTTCTTGCTCATCACACACTACGTGAAGCGTCCAATTTATGACGCGGAAAGAAAAACACACGATACGAATATCGCGAAAAAAGAACAGAACAACCAAACGACGATATCCAAGTTGGATTACCACTGGTGGGGTCCAATCTTAGATCGAAGCGCAGCGAAAGCAAAGTGAACTGGATTGCTTAACAGTACAATGCCGAATGAAATTATGCCTCAGCGAGATCCACTGTTTATACTCTAGGCAAGTATTCCCCTTCATTCTTCTACTTTTCCTTTGTTCACGGAGACATTAAATCCTACGATTTCCCCTCCGTTGGTCGTCGATAAGTTGCTCGTTATTGACAGCTCTGTTCGGGAAAGCACACAAATAGACAGAACAAATGTATGCGAAAATGGAAACGCTAAAGTTTTCATTAATTTTAACCATTTACAAACCAGGGGATTCTGATGTATAACATATTGAACAAATCTTACGGAATTTCCGATTCGTTTAGTATGTATATCGCCAAAATCCGTTCACGGTAAAAATAGTTATCAACGTTAACTTTATTTCATAAAAACGTGACCTGTTTTCTGATTTGGCACCCTTAATGAAAGACGTAGAAATAGGACAATTTTCACGATGTGCTCGATTTTAGATTTTCAATTTGCACCCCAATATGTTCTCGAAAGACGTAATCCTACGCCAAAATCGGACAATACCAGCGGAGTTGTTTCTGGGAGGGAAATAGAGTTCAGTCGGACAGTTTGAATGTAATAGAAGTTATGTTACAGTATCAACCGTAGTCCGTAGTGTTATTATTGAGTGCATTATAATCCAGACTGATACATTTCACCCAGAATAATATTTTTGTTTTGGAAATGTAATGGATTTGAAAGTTCATTTATTATGAGTTTCTTCAAGGTTTTTTTGTTGGTATTCAACTGGGTTCATACCGCCCTGAAAAAAGCACCTAGAGTCGACCATTGCAAAAGCACAAAGCAATCCGCTTCATTCGTTCGTTCGCGTCCCCCGAGCACCCAAAGACTGCTTGGATCACGTGCACACATCGCTTTCAACATTGAAGAATTCTTCACAAAGACTTCAACGCGTGCTGTGCATTGCTTGAGACGAACCCGATCACATTGAGCCGCTGTGTTGTTTACCCAACGAATTCCGTCAATGGTTGGTTGTGGAAAAATAATCCGAGCGGGAGATAGAGAAACAGAGAAACGTGATTTGTTTTCTCGGAGAGCGAAAATGACCACCAATTCGGTTGTTGCGTTCCCTCACCTTTCTCTCCATTCAATGGACACCGTCATTCGTAACAACACTTATTGGCGATCTAACGTACAAATCTACACCTAGGCGGCGCTGCGATGACAGTGATGATGGTTTTAAATTTTGCCATGTGAGCTTATGGAAGGTTTGTAGTTCTTTCCATAAATTACAATGTTATAATCATAAAAGATTATTTGATTGCAATGAGTTTGTAAGAAATTTAATTCTGCGCAATTTTATATATAACATGTTATTTATTTACCTCTTTCAGTAGTGCAAACTATAAAAATGTTGACAATGGTTGAATTAAAGAAGGAAATTCGAGAGCACCATCAAAAACAAGTAGAAAAATGCATGGTTCTTGCATGTGAGAACTACCTTGGAAAGTCCGGAAGTAAAACATACGTGATTTGTTTTTCAATTTTAGGTTATCTTGTCATCATTTTCTTTATTCAAAAACAGAATCCAGATGTCTCACCGATCGTTTACGTTTTGCGTTAGATCGCCAATTGCGCTTTTGTTGTCGAACCTATGCATGTTTTTCTGCATAATCCATTCAATCTGCATTGGACGAAAGAAACAAAAACTGAGGAAGAGAAAGGGTGCAAAACAATATGTCTTATCACAAGCGGAACGTGGAAATCATTTTCATCTCAAATCAGAACACCGAACACCGGGAGGAAAAAAAACCATTGTCGTGTCAGCATGGCCCTAATCGATTTTCCCGCCGGCATTCCAATCCCTACTGGCATTCTGAGCTAGCTCTGTGCAAAAAAAAAACGAAAACACAGAAAGCGATGAGGGCATTCGCATTCCTTCTGCATTGCCATTACTACTGTTACTTTATTGGTGATTCCATTATGAGGTGGTTTTAAATTGCAAATTGTTCGACGAGCGTTGATTCGAACCGTCGGACAGACGAATGAGTGGCCGATTGCGTCATCCAAATGGTGCTGTGATAATGAGACAAATGCATTCATGCAAACGGTTTCACGTTGGATAGAATGGCGGCCAATAAAAAAAACCGAAGTGGGAAATTCTTTTCTTGCTAATGGGAAGATTTGTGGCTTTTGCAACGGGAGTTGGGGTTTTGTTGGTGTCTCGCCGCTTGTTACGGTTAGTTGATTGCTCTGAATTATTTTCTGCACTTTTTCCGGTGGTCAACGGACAAAAAGTTACACACGGAACGTTTTCTCATCTTTTCCGGTTGTTGAATTATTATTTTTTGTGTTTATTACAAATCAGCTCTTAGTATCATCATTACATTTTTATAGTTTGATTACATTGCTTCTGTCACTGGTCGTATCTTTAATTGTCCCTCATTTATGAATTTATTCATTTATTTTATCCTCCCGTTGCCATATGTGTATTATACTTACAACGCTTTAAATTCCCGGGCCGCGTATGCACATAGTTTGATTTAGGTAGAATCCGGAATTACTGTTCATTTTATAGCAATGCACAATGGGTCCAGGAGATGCATTTAAGTGGAAATTAGCATTTAGAGCTCGACAGTTATTCTGTAGACAAAACTGTCTTAGACAAAGTTGTTACTCATGATAGAGCGCTCGCTTTTATGTTGTCAAAAACAGGGTGATCAAAATTATCGATGAAATAAAAAAAACTAACTTTCTTATCTTTATAGATAGAGCTAAACATAGTTCGACATTGTTGTAGCTCCAATTATTTGAGACATCTTTGTAGAACAAAGTTTTTCTCTATCTCTTGAAATAACCGATATAGCGCCTTTTTTCTATGTTAGTGTCACCATGAAAAAAAAAGTTTTTTGCTCTAACTTTTATGTTTTAAATTTTACATGCAAACTGTCTTGGAAAGACTTTTAGAGCTTACTAATACAAACATTTTTCGGTGCAGAACTTGTTAATATCTCAACTTTACTCAAAGTTATTGATATTTCTTCCCAAAAAACATGCTCTTTTCATTTGTTTGTCATTCTCTCTGGGGCAAACGTAAACAAAGTTTATTGGCGGCATTTTAATGAGCATATTTCACTCTACATGATGAGTGAGTTTCAAAACTATGTTATTTTTTGTGTTTGAGTAAATTAAAATTGAAATCATGGGTAAAAAACCATCAATAACATTGAGTAGGATTAAGATATAGACAAGTTCTGCATCGCAAAATGTTGGTATCGATAATCTCTAAAAGTCGTACGGAGACAGTTTTAATGTAGAATTTTAAATATAAAAGTTAAAGCAGAAAAAACACGTTTTTTCATGGTCACCCTAATGCATCAGTCTTCGTACGACTTTTAGAGCTTATCAATACAAACATTTTGCGATGCAGAACATGTCAATATATTAATCTTGCTCAAAGTTATTGATGGGTTTTCATCCAAAAACTCCAAAATCCATGATTTCAATTTTAATTAATAGTTTTGAAAATCTCATATTATACAGAGTGAAATCTGTTCTTTCAAATTCCGTCAACAAACATTTTTTATTTTTGCCCCAGAAAGATTGACAAACAAATGAAAAGAACATGTTTTTTGGGAAGAAATATCAATAAAGTTGAGATATTGACAAGTTCTGCATCGAAAAATGTTTGTATTATTAGGCTCTAAAAGTCTTCCGAAGACAGTTTGCATGTAAAATTTGAAATATAAAAGTTAGAGCAAAAAAAAGTTTTTATTTCATGGTGTCTCTAACGTAACATAGAAAAAAGGCGCTATATCGGTTATTTCAAGAGATAGAGAAAAACTTTGTTCTACAAAGATGTCTCAAATAATAGGAGCTACAACATTGTCGAACTATGTTTACCTCTATCTAAGAAAATAAGAAAGTTAGATTTTTTATTTCATCGATAATTTTGGTCACCCTATTTTTGACAACATGAAAACGAGCGCTCGATCACGAGTAACAACCAGAGCTGCAATCCATCACCGTCAATGTCACAAAAAAGTTGACCATAGTCACTCAATTCCTCCAAATCCAAAAAAGATCCAAATATTCAGTAGTGATACTCACTCTTTTGTTTCTGACACCTAACCAAATGACGGTTGGTTCCAATGCCTATCACTGCCGATCGCTCTGTTTACAACTTTACGTTACGAGAGCGGTGGTTGTGGCGTATGATGGTAGTAGAAATGTCAGGTGGGTGACGTCTTTAGAGAACCCCCATTGAACTGACAGGAGCCAACATATCGGGTATCCCACTGACATTTTCCCTTTGTTTTTATATGAATTGGGTATCCCACTGACAGTTCTGCTTGAGATTTTGCTAACGATCCTAGCATCAATCATAGCACCCGGCTGAGAAATGTGAGTTCCAATCAGTTCCAATCATTTTTGACAATCGCGACGGTTGTTTAGATCAAGAAGGTGGAGTTAACAGGTGGCTCGTAATTTACACTATTTAGAAAAGACGTATGGGGAATGGCAAGACGAAAGGTTTGGATTTGTTTATGTTATTACTTACGTTGGTATGGTTACATTTGATTTCGTCGAAGGTATTTGAAGCAGTATAAAAAATAAACAGTTGTCGTTGAAAATAGTAACCTAGTAATCTTTATGCATATGCTTCAGCCAGCTGGCTCGGCTAATGTGATATGATTTATTCAGGGAATGCTTTGATCGTGGTACCGACATGGTTCATAATTTGCAGCTTTGTTTTTTGTGCTGGTTCATAACGGCAATCCACTGTGCCGACGAAACTGTAGCCAATGTTTAGTGTTGTTTGGATACCATCTATGTAAATAAATTCAAACTTACGGGATACGTCCGAACGGCAATTCTGACATTACTTTTTACCTTCCACTTCACTTTCCTTGGTTTAGATTTGTTTGTTGAAGTAGAAGTTGTTGTTGTTGTTAGAGATGTCTAAATTTTTCGTTTATTCGATTATCGATTAATCGTGGGGCCATTTTTAAATATTCGATTCATTCGAACAATTGTCTTTCAGTATTCGAGTATTTATTTCTTGCAGTTAAAATGAACAAACGCTTATAGTAAAAAAGATTATGGTGTCAAAATTTTAAAAGTTATATTAAATATAATTTTCAAATAAACATGGTGCAGCCAAAACCATTATTTGGATGAAATGGTATTTAAGTATATTGATAAATTTACCATCTCATAATTATTTGCGGATCATGAAAATGATCCGATTGAAAACCGACAAGGCGTTTTTTTTATTTAGAGTTAAGCCTTACCAGAACTATTGAAGTTTAATTAATAAACGTGAGATGAACACAAAAATTTCATTTTTTTATAAAACGAAAGAAAATTGCGATCTCAAAGAATCGCTCAAAAATCATCCACTACCATTGAGGCTTTATTGAGAAACTTCTTATACAGTGTTACAAACTGCGCCACGAACACGTCCAGATGGAATATATGTTTGCTTCCTTGCTGCATCCAGTGTTCATAATGCCCGGCGTAATTCAATGTTTGCGTCTTCAGACTCATATCGCAATTTTTAACCAGATTCGGTACCAATCCACAGATTATAACATTCGATAGAACGCCTTGAAATAGCAGCTCGTATAGCCGTTCGCTCACCCCCTACAGTTTCTGTGGACTTTGTTCGAGGACAATCTGATTGGCGGTTTCTCGATGGAATATTTGCCAGTCAATTTCCGGTACTTCTTAGTTGACCGTGAACGGTTACTGTTGTACCTTGCAAGCTTCCAGCATGAGGATAGCGTAATTCTTTTCTCCGAAGGAATGTGCTGAAATGCAAATAGTGTTGTTATATTCAAGAAACAAACAAATGACAATATTACATTCAAAATTTTAAGAATATCCTCCTAAGATAGAGCCGGCTCCCTTATTCCCAAGCAACGACTTCTCACCGCGGGAATAACCCGCGAAGTAGAATTGGCGCACAAAATCAATCTGCACCTAGACACTTACTTTTCAATGGTTTTTTCAGCGCATCCTGGGTATCTTTGGTCAGCTAATCCACCACGGACAAGACGAGTCTCATATTCACTCTACCCGCTGGGATCAGTTTGATTGATCAGATCAAATCCGACACGACCACCCTATCATATATCCCGGTAACCGATGAATTCAACTCGATGTGGTAATTACTGCTGATGGTACTGATTTCCACCTTCCGGTTCGAGGGCGTTGTGAAGTTTAATATTTCATTGCGTAGCCGTTCCACGCCCGGTTGGTAAAGTTTCCACAGCAGATACATGATGCGAGTTTTCTTACTGGCCCGGAAGGACCGTATAACATGAGATGCGGGAAGTCTCCCTGGGAGCGAAGATTAATCAGATGCGCAACTTGCGTTTTGTGGTAGTCCAGTTTGGACAGCTGGCGCGATCGGTAGCGGTCAACTCAGAGAGCCATTGTACACAAAAATATTTGATGTATAATACAAAAATACTTGGTGACTTGTTGTTTTTGTGTTCATCATCTCCAGATATGCCAGATGATTTTTTTGAAAATCTTCGACAAAAATCTGAAATGTTGATGAAATCTGAGATGGAGATACTTTTGTAACCGCGAGAATAGCAAAGTAATGTTTGAAAAAAGGGGTTTTAAGCGCAGGGAATCAAGTCATAAAGAGAAGAAATACCATATCCCTACAGTCTGCAACTGAAAATATAAGTTTGCAACAGGATAGACAGGACATTAAATATCAGTAAAATTGCGAACATGTCTGCAGATTTAGTATCCTTGCAATGATGAGAAACAAATTTGGTAAAAAAATCGAAGTCGAACGGTTTACAAAATACATCATTTTGCTAATTTCAAACCCGATCGGGAGCCGCAAGACGTGTTATTCCACAAACTAAGTACTAATACAAATGACACGTGTATTACTACGTAGAGTCGGCGAAGTGCCGCTAAAAACGTTAAGGCCGTTTGAAAAGTTGAAAAGAAAATACATGCCTGAAAACACAATATTCTTCAAATTGTATTGAAAATGAAACTGTATATTCACATCTTGCATCCCTAGTCACGAAGAACGAACACAAAGAGGCGAATGTTGTGAATATCGCCAAACACCAAACCATCAGCTAGACTTTTGAGTGTCGCACTATTCTGACATTTCAGCGACAGGACACTCACCAAGGAGCTCGGATTTCTACTGTCAAGTAGAAGTTCACCATGCGTTAAGGCTGATTTAGACGATGCCAGTCAGCGCTCTAGTTGAGGTATCCAGTGAACAGAGAACAGACACTCTGTCCAAGTTACTTGTACCAGTATCGAACAAGTAATTGGCCTCTAACTTGAACAGAGTGTCTGTTCTCTATTGGCGATCTAACGTACAAATCTACACCTAGGCGGCGCTGCGGTGAAAGTGATGATGGTTTTAAATTTTGCCATGTGAGCTTATGGAAGGTTTGTAGTTCTTTCCATAAATTACAATGTTATAATCATAAAAGATTATTTGATTGCGATTAGTTTGTAAGAAATTTAATTCTGCGCAATTTTATATATAACATTTTATTTACCTTTACCTCTTTCAGTAGTGAATACTATAAAAATGTTGACAATGGTTGAATTAAAGAAGGAAATTCGAGAGCACAATCAAACACAAGTAGAAAAATGCATGATTCCTGCATGTGAGAACTACCTTGGAAAGCCCGGAAGTAAAATATACGTGATTTGTTTTTTGAGTTTTAGGTTACATTAGCATCATTTTCTTAGTTCAAAAACAAAATCCAGATGTCTCACCGATCGTTTACGTTTTGCGTTAGATCGCCAATTCACTGGATACTTCAACTAGAGCGCTGACTGGCATCGTCTAAATCAGCCTTTAGTGTTGTGATAATACTCTTCTCACACTATTAGACTGACTTTGGGATGGTCACCAAAGATAATCGTAGTACAAAATTTGTTGATTATCTTTGTGTGAGTACCATCACTTGATTCTCACGTCAAATCGCAGCTCTGGTAACAACTTTGTCTAAGACAGTTTTTGTCTAGAGAATAACTGTCGAGCTCTAAATGCTAATTTCCACTTAAATGCATCTCCTGGACCATTGTGCAATGGTCGTAGTAGGCGTATCTAAAATCTTTTTAAAGCGGTTTTTTAGAAAACATGTATCCTTTGGCGGTTAAAAATTCACATGAATCCGTTTTGTTTTGAAAAATTTATGCAGGATGGAAGCCAAGGGAAGAAATATGTCCAAAACCACATTACCGTGAAAACCGTGACCGTGGACAACCGTTTACATGAACCTACAACTGGTGATCAGATGGATCAGAGGATGTATCATAGTGGAACTTACGATCGAAAGCTAAGGTTGGAAGTATTGAGAACAATTAAAGCAAACTCGGAGCTCTCTTATTTTGACATTCCCAAAAACACAACTCTAACCAAAGTACCACCCCCAAAAATCCGCATGCGAAGGTTATCGTAATTTCCGTATCGTATCGTATCGTATAACCGTAGATAATCGTTCCCCAAGCAACCGAACAGGACGCTGAAGCAAAATCTGGCGCACAACTTCCTCAGTTGTGCCACTGAACATTCAACAAGAGCCAAAGGTTGTACCGCTCATGACAACTCTACACGAACTGATGATTGCGCAGGCTAGTGACCATTCTATCCTGGATTCCTCGAGTCGAGAAAGATGCACCACGCCAGATATGGGTTACATACTAGGGGGGCGTTGCTGATTAATGGTCAGCTGCATCCCAATAGGAAGTATCCCGTGTCGGGCACACGTACAGAGCATTGGAGACAACAACATCCCAATTACGAAAACACTTGTAATACTAACCTCGAGCCAACCGCGAGTAATCGATTACATATTACTAACATAGATAATAAGAAAAATTGTCAAAGTATTGGACTCCCGGCCCCGTGAGGCTAACGCCATATGAGCCTTGATAAAAATATATATTAGGGTGTCAAAAAAGTCCTGCGGTATTTTTTTTGAGTTTTCATTTGTTCATAAAATTAGTTACAATCATCTGTTTTAAGTCAAATATGCGCCGTTTTGTTCGATGACTTGTTCCCAACGAGATGCCAGCTTCATAATACCCCTGTTATAGAAGCTCGCTTCCTAATTGGCAAAAAACTCGGATAGCCAATTTTCACAGGCCTCTTTTGCGGCTAACTTCTGACTACCTAGCTCGTTCGCCATGGACAATAACAGGTGGTAGTCACTTGGTGCAAGGTCGGGACTATACGGCGGATGCAAAAGAACCTCCCATCCGAGCTCCCGGAGCTTCTGGCGCGTCACCAAAGAAGTGTGTGGCCTGGCGTTGTCCTGATGGAAGACAATGCGGCCTCTGTTTATCAAAGATGGCCTCTTCTTCATGAGTGCTACCTTCAAGCGGTCCAGTTGTTGGCAGTACAGGTCCGAATTGAGCGTTTGGCCATAGGGAAGCAGCTCATAATAGATTACTCCTTGACAATCCCACCAAACACACAGCAGAACCTTCCTGGTCGTTAATGAGGGCTTGGCCACCGTCTGAGTCGCTTCAGCGGGCTTCGACCACGACCGTTTGCGCTTCACGTTGTCGTAAGTGACCCACTTTTCATCGCCAGTCACCATCCGCTTCAGAAACGGGTCGATTTTGTTGCGATTCAGCAGCGATTCACATGCGTCGATACGGTCAAAGATGTTTTTTTGCGTCAACGTGTGTGGCACCCATACATCGAGCTTCTTTGTGAATCCAAGCTTCTTCAAATGGTTAATAACGGTTTGATGACTTATCCACAGCTCTTGGCCGATGCTACGGCTGCTACTATGCCGGTCTTTCTCGGCTAATTCAGCGATTTTGTCGCAATTTTCGACGACAGGCCTTCCGGAGCGTGGCGCATCTTCGACGACCTCTACAACAGAACGAAAACGTTGAAACCATCGTTGTGCGGTGGAAATGGAAACTGTATCGGGTCCATAAACTGCACAAATTTTATTGGCAGCTTGAGATGCATTTTTGCCTTTGTCATAGTAGTACTGTAAAATATGTCGGATTTTCTCTTTATTTTGCTCCATATTTGCGACACTATAACTCACGAACGACTTAACCAAACAAAACACTGTCAAGGACGATATCATAGCGAGCAAAAATACCTTTCCAACAAGCTATAGTATGACTCGATACAATGAATACAACTAGAACTACGCGCTTACAACGACACCAACGAAATACCGCAGGACTTTTTTGACAGGCTAATATTTTGGAAAAAAAAAACTTCCTCAGTTACGGTCTTGGTCAGCTGGATCATCGCCAATTCTTCACCTGATCAATGTTGCTGGTGAATGCTCTCTTCATCATCAGCTTCCGCATTATTTTCGCCCAATGGCCGAGGACATAGTGAACGCGATGTGATGCGGATTTTAATGCCGCGAAACTGTCCGTGGATTGTTTTGTTGGGTGTGAACGCATGGGATAGTTACCGGATGATTTTCATAATCGAACTTTTGATAAGTTAAATAAAGCTTGAGTTATAAGGTTAAATATTTCATTCGATAAATCCTATAACTTTTTTCTAATTTACATA
This sequence comes from Toxorhynchites rutilus septentrionalis, assembly GCF_029784135.1. NCBI lineage: Eukaryota > Metazoa > Arthropoda > Insecta > Diptera > Culicidae > Toxorhynchites > Toxorhynchites rutilus. The sequence goes on along the minus strand of NC_073745.1, from coordinate 296,645,144 downwards.
ATGCATATCATGAACATCACTATAGATGCTTTTGTGTTTATTGCAATGAGTTCTAAAAACACGATATTATGCTACGGGCTTTCCATTTACCATGTTTACAGAAAACAATTATCAGCAAATTCCGATTCTGTTTCAATGGGTTTCCAAAGGATCCTCCACTTAGCGATCATTATTTTAACACATTTTCATGCCCTCGATAATCTTGCATTAAAGCAGTCCTTGTCCGAATCAAGCTGGGCACGTGGATATGGGCAGCGGCGTCGACTGGGTGGTGCGGGGGGTGCGAACTGTCCCCGGGCACACGATTTTAGGGGTGCAGAAACACCCCTACATTAACAAATACTTCACGATTCAGTATACACCAGATAGCGGAGAGGGAGGGGGTGCAACCAGACACTTCCGCCCAGGATGCGAAAGCTCCACTCGAGGCCACTGGATATGGGCGAAGCATGTTTCGCATTAAAAGTTATACTTCATTTCCAACAAAAACTTATGGCATATCCGAATTTAATCTTTGATCTGGTGATAGAGTATCAGAAGGAATTTTCAACTTTCCGCTCTGCAATTTCTCGTATAAATCCGAAGCACTGAATGTTCCTCCATCGCTTTGAAGAAGATTATGTGAAGATTATTCGGACGTTGCGAAGGCGACCCAAGTGGCCTCCATTTGGCAACGTCTAGGTCCGAAATCATAGAAACTACCGACTAATTCCCAAAGTCATTCCAAACAAAAGGAAGTATGTATGCAATATTGAGTAGGACTTCGCCCTCATTGACTTCAGCGCAAATTTTCTTACGAAAAAATTATTTCATAAGAAAAATTGCACTTTTTTGTGTGGCAGTTGTACACATGAGTTCTCTTTTTAGATGCTTGAATAGAGTTTCTGAATGTTTCCATCAGAACCTATGAAAAATAAACCTCAAAAGTTGGACGAATTGGTATGAGAATATGGAGAAGCTAAAGCTGATGATAATTACGCAAAATTCAACAGTCACATAATTGGCGTTGTTTCCTATTATAAGGAGACATGTCGATCAGGAATATCATTTCATAATCAAGAGGGATAAAACCCGGTACCTGGAATGGATTCAACGGTTTAGGATAAAAATTGAAAATCATCCGTCTATGCAGTTTAAATATTCTACTAAGTAATCGTCATAAAATTTAACGTATTATTTTTCCCAGAAACAAAACATTTAACTAAACGATACATTTATATGGCTCGAAACTTGGCGATAATGATTGGGGACAGGTTAAAAACACTAAAGCCTGTTCAACACCAACGAACAGCAATTCATTTAATCCTTGACGACCAAACGATTTTCTTCGGCAGCGAAATTCAAAATATCGGCAGACGAAGAAATCACGTCTTTTGATTTTTCCTGAATCAATTTGAATATTTCTCCTTTTTTAATACCTATTAAAAGTAAAAAATTATAGGAGGTTGTGTCCAAGATACGACCGCATTGTTGACGTAGAACTACGCTGTTTTTTATATAAGTCGCTTGCTTATAACTCATATTATTTTATAACACTGTGAAATTTTGGAAATAACTGTTTAGTGGAATGGTTTGATCACCCAGAAATGATTTTTTTTATTGTAAAATCATTTGACGACAATTGATTGATGATTCATTCTTGCCCTCACAGAACAATACACTAGCTGATCATATGTCGCAATTTGTTTCATGTCAATGCATTAAAAGTTTACCTCGAATGCTATTCCGGTTGCCTTTTGCGCAATTGACATACACTCGGCTACAGTCGATTACACACTTGTTGCACCAGCACCATTATTCCACATCTCATAACTACATCAATATATGTTTGGCACCGCATTGAAACAACAATAATGACAATATTTGCAAGTATCAAATATCATGTTATTTAGTATTGTCTCAGAGGAATCGCACCTCTAGGCATCGTTTGTACAACGTAAACCAAACGCCAAATAAGTGTTCGTCATAGCATACATACAGAGCCATACGTTGGTAGCTTGAAGCCACTAGGAATATAAACACTTCTCATCATTTAACGCTATTCTCAAAAGAAACGCTTCTGTTAATATTGACTTGCCTTGAAAAAAGTTGCATTACTTTCTCAAACTCAAGATAAGCGCAGCTGTCATCCTTAGTGGAGAAAGTTTTGCTTCTGGCAACCAAATCACATACAAAATTCCAGACCATATTTAGTTTCTTGGTGACTACATAAACGAAATACTCTTTCTGTTAAGCTCAACAATCCAGAAAAGAGTAGCATTGCTTCATCATGATCAAGATTAGCACAAATGCAATCCTAGTTGGAGGCGGTTTTGCCACTGGCACGCTGAAGCAAATAATTTATAACATTCCAACACGATATTTCAAATGCTTGGTATTCCCCAAATAATTTTTTGGCGCACAACCTTAACGCCTGCTTCGCCATAGCGTCTGTTCAATGTACTGATGAAATGTCAAAGGCACCAACGAAACTTTTATGATGACGGAAAACAAACAATGTTAACTGCTTGGAAAAAGTCACAGGAGGGTTGTGTCCGAGACACGACTGCATAGTAGACGTAGGATTCCGTTAGGCTGTATGTTGATTTTGGATATGTTTGAAGAATTACATCGTTAAACTCTTTGATGATGATTTGGTGTTTGACCGTTTTGTTTGGTTGTTGGATATTGTTTGTCCACTCCACCAGTGTTTACCGAGTGGTGATGATAGAAAGATGGTAAACAGTCGTTGGATGGTGCGTATTAGATAAAAGATACCGAAGTGGAACGAGATATGATGAAAACCGCCCTCTGTTATCCTAGACGAGATGCCTATGTTATTTATGGATGAAATAAAGAAAAAAAAACTCACCAATGTAATATAAGATAATTACCAATACCGAACACAATTATCATTTTTTCTCATCAGTAAAAACATGTTACTTTAATATAGAGAAAACATATTTGAAATGGAAAAGGTATTTTTTTATAATTTTTAATTTCTGAGTGTTTATTCAACCCAATGCTTTCATTTTAATTGGACTAACAGCACCTTATACTATATGTAGAGCATATGGGAAATCACTTTTTCTAATATTTCTTCACTTTTCCAATTTTTCTCGCCGTATAAACTTTTCTTGTGTGAAAATAAACACAACAAAACAGACAGCTTAAACCAAACGACCCGTTCTCAAGCGGGAACACTCCTTGGTTTTCATTTATGAAATATGAAATCAATCGTTTCATATATCAAGCCATTTTTAACACAACTGCTACTATATACAATTTTACACTTACACTTGTGCTAATTTATTTCACAATACACGATCGGTCATTGATATGAAATTTTACGAAGAAACCAACATTAAAGTTCCAAATTTAAATTTTATTCGCTAAAATTATTCGTATCATTCACCTTACTTGCAATATGAAAATGCCCCCGACTTGCATATATTTGTAAAACCGATTTCCCCTGGGCACCTTGGTTTTGATGTCTCTGTTAGGGGCCCGCCACATGTGTCGTCAATTTTGACCAACGCAACGACGGACGCACACAAATATCTATATATCGACGGCTTGAAGCAACAAAACATACACATTTATCTCCGTTTTGCGCTCTTCTCAACAGAAGTCCTTTCTGTTAATATTACCGGTCTAGATTAGCGCAGTTGTTATCCTAGGTGGAGAGAGCCGACGATAGCCTAGCTTGATCATTGCCAACACAGTTGTGTAGCTCAGAACCTGAACACATTGGCGTCAGTTTGATGCAATCGGCCTGATTCTACGCGGCGTGTGAGGTGAGATGACAATTGTCACATTACCATCACGCAACTCTCCTCACTCTATTCCTACAGTCGTGTCGGATGCCGTGAGAGGTTCATTTTATGTATGTGAGAGGATGAACAACAAGTGCTAAGGCGTTCATTCTGCTGATTGCCAAATCTGATCAGAGATGCCACATTCGCACATATGTTCACGAATTTGCAGACATTTAACTTTTGTCACAATCTTTTATTCCTGCTGCAGGTTGATTAAAATAGTGACAAAACATTATTGATTCCATATGATAAACAATTTTTTATCGCATATATTTGAGAAAAAACATCTGGCATCTCAGAATTTTATTTGTTTCGCTCAGAGAGGTCAGGTATTTGTTTTACTACAGTCAGTGCCGTATCTATAGATCTGATTTAACTTGGCCTGTTGTTAGCATAAAAATTTCGTTGTGTATCAGGACATTCTGCCGAATTTGCAGGTATCTGATTTAGATTTAGTGAAACGGGTGATTGTATTCTGTAAAGTTCAACATTTTTGTTTGTTTTGGTCCTAGTTGCTGCTGCTCTCTGCGCTCTCAGCGTTGAATTGTTGCTATAGCTCCGGCTCCGGCTTCTGAAATAGATACGCAGTTCGGTGACGATGAATCGCGGCTAAATAGATGAAACACAAGATCCATGTGATAGATATATTTTAGAGAAAATAAATAGATTTCATGAAATGGAAATAATTCCGGTGTGCTTATTCGTCCGATTGAGGGATAACAGATTCACTACCGCTATCACAAAAAAAATCAAACTACTTGCAATTTGTCGCTCGTACTGTGAAAATTGAAGATAAATTGAACTTATTGATACATACAATACCATTACTATCGATTCTATACGACCCAAAAAGACACTCTCTCCTCTTCCATTTTTCATTTGTTTTTATGCGCTGTCGACACCTCAAGACATGTCGACGATTGTCACCTAGAAGTCCCAGTTCATGTGACAATCGTCACGTGTATTTGAGAGCGGGAATACGGTGAGAGTTCATTCAAGTGATTTTTCTCACGGCATACGCCTGGTGGAATCGCGTGACATAAGTGACAATCGTCATCTCACCTCACACTCCACGCAGAATCAGGCCGAATGATTGCAATCCCAGAAACATCAGCGAGTGAGTAATTTAGTCGCGTCCACAGCTTAATCCGAAACGATGACATATGATGACGCGAAAGAACGAATAACAAGCGATGTTCATTGCTTTATACAAAGAACGAGACTGAAAGTTTGCTTTCCTTCCTTCCTTTATTGAAGTAAAGAGACTTTAAACTTCTTTAGTTCATTCGTCTCTAGCCGTCAAAAAGGCCCTTGGAAAACTCTACTCTTTCCTCCACCCCATTGCCTAGAAAAAGGTACTCGATCCCTCGCCGTCCAGCTCGCCCAGCAACGGTGTTGTCCAGTCGGTGTCCTCACGAAGAAAGAAATTTTGCCTCCGGAGACTTTAAATCTCACGATTACCCCTTCGTTGCTCGTCGATAAGTTGTTCAATATTGATGGCATGGGTAGAAAAGCTTACAAATCAGCAGAACAACTGTATGGGAAAATGGAAACTCTTTTAGTTTTCATGAATTTTAATCATTTACACATATCATCATTTAGCATATCAAACAAATCTTAGGGAATTTCCGATTCGTTTGGTATGAAAATCGCCAAAATCCGTTCGCGGCAAAAATAGTTATTAGCTTTATTTCATAAAAACGAGACCTGTTTTCTGATTTTGCACCCTTAATGAAAGACGTAGTTCTACGTCAAAAATACTGTGTTTGAATTACCGTTTAGAAAATATGTAAGGAAGAAAACACTGATGTACATATACATCATCATGCATTTGAGGGTTAAATGGATTTTCGAGCGGGCGCCAATACGGATATAAGGATTTGTGTGATTTCAATAGATTTCAATCTATTTTGAAGCTATTGAAACAAGTTTTCAGGTCAATAATTAACAATCATATAACTCTTGGACATTTCCGCATCTCTGAAATCAGCATGACATTGAGCTTCGTGCTTCGTGAAAACCTTGTTGTACAGGTTTCGAGATTCTCGGGTATATGCAGTATTTCCGGATGCTAAATGAAGCAATCTTCAAAACAAATTTCAACAGGGATAATGTTCGGGGTTTTAGCACTCCATCGTAAAGCTTTCATTCACGTTCCACAGATGTAGAAGACTTCATTGTTACGGTAAATAAGAACACTTAATCCTAGACTTATGGTTTCAGGCAACCAATTCATTGATATCATATAACCTACTCGACAACAGCAATAGAAGATGAATGATTTTAATGGCTAAACTCTTCCACGCCTTTGCTAATCATAAGTTGATTGATCACTTTATGTTTCACGTATATGTACAACAATCGGAATACCTTTCTTAAATCATTCCTCAACAGCAATAACGATAAATTTTTTGGTCTGAACAATCCACGCACAGAAAATTACCATCAGTGCTAACAATCAAATATTAAAATGTTCACCTATCTAATACAATTCTAAAATGTATTTATATGGGGTATGGCTCTGAATTCATAAAAAAAACTAGCTTCGATGTATGAATGCTACGAAAACTAGGAACCGAACAATCCTCAGTTTGATGCTGGATGACAATTTGATTATTCTCTCTCTTAGACTACAATAACGCGTCTTGGTCCGAGCGACCCTTCGATCGGTTTGTGCTTAGTCCCTACGGTACTAACCGTACTAGCCGGTGAAGTTGGGATTGTAAGGCGACTGCTTGGCGTATTCACTTGTATTTACGACCTGATCGTAGCTGGGAGGATTCATCGCTGCATGTGCTGCGGTATTCGGGGCTGGTGGTGCATTAGCATGGGATGGCATGGGCATTTGCATCGGTCCTGACATCGGCGCTGGCATCGGCATTGGCATCTGATACTGCTGTTGCTGCTGGGTAGGATAGGTCTGTCGCGGGTAATCCGCGGTAGGAGCTGGATTGTAGCTGTATAAAAAATAAGCAGTGAAACAAATCAGTGGAAGAAATGGTCTTCCAGAACGACTTATTCAATTCAGCTGTATATTGATACCACTTTTTTAATAGTGGCTTAACAAGCAAATGATCATAACTAATATCCCTAACTAAAACAGAAAAATACAATTTCTTTGTTCATGGCGCAATTCATGGCCCGTCACACACAAATGCATACACACACAAGCCTCGTCTTATCGTTTCACAAGTAGAATGTGCGAACGTAGCATTCGATAAGCATCACTAACATGATAACTATGAATAATCATCGAAACGAAAGAAAAATGCTTACCCAGGCATCGGTTGCGCTATTGGGTACACTCCGGTTCCGGTCGTATGCTGCTGCATCACAACTCCCGTCCCGTGTGTTGTCACCGCTCCTGCGCTAGCCTGCGTTACCGGATACCCTCCGACATGGTGCTGAGTGGATGTGATCACAACCGGGGCTTAATTTCAATGCAAAAAAAAACATTAAAAACTAATCCACATTGCAAATCATCACTACTCACTGGCAATAATGGCTCCCTGGTCACGTCTCCGCTTACAGCACATTCCGCACAAGGAAAAGAAGATGAACAAAATAAAGCAGATTGCAATCGGAATAAAAATATCCATCCTTATCGGCGGTCAACTCCACAAACTGCTGATGTGCGACGTTGCGACGGTTTGTGGAAACACAACTCCAAACGATTGGTAGGTGTTCAATCGCGAGAATCAGGTGCTGCGGAACTAAAACACACAAGACACAAGGTCGATTCACGGTTCACTGGAGCGAGGGGTAATAACAGAAACTGCTTGCAATGAGCAGACTGCGAAATTTCAAAAAATTCTGCCCCCCTTTCCGCGTCAATCCGCGTTCAGAAGATTTCCACAAATGATGGAATTTACGGCTCTCTCGCGCAAAATGATGATGACTAATCGCATCCACTTTGCTTAAGTGAGCGCTTCTGCTGTCATCGGCGTTTTGTGTCGGTGCTTCTTGCCAGCTTCCTCTATAGCACACCACTGTTTATTGCTCAAATTAATCTGGATAAGATTTTTTTTGTTACGGAATAAACATCCAGCAAACTCAATCATTCAATTTGCTTACATTTGTAAAGTAGGATCAAATGTCAGAGAGGTGGAACTCAACATAACGATTGTAGTGCCATCGTGAGACGAATAGATTCACTAGACTTTCAAACAAAAACAAGTGTTGGCAGTGGGTCTTCGTAGCCACTTGGTTATAGAGATGGGCAAATCAGCTCATCATGGTGAGCGGCTCAGAGCCGTTCAGCTCATACAAGTGAGCTGCTCATTCGAAACAGCTCTTCAGCTCAATTGAATTTTGCGGCTGTCCACACAACTGCATAACTACCATGGGACATTTTATAGTGTTCATTTTCTTAATAGACGGAAATCAAAAAAATAAACAAATTTAATTTGTAATTGTACACAAACTAAATTTAATATGGATTCTAATAATATAATATACAACAAATATTGAATGCTGAAATCCAACATAGAAGATGCTTATGATATGCTGAACTTAAACAACAGAAGAACCAGCAGTAGCCAAATAAAATGCCTTCAGAAATATTGGCTGAGACAACGTTTTTTGATAAAACTACCGAGATATTTTTTTTGCATCCAAGGATATAAAAATAAATCCATTAATAGACGCAACGAGAAACAATTCTTCGCCATGACAAAGGTAACAAAAGGACCATTATCAATCACCAGCATTTATGGCGGGTAGTTTTCTGAATTGTTTTGATTCAGCACGCGGAAATAAATTTATGTGTTTTAAAATTCATGTTTTAATAACAATATAATATAGTAATTCCATTTACAAGCATATAATAATTTTTATTATTTTGTTTGGCGATGTAAGAAAAATTTAATGGAACGATTGAATATCTTCAAAACAAAAACCTTTTTCCTCTCTGGCATCTCTGCTAAAGCTAACGAAGAGGGACACACGAAAACAAACTGACGTCATATCATAAAGCGCGGGAGACGAAAAATTCTTCCGCGTCTCAAAATTCACACTCTGCTGCTTTTGCGCTCCACAGCTATGCAGCTCATCAGCTCATCAGCTCATCAGCTCAACAGCTCAGCAGCTCAACAGCTCAACAGCTCATCAGCTCTCCAGCTACGTAATGAGCTGATGAGCTGCGTTGTTTTGATTGCGAGCCGATCCGAATCCGCTCACTACGATGAAGCGATTCGAATGAACAGCTCATGAGCGGATGGCACATCTCTACTTGGTTATGCGATCGCTCACTCAGCGATCGATCGTGAGTTCAAACTCAGGGCCCTCAATTGACCATCTTTGTGTTGTTATAGAATAACTACGTCCACGCAATCATCATCAGCTATGGAGATCGATCCACGGTGGAACAAAGATCGATTCATCCATACAACCGCTCTGCTCTGCAAGAAACATCGGGCTGCTGTTCTATAAATCCCAACAATGATCAATATCAATTGCCTCCGCTGTCCGGTCTGCTGAACAATGGAAGAACAGATAGAATACCCTTACGCCTAAATGGCTACTACATTGCAATTTTCCATAATGTAATGGAACAGAAAACCTAACGCCTAAATGGCTACTACTACTACTGTGTAATTTACAATTTATAGAAACATAAACATATATACATGTACACGATAAAAACCTCGGCTCTGTTACAGATAAAATGCGGGCCTGATAAATAAATAAATGGGATAAAAAAAATGTGGGCAGAGTGATGCCAAATATTTTTCAATATATCAAGAATCTTTAAAAGTTCTGAATTGTTCTTGGGAGCAAAAAAATGCTAGCGGTGATGATGATGTTGAATTAAAGAGGCTTTAAACTTTTCAGTTCATTCGCCTCTAAACGGTGTAAAACACGTCTTCCTCATTTTACATATAAATGTTATATGTAATACTCAGGGTGTTCAGTTTCCCAGTGCAAATATTTTAATCATATCCGATGAAATAAAAAATCTGTTACGCATATGATCAAAGCTCAACTATGACAGGGTTATTGAACATTTCTTGAAGTTGCAGCGTCGTCGAAGAAAGTGGCCATGACCATTCGAGTATAAGTTGGTAGTTTCGCAAAACAAAGTGCAGCGGCCCAAAAAAACGCACTGGACTGTCGTCGTACAAGAAGGTTAAAATTCCGAAACACGATGACGGCCAAACAAACGATTTCGAAGGCTGTATACGGAGTTGCTCACGATGTTCAATTGCGTCGTTATGGATAAAGACATGTACCTAAAATCGCACTCCAAGCAGCTTCTGGGACAAAAGTTTCACACCGTGACGAGAAGGGGAACTATCCAAATAAAATATACCTTTTTTGGAAGGCTCATACGGCAAGAAAAGCAATACAGTAGAACCCCGATTATCCGCGAAATAGACTGGCTAGGTCATCGCGAATAACAAAAAACGCGGATAACGCGAAATACGACTAAAAATGAAGTGTGAACACGAAATAAAGATATTTCAGCATGAAAACTATGTTCTATCAATACAGAAAACATTAACGTATTCATCTGCAAGGTCGTGTGCATCAGTGGTCAGATAATATGAAAGCTTTGACCGAAACAAAAGAGCAAGCGCCTATGTCTCACTGACAAATTTTGGGAAGCTTTATAGAACTACTATGGAACTCGCTTGCGCGGATAATGGGGGTTCCACTGTATTTTCAATCCCACTGAGACCAGGATATATTCGCGTTGACGGCATTGAGCTTTGTTTTCTAGTTTAGGAGAGCATCGGAGAATAATTGATCATCAGGCAGAATGAACACGTTTTCAAAATTAAAATTACTAAATTACTTAACTTTACCGTATCAAATAGAATAAATGAAAAACACTTTTTTGCAGGTAGTGAAAAAATCTCATACGAAAATTCTATTTAAAAATAACATTATATTATAAATAGCTGGCCCGGCAACCTTCGTCTCGCCCAAAATGTATTTATTTGCTATCAATACCTTCACAAATTCATGTTTTCTTACTAAGTGAACGTTCAGGATCTAACTGCAGAGCTGTTCATTGATTAATCTTCTAATTGACCCTTTACAATTCCCTTTTGCTAAAAATTTCCTAGTAGGGGAAAAGGGGGAAAATTTTGACCACCTAGGCAAATCGCCTAATATTTCCAAACCAATAAGGTCTAAATCAAAAATGTCACATTGTATACTGAGCTACACTTGTTTTCTCTCAATCGATAATGTTTAATCATTATATCAAGCTTCAAACTACCAAATATATCATAAAATAAAAGAGATGATTTTTGGACATTAAAATTTGATGCTGGGACCGTCTGTGGGGTGATTTGGTCCAGTGTGTGTTTCATCGAAAAAATCATGCTTATGTATGTAAAGTATTTTGGGATAATGTTACAATCAGTAACAGTGTTTTGGGATCGATACCAGGTGTCTTGGCCAGATTCCATACCAGTAAAATTGGATACACACAATCTCGAATTCTGCATGATTTTTTTCACTGTTGTTCGAGTATTCTGAAACACTTTCGTTGTTGGTCAAAGAAAATCCGTTCTTGATGGCCTGAGTTGCTGTTTCAAGCTTCTCCTTCTTCCAACGTTGTCTGCCCATACTCTTTTTGTAATTCCGTGACATCTGGAATCAATTAGATATAAAATAAGATAAAAAAGCCTCAATCCTATAGGACCAATTCACCCCACAGAAACGTGTCCATGTCACCCCACACAACATGCAAAAATTAAAATGCAATTAATTTCATTTATTGTTATCAAACTTACAGTTTCGCTGCATCAAATTGTTCCTCTTCTGTAGGCGAACAGAACTTTACTGCACAATACTCGAACAGTTTGTTTAGTCAGTGGGAAAAACCTGAAAACCACGATCGGAAATCTCACATTTTTTGACAATCAAAGTGCTTGCTGTGTTCATGCTACCATCTCCTTCCAAATGTCGAATTTTACCAAAGTTTTTTTTACAATAGTTACAGGGTGGGCCATTTAAAGTGGAAGGATTTGTTTTTGCAATAGCAAAGTAAAGAAGAGGAACTTTAAATTTTTTTTTTTTGAAATTCATTTATTTTGGTCCAAGGAGTTTTGTTCTAACTTCTTTTTGATTATGATATCTCGTAAATGACCGCCTCTGGCCTTGACCGCAAAATGTGCCCTTTTTTCGGCATTTTCCATCACTTTGCCCAATGTTTCGGCCGATATGGCAGCAATTTCTTGTCGGATATTGTCTTTCAGCGCAGCCAGGGTCCTTGGTTTACCAGTGTATACCTTGGATTTTAAGTATCCCCATAAAAAAAAGTCAGGAGGCGTCAAATCAGGTGATCTCGGTGGCCAGTCATAATCGCCGTTTTTCGATATTAATCTTCCGGGGAACATTTCGCGCAATAATTTGGTCGTGGCAGCCGCTGTATGGCATGTAGCGCCGTCCTGTTGGAACCAGTAATTATCCAATTCATTTTCACGAACAAATGGCAATAAAAAATCGGTTATCATTAACTTTATTTTTATTTTTCCACGCACGTTTAGTTAACACAATTGAGAAGTTATTTTGAATGTACAGCTGAACAATTTCAGCGCGTTGTTTAGGTGTGTATTGTTCCATGGTTAAAATTGTACTGAAATGACGCTTCCAACGCGGTATGACATTTGTTAATCTGACATCTCTGTCAAAAGTTATGGGGTTGCCAGATACTTCCACTTTAAATGGCCCACCCTGTACATACGGTTCAACAATAAAAGAAGATTACATTATAAAAAATCCAAGTTGAGCCGTACTTTTTGAGATAATGGGGTGGTCCCCGTATGTCCAACTCACCCCGTGTTACCCTACTTCCACCAAAACACATCATTGTAATATCAAAATCTTTTCAGACATAATTCTCGTTCAATATTTTTCAATCACTTACAAATAAAATGTAATAAAATATAATAAAAGGAAGGCATCTCAAATCGATTCCTTTCACGAGTTTTGCGCTTACCAACACATTTAGCGATCCGTTTTCATTTATATACAGCCATTCCATGCCAAACCGATATACTGGTTCTCAGATTTTCGTCCAGAGTGGTAATTTTATTCTTTATCGCAATTCTTAATGTACCCTTATGTTTTAATTTTTTTTATTCATTTTCTTCACTTTTTCCCGAGGGGCACGCACTACCATACGCTTGCTGCCTAGTAATGACATTATAGGTTATTATTTATAGTAATTTTATAATTATTGAGTAGATTGTGAATATTTGAAATATTTTTAGTATTTAATAGGTAATTCCAGTACAGAAAGTGGAACCAACCAATAATGATAATATATAATTGAATCAATATGATAATTACAATAATTAATATTTTATTGTGGTATTTATGGAATTGAATGGAGTAGTTATCAATAATTAAAGTATTCTGAGAAATATTCAAAATACTCTCTGATTTCAACTAGAGAAGGATGCTGGTAAATTAACCCTCTAACGCTCACGACTTTTTATGATGATTTGGATGGCAAAATAGCTTGTGTATGAAAAATGCTTCAATAACAACATCGTAGCCGTTTAATTTTTTTATTGTTTTAAATTGTGTTTGACTGTAAACATAGAGTAAGGCTCGAGGTAAAACTAAAACTAAAGAGTGAGCGCTCATTTTCACTTAATGTTGTAAATCAATAGTTTTACAGTTAGTACTTCAAATTACAATTTTACAATATTTCGCAATTTAGTGAGAGTTGGAACCTCCGAGGGAACCTTGAAGAAATGATGCTCTACACACACCATGGGCGTTAGAAGGTTAAACCTTGAAATAATTTTGTTTATCAAGATTCGTTTTCGGTAAACCAACGAAATATAAGAATAATGCACTGTTAAAAATATGGTAGGTTGGATATGGTTGACTAAAGAATATTTGAGTACACTTTAATCTGCCGTTCTATGCATGGTTATCCCAGCGTGCACAAGGTTTGTGTAGAACATGGGACAACCATCGGTAGAACGGCAGTAATCTTGGGTACAATTTATTAATGAAAGTGTAGCAATTACCGAATATTCTATAAAGTTTATATTCCCAGGGTTATTTTTTTCAATTTGTGTAAATTCAATTAAATCCGAGTTTTAATATTTGATTATCAACTATTTTTTTTATTTCTTTCGATCTCTTTTTATTAACCTCAAGTCGTGACCCTTTCGTATTTATTATATATTTAGAATAGTCAAACTTCAAATCATACAAACAACTGCGTTCAAGCTAGTGTCATAACATTGTTTATAAATGTTGGAGATTGGATATGTGTTTTGTACAAATCTATATCAATCCGACCATCATTTACAATGTTAGTAAGTTGAATTTTGTTCGCTACATTGCCACATCGTTCAAACCAGTTAGCATACACAAAAATTCCTCTTGGCACAATGCCACTGGGTGGTTTTACTGGAGCGCAGTGCAGCGTGTAGTTCTTCGATCTACCGTTGATGTATTCAAATCCTACCACATTACCATACACGACTCGTGTTCTTCCATGTGCCCTATATTTAAACTCACACCAATCTCCAATATGAATTTCATCATGCGTTCCTGCAGACTGGGCTAAAATAGGATCAACTCTCCTATCATTATTCCTAACAAAACGGTATAGGCGATCTGAACTAACGGTATCCTTAACATTGTTAAACAACCAAACGACAGTTGACTTTTTCACAAAAACTTCTTTTCCATCTGAATTCTGCATTTTGAAGTACAGTCGTGATGATTTTATTGATACTGAAATTCGAAGCGTGTTATAGTTTATGCTAAATACCCAAACTTGTATTATGTCCATACATACCATTTTCCTTGATGAGATGTTTAATTTCAATGTTGTTAGCGCTTTCTCCTAGCATAAGCCGCAATTCATCTTCAACATCCAAAGGTACATACATCTCGGCATGCATGCTGGAATCACCGTTTGAAGCCACAGTTATATCCAAATGATCCAAATCGAGATCCAAATAGTTGTGCTCATCATCCAAGTCAACATCTGCATCAGCATATGTATTGACTTCATCATCATTCCGTTCTTCGTTCGTGATGGGTGTTTCAAAAGGAATTTCAGACCTTATTTCAGGAAATAATGCTGAGATCGAGGCTGAGATAGGATGCACAGCCTGAAGACCCAGGTGCAACATTTCATTTTCAGCGTCAACTTGGGCATTCAGAACAGTTTGTTCGATTTCCTCTAGGCCCGGAAGTTGAAATGTCTGGCAGGTTTTGGAACTTATCTTCGAATTGACTCCATAACATTGCAGTATATTTTCTGCATAGTTCATAAAGTCTACTCTATGAACTCTATGCAATAAGTCCAGCATTGAAAAATTAACAATTGTTGAACACAAAGTAGTCAATGATCTCAAATGGCGAAAAAATTCTTCACAATCTTGACTGCCGAATAATGTTGGCAAAAAGTATTCATCCATTGATTTTTCTCTGAAGAAATTGATGAGTTTGATCAATTCATGGAAATTAATTTCAATGCACGCGTAGATATTTGCCGTTATCATAAAACAGCTCCTGTTTTTCCTACAACAAGTCTTCCAGATACGGAGAGCCATTACAGCAAACGCCATCCTATAAATACGACATAGAGGACTGAGCGATGAGTCTATGAAAGCTTCATTCACATATCGCATTATTTTAAGATACATCACAGTTCCACTACCTCCAGGAATATTTGTTAGAACCCATTCCTCAATTTTTGGGTTTAGTAGCTTTGTAATAGAAGAATAATTCATTTTGTCATTCGACAAAATGTCTCCAACATTCAATTTATGTATTGTGCGTGGCATATTCTGAACAACGATCCTTAGGTGTGCTTTAGATGCGATGAAATTTCCTGAAAAAAGTTTATACAAAAATTTGTCGACATGATATTGATAGAAATGCTCGTAGAAATGTTATGAATGACAACTAATGTCAATAAATTAATAATTTTTAAATATATTCTTACCTATTCTTATACCACTTCCTGAGTTGAACAAATTGTTTCGCATCTTGCCCATGATATGCACAGTGTCTTGAATGCAGTGGTGACCGTAATCATTCTCAAATGGAGTATTGAACCAATGGATCCAGTCTGCTGGTACATTCGTTAGTTGCACATTTTTGTACATTCCACAGAATTGTTTTTGAGAACATGTATATCGTGAATCGCCATCTGAAGAGCTTCCTGGAACTAATATACCAACAGAATTTAGTTTCTCTATTACGAATATGCGTCGTTTGGTTACTGGTGCTGCAGTAAACTTATTATCACATCCCACAACCATCAAACAGAAAGGTGGGGCACCTTTTTTCAAGCTATAGTGACTACGGCGTTGATGGTAAGTGTGGAGGAGTTCAATTCTTTTTTCATCTGTGAAACACTTTCAAGGTCTCTCTGTAATAATACAGGCATTCCTGTCTCATCATCTTTCGGCAGAAGAGTTCCAATTATATTTCCAAAAGCAGGATCGATTTGTAATTTAGAAACTATCCTCGTTGCATCCTCGGATAGCCAAACAACAGGTGGAGAATCCGTGAGTTCCAAAAATTTCTTCAGCTGCTCAACTCGCAATTCCCCTTCTTTAACTCGATCAATAGTTTTGTGTAGATGTTTTTGTGCAGTTCTCAACGAAATTAACGGCAATGTTGATTTAAGCGTATTATAAGCCTTCGGTCCTGCTAAAATATACATGTAGGTGCAATACGTCTTAAACTCATCTGCAAATTTGATCCTTTTCCCGCTGACATTGAAGAGATTTACGAGCTCCAGAAGGAGTTTAGATTTCATACTAGGTGAAGCCGTATTAGAAGTCGTTTCAATATCCAGGATACATGGTGTAGAATTAGACGACCGTCCCGAACTCGAATCGGTTTGGAGTTGTTCAGCTATATTAACGATTCGTTCAGTGCACTCATAATAGCTTGTGATTAATGGCTGATTAGAATCGATTTCACGAACGAGCATCCAATTCCGATTCTCTGATCGAGACCGACTTGCGACTTTTAACTAAAACGAAGTAAAAATAACACAAATCTTTAGCATCAGTAGAACGTTGAATCAGCAACACGTAACGCAAACACGGACAAAATGTTGAGAATGAACTGTGAATATACATTAGTGTCATGTGAATAAATAAAACTTAAAACCAACCATTTAGCAAGCTATTTATTAATAAAAAAGAAGCGTGAAACGGAAAACATTGAGCATTCTAGGGTTTCAAGGAACTCTAACCAACCTGTGAGTCAACAACGACAGCTTTGCTAGCATCCAGAATCTCGATAGTGACTGCTTCGTTTCCTGGTTCGATATTCTCCAAAACGCCTTCGCCGGGAACGTCTACCTACAAAACGCCTTCGCCGGGAACCTCTGACTCCAAGAGGTCATAGTGAGATGCACTGCTTTCAGTTACTGTTGTCTGCTGCTCCTGATTTCTTACATTTTCCTTCTTGGTTC
The DNA here is from genome assembly GCF_029784135.1 of Toxorhynchites rutilus septentrionalis. Taxonomy (NCBI): domain Eukaryota; kingdom Metazoa; phylum Arthropoda; class Insecta; order Diptera; family Culicidae; genus Toxorhynchites; species Toxorhynchites rutilus. The sequence goes on along the minus strand of NC_073745.1, from coordinate 296,627,921 downwards.
GAGTAAAAGCTGTCCGGATGTCCTTGTTCATAACCGGAGGAGTATACTTTGGATGTGACTTGGTGTAGTGTTTGAAGAAATTAGATAGTGTTGGGTGGAACACGCCAGGTCGTGCTTCGGTCAAGGCAACATTGCACGGCAATTTACAGCTGACGCAAACGACATTTGCTACCGGAGGCTCTGCTTCATTTTTGGACACAATTACTTGAACACCTCCGGGTTTCACCTGACCTGGCAGCGATTTTGTGTTCAAGAAATTTGCGACGAGAACTGCAATCCGGTTCTGATACACGCTGGCGTTAAAATCGGCTTCACTTTCCATCGAGCCGAGCATCGAGCTTCCCGCAGAAGTAGTGGGCGTATGCTTTCGCTTCTTCATGGTTTTCTGGTTCGGTGTTATATCCACCGAATGATGGGAACCAATGCGACTGTTTAAATCCGCATTCAAAAACGGGATGGTTAATTCTCGGATGCGTTTTACCATGTAGCCAAGGAAAATCGTCGGACCTACATCCAACGGGAGACTTCCGATGGCATGCTCATCCAGATTTCCCAGAATTATGAGCCGATCGAATTTTCTTTCCTCCAAGGCTTTCCTTAGTTCAACCGGCACAGCTTCAATATGATTTTTTTTTGAAATATGAAAATATTTTTTAATGAAAGGCTCATTGACTTCAGTTTGTTATGTCGATCATCTGGATAGGTCCAGTAGTTCAAAAGTTATGAAGTTTTTAGAAAAGTCATTTTTGAGAAAAAAGTGGAGAAAAATTGATTTCTCGGACCACCCTAAAATGGAAATGGACACCCTATATGGGTCTAATGTATTGCGATAATGAACAAAATTACCACTTTTAATGGAGATCTGAGAACCACTATATCGGTTTGGCATGGAATGGCTGTATAGTTATGGGATATAGGAGTGCGTTTTTTCATCTGAAAATCCATTTCCTTGTTGGAACAAAGATCAATTTCGTTAGTGCAAACATCAAATGGAATTACAACTCTTGTCGCGATGTAATTGTAGGACATATGGGAATTCAATTTGCCGAATTTTCCCATTTTTCTCCAGAGTTTTACGAATATTTTCAAATGTCATGTTTAATTGGAACATGAATATAAAATAATATAAAACCGGTTCGTGTCTTCTAATCAGATAGAGATTGCACTAACGAGTTTTGGACCCAAATTATGGTCCTTAATTGAAAGTCGCCACCAGACGTCGACACTGTACCACTGTCATCGCGAATTGGTGCGTTGCATAAGTTTTACCCTGTTTTACCTATTTGTATTTTGCTTCGAACTCGAATCAGATTCTTTCCTTACCCTGTAGGGGGCCACGATTGATAATTCGAAACATGAAATCATTGAGAAACTCTATTGCCGGTCGGAAAAAAGCAGCGTTGGAGTCTAAACTCAGCCCTAAGCTCTGTAATACTTATGACAGACATACAACTGTACTAGCGTTGTACTTCGAAAATTGTATGTCTGTCACCATGTACAGCGCTAGAACCATGCAAGCAACTCGGTACAATCGCTGTACCTGTACCGACCTATTTTACCGCTGTACATGGCTACAGTTGTACTGTGCGCAGCGCCATAGACGGACGGGGTAGCATGAACAAATCGAATCAAAACACTTGGCAAACATTCTTTTCACTGACTTTCTTTTGAGTTAATAACTCAGAGTGGAAATTTGATTGTTGTGTTTGATAGTTTAGACGCTAAATAAAAACCTTTTTCATTGAAATATGTGGTGAAAATTGGAATAATTCTGATTGTCAGTTTGACATACGGTACAATGTACAACCAAAGTATGTCTGTCATGGTACGATAGTACCTGTACAACGCTGTACTCTTACAACGCAAGTACAGCTGTATGTCTGTCTCTGGTATTAAGGGGCACCCCGGTATGGAAAATTTAAAAAATCGAATTTTTGTTTTTTTGCATTTTTGTGAAGCTTATGCCCTCAGAAATGTTGTCCTGAAAGGATTTTTTGATATTTTATTTCGTTGGAAAGTTACAGCCAAAAGTATGAAGTCAAACCAAGGAATACAGTATTGCGGTACGAATTTTGAAACGCGTTTTGATCGAAACTTTGTTTTTTAAACTGGTGGTGTCGATATCTCAAGATCTACTCGACCGATTTTGCTGAAATTTTTAATCAGCATGTAAAAAAGGATTATCTAAAGCGTTACATAGCCGTTATTTGATATCTCATTTTTTGGATTTTTATGAGCTTCTGAACAGCGATTTTTCATTAAAAATAACTCATTATTAACAAAAATGGTCGCCATTTTGGCAATTTTTGGAAATTAAAAAAAACACTTCAGGTATTGTTCTAAAGTCGAAAAATATTCGTTGGGATTCGTTCTGCGACAGCCCGTTGCTTGAGAACCTATACCACCATCAAGGTACCGATTTTTAGACAGCATCTACGGATCCAGCTGTCAACATCGTAATGAGCATTATTCGTGCACTCAAAATATGGAAAATACATCTCCAAATATACCTTAAACAATAACCAAAATACCCGAACACTTCAAATTATTCGTAACATCCGAAAAAAATCACTTCCAGACAGGGGTTCCCCCTTAATCGATCTAGTCGAAAAATTGAAGGCAAGTGAGATGCCTCTTCAGCTAGTGCCAACCCTTCAGGTAGCTTTATGCCCGCAGAATATGACTCAGTAGTAGGCTGACCAAAAGTACCGTTTTGGACGGGACAATACCGTTTTTCGACCGATTTTGATTATCCCGTCTATTTGTCAATTTGTACTGTATTTTGAGTACTGTATTTTGAGTATCTTTAATATTGCACTATCATTATTTTCCATAATTTTATTCGAATGAACATCTGATGAATGAATTGGGATTCACATTGTTGTATTCGCAGAGATTTCACACAACTGTCTTCAACATGCAATCGATATTGAAAGCTCCGTTGTAAAATTTTATAAATATCTTCATATTTACACGATTCGTGTAGAAAAATTGGTACACGATACACGATTCCTTTCTTTTGGATCGAGAGAATTCTTAGTATTTTTGAAGGATTGCGCTCTTATTTTCTTTCGCAAGAAAAGTGTTCTGTTATACTACGGGATTTAACTGAAACCGATGCTTAAAACTATGGTTAGTCTGTACTTCAGTTAGACCAAATCGATCTTTTTCTCAAAACTATCGATATCCGTGTGCAAACATCAAAATTGTCCATATCAGCTCATATCCCCTCTTTTCTTCGATAAAAATATGTCACCCTACTAACTACAAGTCTTCAGTATTAAATCTGTTCCCCATCCTATCAACCGTAGAATAAGAAAATTGTAAATGTAATATATTGCGATAAGAAACCAAATTACAATTTTAATTTTGATTTGACATGGAATGGCTGTATAAGAATGTTTAATGTAGAATGTTTAGTTTTATTCTCGGTTTCATTTACTCAACAAAATTCCTAAAAAATGGGTTTCTGGTTTTTTTGCTTACGCGTCACGTTTTTACTCCTGAACTATCCGCGTTGACGGCATTGAGCTTCGTATTACGAAATGGGGGAGTAGGCATAATAGTATGGATTTGCGGAAGAAAAAAATACACTTTTAAAATCAAAATTATGAATGAAAATTATTTTTTCCAAATCAATTTAGTACTCTATGTAAATGAAAATCACTTTTGCTTGCGAGTAGTGAAAAAATATCATACAAAAATTGTGTCTAAAGATAATGTTATATTATAATGGTAAGTTTTGGTGAGAATATCTGTAAATTCATAGAAAATAATTGAAACTGGGGTCAGACAAACGTATTTATAGTGGGCAAATAACGCAAAGAAAAAAATTTCATACATATTTTAACAAATTAAAACTGTCTTAGACCCGACTAATCTGATAGAGAATAGTTAGCCTCATACAAACTAATATCGTATCTAGATGTCGACACCATTCCGCCGTCAACGCGAATTTCGTCAGCCTACTCAGTAGCAACATCTTATCACAATCAAGGCGCCTCTATATATACCAGGTGAAACAATCATATGAAATGCACTTTCAGCCATATTGAAATTGCTGTCGGTATTGTTTACAAACAGCATCAGAACGCTGCCGGCGGCTCTCTACAAACTGCTGCAACGCTTGATCGAACGATGCCTACTTTAGGCTAAGGTTACATTGGATAGGAGTACGCATGAAAATTTGATTGTACGAATAGAAACAAACAATTTTGTTCGATAGAAGCTGACGAATACGAACGAAGCAAGGGGGAAGCAATGTAACACACCGATACAACTCAATGTGGTTGTTTAGCTTCACTATTGCATACAATTCGTACGACCACTTTTCTGCATCCAGTGTCACCGCCGCCTTATTCGGCTTTCGCGAATTTATGTGAAGAAGACGGGATGATTTTGTAGAATTTCATTCTTATCCAGTTCATCCACTCTCGCATGTGAAAATGCAAAAACGGCGTATCCTAGCAATAACAAAACGAACAACCCCCGCTCTACAAACCGTAATCCCCTTCTCATTGAAGTGATGATGTTGCTTCACCTGTTATACATTTATACAAGCGCCTTGATCACAATCACTGAACCAAGGCGAGATGGAAAATGAAAGGTGGGAAGATTTTTTAAATCTGTGACGTCACAGATTTTGTTTATGTATGTTACTTTTCTTATAATAGTTCACTACATAGGAACAAGCGTCATTCTGTGTGTTCTTTGTGCAATTTGGTTGGTTCAGGTCAATCACGGAGAGCAACTACGAATTGTACAGTCTACCCAAGCTCAAGCTCAATAGTTCACTACATAGGAAAAGTGTTGTTACTAAAAGTAAAAATAAGCAAATGAAATGAACGAACTAGTTTTTGTTCCTAAATCAATGCTAGCGTTCAAAATCATAAGGGCCCGACATTTTAACAGAAACTGCAATTTCACTATTTTTGAAGTGTTCTAAATTTAATTTCAATTCAATTTTACTTCTCGTTACGTCGACCAAAAACGTAAACGAACAAAGTCAGAGTCACACAATCTTTTGTTCCTTTGACGGATAAACATTTGACAGTGCATGGGAAAAAAGGTTGCAAGTTTTTTTTTCATGTAAAATGAACTTGAAAAATAAATTCAATTGACTCCGTGTGACTTAGATTGAGACGAAAAGTTTTCCGCTTGCGTCTTAGTTTTAGACGACTGAAGTTTTCAGCACCCTAATTGTGAAAAAAATAATTACAATTGCTGAAAAAAGTCAAACTTCCATGAAGTTGCTCTAGAATGTACCTCTTCTGTAGGCGAACAGAACTTTACTGCACAATACACGAAAAGTTTGTTTAATCAGCGGAAAAAAACTCAAAACCACGATAGGAAACTCACATTTTTTGACAATTAAAGTGCTTTCTGTGCTTCATGCAACCGCTTTCCTCCATCTGTTAAATTTTACTAAAGTTTTTTTTACGTTAGATACATACGGTTCAACAATAGAAGGAGATGACATAAAAAATCCATGTTGAGCCGTACTTTTTGAGATAAAGGGGTGGTCAAAATCACCTCGTATTTCCAACTCACCCCGTGTTACCCTACTGAAAATGTTGACAATGGTGGTGGTAATTGAGCAAAAGGTATGCTGGAGAGAGGCGAGCGTGATAACTTGCTTCGCTGTATGGTAGCCAGTAATGAATCGAAAATATCAACCTACAGTATGAAAAAAGGTTTATCCACACCCTCAACCAATTTGCAGTTTTTGTTTTTCTGGTGAAAATCAGGTTAATTTGATGAGTGTTCCTCCATGATTTATCAATTTATGTTTATTTAGCACATTGCGTTTATATCTTTTTTGAGGTTTTATGTGCTGAATCAATGAGTACATATAGAGGTGGAGCAGTAGGCGTAGTATATCTGTATTGGCAAGCAAAATATCGTGTCGTAATTATTTGCATTCAATATGGAATGTATATAGAAGAAACAAAACAACGTTGAAAGTTCTCACAGTTGCATGATAATTTGAGCCAAAATTCTCATGAAATCATCAACTGTTTGTTTATTAAAAAAAAAACAAAAAAAGTTCCAGCGAGCATTCGTATACTTAGTTCTTGAAATCAGTAACATTTTCTGTGAAGTTTTGATTAATTGGCGATTATTCTCTCATAACATACACACCGACACTAAGAGCCTTTGAAACTAAGTGGTGCGGACTCAATCCACTTCATTTTCAAGCAAATCCATGCATGTTTTCAAGCGATTTCTTGCAATAAATTCTCAGACCACCAGGGATGCCAGATTTACAAATATGTTTGTAAATTTACAGACATATCTGTAAAACACTTTTTATTTTTGTTGTATACTTTTTAGATATAACAATATTCCACAGGTTTTTGAAAAAAAAGAGGCTTTATTAATCACATCAAAGAAGCCTTGGTGGATATCCAATATATCAACGAAGAAATACTTATTTTTATAAAAATTAACAACGCGTATGTATGTGTATGTATGTATGTGTATGTATGTATGTGTATGTATGTATGTGTATGTATGTATGTGTATGTATGTATGTGTATGTATGTATGTGTAGATCGTTGAAACATTTAAACACACTTACAACACATAAGTTATTAAGTGGTCCGAAAAATCATTTTTTTCCACTTATTCCCAAAAATGACAAATGAAAATTAATAATTTTTGAATCACTGAACTGATTTAGATGATCGACATATAAAATTGAAACTACCCAGCAAACATTAAATCGTATAACTTTGCACATGATAAGTTACATATAAACTCGTATCAAATCACAATCGCATAAAATATCGATCATGTATATCTAAACTCGCATAAAATACAAAAACACGATGGATTGAGTGGTAACATTGTCGGATCAAATCGCATATCCGTCCAAAAAGCATCGCGTATCGTTATGTACGGCTTTATATGCGTACAAAATATGGCATATACGTATATCGCCTCCACTTTTGCGTGTATATGCTAGTTATGTGCATCATATATCATACAAATGTGTCTTGGTTGTATGTATATCTCCTCCAATTATAGCTATTCTTACGACTTAATGTTTGCTGGGTAATGACCTTGCCTTTTATTAAAAAATATTTAACTTGCGAAAAAAATAATTATATTTTAGTAATTATTGATTGTTGTCGTATTTTTATTTTTTTATGACTTTGGACTAGAGGGCACTATATTTTTTTATATTTTTTCTTGAAAGCTGAGGATTTTTTACATGACATATATCGATATCAGAGATGCTATTTTTTTCGTTTTTTAGATATGATTTTTCAAAGTTAACCGGTGGTTCGAAAAATCATTTTTCCCTCTTTGTCCAAAAATAACATTCTGCAAAAAATCATAACAATTTAACTACTGAACCGATTTAGATGATCGATATATTAAATGGAAGCCAATAAGCAAAATTTGAAAAAATATCACATTTGCGGGAAGTTTGGATTCTAGTAGCATAGGTCTAGTTTAGTCACATATAAATATTGATCGAAGACTTGAGTGTTAAATTTACAAAGTTATAACTTAAAAACGATAATTATAGCATCTCTGATATCTAGATATGTTAGGTAAATAATCCTCAGCTTTCCATGAAAAATATAAAAAAATAATACAAAATAATTACAAAAAATAAAAAATTCAATTTTTTCGCAAAAGTAAAATTTTTTCATAGAAAAATAACTCGTAAGCTTCAATTTGATATGTCGATGATAGGAATCGGTCCAATAGTTCAAAAGTTATGACTTTTTGTAGTGGGAAAAATGGGTAAAAATTGTTTTCGAACCATCGATTAGTTTTGAAGAATCATATTTCAAAAACGAAAAAATAGCATCTTCGATATCGAGATATTTTATGTAAAAATTCTCAGCTTTCAAGGAAAAATATAGAAAAAAAGCGCCCCCAAAGCCATGAATACATTAAAAAACGACTACAATCAATAATTGTGAAAATAGGATCCATATTATCTGCAGGTTCAATATTTCTCAATTAAAGCTCTCAATTGGCTTGAATTTGATATGTCGATCATCTAAATCGGTTAAGTGGTTCGAAAGTTATAAATTTTTGAAAAAAGTCATTTTGGGAAAAAGTGGAAAAACATGATTTTTTTATCACCATAAAATGGAAATGGGCACCCTAATGAAAAAATAAAAAAATACGAGTTTAATGTTTTGCGATAAAGAACAAAGTTACCACTTTTGACGAAGATCTGAGAACCGCTATATTGGTTTGGCATGGAATGGTTGTATATATATACAAAATACAATCTTACGTGCATCGCGATATACAAAGTATTAATGAATATGTGAAAATTAACGTTAAAAGACATTTCTATAGATCTGCACACTTTTACAGACTTTTCCACATTTTTAACAGACATTCACATGTTTTTACAGACTTTTTTTAAAATCATCTGGCATCTCTTCCTTCCACTTTTTATCGAATATTTTCAAATCGCAGGAGTAAACATTTACGTGACTCTGACTTCGTTTGTTTTTATTTCGTTCGGAAAAACGTTATGTCAAAGAGAGGGGACATTAAAAATGCGTTGCTCAGTGAAAGGCTGAGATGCTCTTTCAGAGATGCAATGGTTAATTAAACAATTGACGGAAAAATGTAGCTCGTTCATTTTATAATTTTAATTATTTTTGCCCTTGACAACAATACCTCTTTTATAGTGTTGATTATCATAAGAAAAATAACACTCCTGATCGTTGGATCTCTTTTGACATTTCAATTGGATCTTTTTTGACAGCCGTTTTGATTCAGTCCGCACTACCTAGCTTTGAAACATACACTTCATGACGTTAGAATAATGAAACATCGTTTGTTTTTATGAATGTGGGGGCGTGAAAATGGAACATGAAAATATCACTTTTATCCGTCTTTTTCGACGTGATTTAACAAAAATTCACTGCGCATTAGCCTCATATTCAGCGGGAACTCTGAAAAAATGTACGTTTTTAATTGATAAATTATTTCCTGAAAATAGCATTTTCACATGAATGCGATGAGCAATCAAAGATAAACACAACGACTGACGTCACTATTTGAGAAATTGTCATGGCAGCGCATGCTATGTCACTCGAAACTCTACCATCTTCATTATCTTTTTTCCAGGACATTGGTGCTGAATTATGAAAAAGGGTAAAAAATTATGCGAAAAAAGTTTATCCACCTCCAAACGGATATTACGATTTAAGGTGAAAGTGGAACGAAGCCACTGTAGTAGTATAGGTAATAGGTGAGAGAAGAGCAAAGCACACGTAAATAGATCAATTCACTTTTCAGACTGTGTGGCGCTTCACTGAAACGAGTCTTAGAATACATTTAAAAAAATAACAATTCAATACTGAAGTAAAATGTATGAACGATGTGTTCCGATGAACTATTGTAAATATAAATATATAAAGAATGTGTATTTGCCTCTGAAGTAAAATTCTGATCATACGCGAGCGTAACATGAGCAAATTTATAACACATGCAAATTGGGGCTCTTTTGCTATCAACAAATTCTTCCGCACAGTAACTCGATGTTCATAATTCCTTAATATTTTCCTTCGTTGATCGTATTTTTTCACATATTCACGTTAGAGAACTTTAACCTTCGTTGACCGAGGCATTTTGATTGAATCTTATACTTTCCGTTTACTACAGCCGTGGCAGTTCCGAGTTCTGGAATACAATTTTCTCAACCAATGTTAACCCTCCTGTACTCGCGTGCAAAATCGTAACACGTATACTCGCGCACGGTGTCACAGATCGAAAATTGAACTTCTCTGTAACGTTGCCATTGTGTATTTTTCAGGCTTTATTGGCATTTATTTGAAGAAGAGGGTATGATTGAATGAAAAAACTCCAAAAATATGCTTACTTCGTCTTTATTATGTTTTAATAGTCATTTTATTCAGCCTCCTTAAAATAGAGTAATTTTTGATACTCCAACACAAATAACGAAGTTCGAATTTTTCACTGTTATTAATTAAAAGTAAGCAACTGAATATAATTCATAGAAGTATAAAGAGCTATAAAAAAACATAAAAACGTATTAATCGATTGTGGTTTCATTGGAGTAAGAATCAGAACATAGCATAACTGCATGCTCGAAACAAACATATTTTTTACATTTCGTGCAGTTGTTGCGTGTTTTCGGGTCTTTTATCGAAGAGAAGAATGTATAACGACCTTCTAGATAATTACCAGATGATAAAGGTTCTGGAATATAAAGTATGCATATTTCTAATATTCTTTGTCTCTGTTTTCTTGGTAAACAAAGAATTAATGCCTTTTTTTAGATGGGGCATAAAAAGATGATATAAAAGGATTTCTAGGTACTTCCTTTTCTTTTTCTTGTTTTCTTGTCGATATTGTCCATTATAAAAAAAATATCCCCGAAACTGTAATTGTTTTTTTTATCTCATTTATTTATTTATTAGGCTCATTAGCATTTTAGCTGTAACAGAGCCAGGTTTTAATCGTGTACATGTACATATGTTTATGTTTCTATAAATTGTAAATTACACAGTCGTTAGTAGTAGCCATATAGCCGTTAAGTTTTTTCTGTTCCATTACATTATGGTAAATTACACAGTAGTAGCCATTTAGGCGTAAGGGTATTCTTTCTGTTCATCCATTGTTCAGCAGACCGGACAGCGGAGACAGTTGATATCGATCATTGTTGAGTTATTTATAGAACAGCAGCCCGATGTTTCTTGCAGAGCAGAGCAGTTGTATGGATGAATCGATCTTATTCCGACCGTGGATCGATTTCCATCGCTGATGATGGTTGCGTGGACGTAGTTATTCTATAACAACACAAAGAGGGTCAATTGAGGGCCCTGAGTTTGAACTCACGATCGATCGCTTGGTAAGCGAACGCGTAACCAAGTGGCTACGAAGACCCCCTAAACTGTAATTGTTGAAAATTACCATAAGCTACCGATCAGTTTACAGTTTACTGTTTACAATTCTTCCACAAGTGAAATTCTTTCAGAAGTGTGTATATGTATGACCATTATATTATATTTAGTGAATAACTATACGAAAGTCAAACATTTATATTTTGCTTTTGAACGTATGAATCTAACAACGAATATATCGACGAATAGTCAATATATGGATCCGTTCAATCCAGTTACAAAAGGAACTGAAATCAGATAAGAATATTCCGGTAATGATCTTATGCATTATATTCAATAAATATTCCTCGCCACTAATAGTAATTTATACATTTCATTCAACAATATTCCAGTACACCCATACCTCGCTATACGGCCGCTCTTTATACGGCATTTCGCTATAACGGCCTTTTTCAATTAAATCACGTTTTCGATTTACGGCTAAAATGATTCGTTATAACGGCAAAAAAAACTGATTTTCGATGTCGATATACAGCCATTCCATGTCAAACCGCTATAGTGGTTCTCAGATTTTCGTAAAAATTGGTAGTTTTGTTCCTTGTCGAACAATAGTGGACCCGTATTTCTCATTTTTTCATAGTGGTGCTCATTTACATTTTAAGGTGTTCCGAAAAATCAACTTTTTCACGTTTTTTCCAAAAATTACTTTCATACCTTTTGGACTACTGAACCAATTCAGATGATCGAAGTATCGATATAGTGGTGGTTTGGTATGCAATTGCAGTATAAATACACAAATTTTATGTAACATGAAGTTGCTTCATTTTTGTTTATGGATTATTGTTGGTTTTCGGATGTACGAATGTATGTACTTGCTATGTATGTAATTTCGATTTTAAATTGAATAAAAAGATAAAATGCATATTGGATAATAAACCGTATTACATATTTCATAACTATGGCACCGATCCGATTGAATTTGTATGAATTTGTATTATAATAATTGATTCCTTATACGGCTTTTTGCTTTGCGGTCATGTTTCGTGAAACGGATCTAGGCTGTAAAGCGAGGTATGGGTGTATATGAAAAAAGCGCCACTTTTTTGGCACATGTAATGATACGGGATCACATTTGCCAAGGTCGATGAGATTTGAGTCGAACGGATTGAATAATCCATCAGGTAATTTCGTTCAGATCGCAAAAAACGATCGAGATCGACAATTTTACGCTAGCCACTAATATATAAATCGGAAGATAAATTCTCTTTTATACCGAGCACGTTAGATGAGAGTGTGAATTTCTCTGGGAAGCGAATTTCTCATATTGATCAAAAAGTTAAAATCCAAATTAAAGGGTGTGTCACATCAAATTGCATCACGGAAAAAACGCTGTAGAAATTCGCCCAGTAGACCGATCCTTTTGAAAATTCTAGACAGTAAAATAAAAACTATTAAACAACTTTTGGCATTTTCTTTTTATTCATACTTCGAGCCCAAGCCCGTATGCTCGCACCTTCCTCTTTACCCCGTCCATAAGGTTCTGTACAACGTCAGGTTGTAGTTTTTTTTGAACAGAAATCCATTTTCTCTTGAAGTCCGTCTCCGATTTGACAACTTTTGGGTTCTTCCGGAGGGCCTGCTTCATAATCGCCTAATATTTCTCTATTGGGCGAAGCTCCGGCGCGTTGGGCGGGTTCATTTCCTTTGGCACGAAGGTGACCCCGTTGGCTTCGTACCACTCCAACACGTCCTTTGAATAGTGGCACGAAGCGAGATCCGGCCAGAAGATGGTCGGTCCCTCGTGCTGCTTCCATAGTGGTAGTAAGCGCTTCTGTAGGCACTCCTTAAGGTAAACCTGCCCGTTTACCGTGCCGGTCATCACGAAAGGGGCACTCCGCTTTCCGCAAGAGCAGATCGCTTGCCACACCATGTACTTTTTGGCAAACTTGGATAGTTTCTGCTTGCGAATCTCCTCCGGAACGCTGAATTTGTCCTCTGCAGAGAAGAACAACAAGCCCGGCAGCTGACGAAAGTCCGCTTTGACGTAGGTTTCGTCGTCCATTACCAGGCAATGCGGCTTCGTCAGCATTTCGGTGTACAGCTTCCGGGCTCGCGTCTTCCCCACCATGTTTTGCCTTTCGTCGCGGTTAGGAGCCTTCTGAACCTTGTATGTACGCAGGCCCTCCCGCTGCTTGGTCCGCTGGACGAATGAACTTGACAAATTCAGCTTATTGGCGACATCCCGGACCGAACTTCTCGGATCACGTCTAAACTGCTTAACTACGCGCTTGTGATCTTTTTCACTGACGGAGCATCCATTTTTGCCGTTCTTCACCTTCCGGTCGATGGTTAGGTTCTCGAAGTATCGTTTTAGTACTCTGCTGACCGTGGATTGGACGATTCCCAGCATCTTACCGATGTCCCGATGTGACAACTCCGGATTCTCGAAATGAGTGCACAGGATTAATTCACGACGCCCTTATTCGTTCGACGACATTTTTCCAAATTTACGAAAAATTGACAGTGAAGCATGGCCAACGTGATCTATACACTCTTATCTGATTATAAGCGAAAGCTGAAGATATAATTCCCAAAAATTAAATTTCTACAGCGTTTTTTCCGTGATGCAATTTGATGTGACACACCCTTTAGATCACACGAAGCACCGACGAGAAGAGCTACGCTCAGATGAATTGTGATAATAATAAGTCTTCACCAGTAGCAATATCATTTTCATAATATTTCGGTGTATATACATCTAATATTTTTTATTCATTTTTTCTCTCACTTTCACTCCTGTACGTTGACACATGTATATGTTTGGGATATACATGGGGCTCCAGGGTAGTTTTTAGATTGACAAATTAATTACCATAAACACGTTTTTTATGTTCTCTTTGAATGATTTGTGTTTGTTTCATTTGTTTTGGTTTTGTATGTTGGTTGACTTTTTCTTCGCCACGCTCGATTTGATCGAAGAATAACACTGAATACAATTGATTCTTCTTTTTTTAAAGTACGTTCCGTTCTATCCTTCCTCTCACAAGTATCTTTCAATAAAATAAATATATATTTTGTTTTGACAATAACAGCGGATTCACTTACAGTTTACACGTGTTCTCTGTATTATATTTTATCATAAGGATTTTCTTATCAGCAGTTTCACTTTACATCAGGAAAACATAAACATAACGATTAATTATTATACGTTTACCCTCATTTTTTTATTTGTTTCTTTCTACACTTGGCTATCATTAGTCGCAGTAACTACAAGGTACAGGTTCTTTTGTTCGCAAAGTTTTTACTCCTCCTAAACCGATCTTTGTTTGTTAAGCTTATTTGTTTGTTCATCTATCATTGTGCTCTTAAGCCCAATTAACACAATCCATAACTCCCTAAATATATTGTAGTTAACCATCTACCGAAGAGGTCTCATTTCAGAATTGTACCAAAATGCAACGGAAACAGTTAAACAAAAACGCCCTCCCTCGGGGAGGGTCACAATTAGCACATTAGGTTTCGGTTTTGCTTTGAAGAGTATTTCACTTCAAAAAGTTGGTCACAAACAACATATCCATCTTTTTTTTTTGTTTTGTTTATTTGTTTCCCTATATGCATGCGAGTATCTGCAGGGAGTCTTCACAGTATAAGCTCATTTTTAGTGGGTTCTTCTTCCTCTCTTAGTTATCTCTACCAAATATACGATCACACTACAAAAGAAACGCAAGGGAAATTTCGGGGATTTTGTCGGGGAATTCTGCCTCTCTATGCTAAGATGCCCCTTCCACAATGGTTACTGTTAGTTCTGTTTTTTGTCAGGCACATGTTGTCCAAACCTATTTTCGGAGAGTTGGTAATCATTAGTGTTAGTTTTTGTTCTCTTTTTGTTACTATAATTATTAGTATTATGTTCGCCTCTAAAATGCTTCTCTAAAGATGCGCTTCTTGTCACTTGGAAGAGCCCTCAAAACTACTCATTAGGTGCAGTGCTGTAATCCTTTACAATTTCGTAATTTTTCCACTTTCGAGTGTTATTTTACATATAAATATGTTTACGGTGTGTCTAGATAGACCCTTCTCTCTGTGGTAACTTCCGGTTCCGATTTCTGATTTCCTCTAAGCATCTCGATGGTCCCAAATAGCTTCACACCATCGCGTTCTTCTCATCTAGCTAACTTCGGTTCCCGCAAAATTCATTCCTCAGTTCAGGTGGCGTAGATTCAAGTCATTTATTATCATTGGGATTCCCTCTCCCATCCCGTTCAATTGGATACAAAATAATGTTTTTCTTCTCTCGTCTCATTTGTTATTTGTGTTTTTTTTTTAGTTTAGGGCTAAGGGCATCATTTTGTTTTTCGTTATCGTAAGGAAGATGGGGAAGAAACAGGTTCACAATTGTTATCTAATTCTCTGTATCAATCAATGGTGGCTCAGATTTGGCTGATGGAAAGTTATTATGTATTTTGTTTTTTTTTTATGAGGAGTATCGGAAAGCCTTTTTCGTGGAATAGTGCCTGTACACACCTCGATTGCATTTTAAGTGTCGAATTCAGCGATACCGCGGGTTTCTTATCAAGTCGAAAGTATTTGCGTTTGGAAAGTGAAACCGAAACTTCCATTACGATTCGTGTCATTAGCATTGGCCTAATTAGGATCAGAGATGGACAACGGCAAATCCGCATGTGTACAGGCACTTACTCGGTCTTGTTATTTTCCCAAGAAGAGTTCCTTTACTGATGGTCAGTCAACAGAAAGTATGCATTAACATTATTATCGGCATGTTTTTGAGTCGATTTAGTTTACAAAGAAGCATTCTGTGATATTATAGCGTTGTTTACTGTCTGAAGCTTGAGAATGTGGTTGGCGCAATGTTTTCAATGTAAAACTCATCAATTGATATACCGTATATATGTGCACAGATAAGACAACAGTTCAATCACAAACAGTGTAACGTTTTCAGATGATTTATTTAGAGATATGTTCAAATATTCATCTTTATAATGTATTCTCCGAATCTTGCATTTGAGAAAACCTGAACACCTTCTATTTTGAAAGTGTGCGCGTGCCGAGTGATGCCAGTGCTACTCAGTTATCAAAACGGCGTCCAAGCAAAAAGAGCAACGCATAAAAAATAAGTTTGATGGTCATCGGAGCAACATCGTTGCCGGCGAGCGTCGAGCGTGAATGGATTGTCTTTCTTAAGACAGGTGAAAGAGTAGTAATGAAGTAGTTTTCTTTCCACGAGGGCCCCTCTTAGGGCTAGAGATAAATGAACTGCAAAAGTTTAAAGTCTCTATAAACAAGGAAGGAAGGAAGTTTGTTCACACATCGCGACGAACTATTCGTACGTCGAGCAAGCGAATCGGTCGGAGTGGTCAAATTAACTGTCGTCATCGTAATGAAAGTGTTCGGAAAACATTCGCCGACAGCCAGGAAGCCTGCATCGGGGGAAAATTGAACGCCAGAACCCACGACAAAAAGAGTGACCAGCGCTTTCTAGCGAAACCTCAATCTCTATGTCCGAGATGTCGCTAGCAAGCTGGGAGTGGCATCTCCCGGCATGCATGGAGCTAAAAAAATGAGCTGGGCTATCGACTTCAGGTGATATTTTACTATCCAGCACGTAAAAGAATTCTCGGAAAGAATGTTTTGCCGGTGCCGAAACACGTACCGGAGCGTGTATCAGCTGCATTGTCGACCTCTGGTGGCGATATTCAGTTGGAGAAGCAAACTGATCGCTATCAGATTAGCAGGTGCGAAAACAGTTTTAAATTGTTAAAATTTTAATGAAAAATTTCACTCCATGTTATTTAAATACATAAAATAGATAGTACTGAAACTTTCTCAATCATTTTCATATAAATTTCCTGATGTTTCCACTAAAACACATCATTATAACATAAATTATCTTCACATGAAATTTTCGTATAAGATTGTTTCTCACCTTGCAAAAACATGCACAAAAAATACATATTCGATAAAGAAAAATTAGTTTTCATTCATAACTTTTATTTTGAAAGTGTATTCATTCCACCTGAAAATCTATTATAGTCATTGTCGCTCCAGAAACAAATGCTGCCGGTCCGTACTGAGAACCCGCTGGGTCTGACAATATAATCATAATGTCATAATATCATAATATCATGCCGACAATGCCGGTACGTGTACGACGCGTTACGTGCCAGAATAGTATAAAACCACCTTTATGCAAACCATGCACCGAATGTGCGTGAAACACGGCCAACTAGATTCTGAGTGCATATTTGTTCGCGAACTATTCGCGTAGCCGGCATTGAACTTCATGTTCCGATTTGAGGTGCGAAAATAATAAAGGCCCTGCGAGTGAAATAAACATACTTTCAAAATAAAATAAAAAAATTAAAAAATTAAAAAAAAATTATAATGGTTCTTAAATGGGGATCAACACTAGGGTAGTAGCCTGCCTATTGGTCTCAAATGTTCCTATCTCACGCCTCCACGAAGATCATATGACGACATTTTCAGATCGGACGTGAACTGGAAACACACACCTGGTCTTGGCTCCGAGAACGAGTGTCGAAAGTGGCTAAGTGAGGGGGTGCGAGCGAGTCAGAGCGCTTTATCTCTCCCGGGGAAGGCCTCCCGGGTCACTGGAGGCTTAGAGGTGCGTCTGTTCCCCATAGTAGAGGCGGCGCCCCGAAAAGGTTCCTCTGGCAAGGTGGGACTCTAATATACCTTGCCAACCCGCTGTCTCCCGGGCAAAGGAAATACACCAAGAAAATGGAGCTAAGGTCAAGACGAATACCACGAATGCGATCACCCGAGGAGGGTCCCCGAACTGGAGCTGGTCCTGGAACGGGCGTACGAGCGAGCGGCCAACGGCTGGAGGGCGATGTGCAAGAGCGGGCAACCAGCCGGGTTCAACCCGAAGAGCTACCGCCACACGGAAACAGCAGCCATCGACATCACCCAAGAAACGCTGTGCCTACTAGAAGTGTTGCGACTGCCAGACGACAGTCGTCCACACTTGTGGGTACCATGTGGACACACGAAATGAACGAATTCGTGATCCGCGCCTATTACATCTGCACTGCTTTGGAGACGGACATCAGCGGTCGACATCGAATACTAACAATGTTCGAGGAAGCTTATCCAGAGTTCGTCGGGAGGCTTGATCAGAACGCGATGAACGCGAGGCGTAGAGCGATTGTACGCAACAATATGCTCTCCCAAACGCAAATCGATGAGATCAAGTGGCATGTGCAGAGAGAAATAAGCTCCAGGAACAGCAGAGCAAGCGATGTGTCGAGACGAAGTTCAGTACGGCTGAGCAATTCATTCATGAGTGGAGCACGCGAATCTCCAGCACAAGTGGAGGCCACAGCACAACAACCCCCTGAACCGGAAGACCCACAGCCAGATCAACAACTACTACGCGATATGGTCTTCCATTACGACGAGGCGATCTCACAGTTTCACGACACAGACCCTTTGTCGCGCCTCAGAATCCCGAAGTTGCAGTATGCCCGCTGGCTGACAAGTGCAGTAAAGCTCATGCCCATTCTTCCCGTTCTTCCGCTGCACTTGGTTGATGCTGAAAATATGGAGGAGCTGCAACTGAAAGTTTACTGTGCTGCTGTGGCGACCGCCAAAATTTAGGATACCATATAAGGCCAAGAGGCGGACTGCTCCCACATCTCCGTGAAAGGCGTGAGCCTCCATGACGAAGGAGATTGGAGCAACGGATCCTGAACAAGCATGCCGCAATTGGAAGGCTGATGGCGTACAAAAGAGGCAGCAGATCGGCGAAGTTATGTCGCCAAGTTGCTGTGATCGTGCGGCCTACAGAATTTCGCCAGCTGGGAGCTCACCAGCTGACGGAAAAACTCGACACACTAGTACAGTAAATGAGCGTGCTTACACAACGGCTGAAACGTTACTCTGACTCTGCAAAGCGCTAGGAACGGATGTTCAGAGATAACGAGAAAGTGTTCTACGACCACATTAGCGACGAGAAGCCCGACTACCGCGAAGGTTTGCCAGATATTAGCGATGTGAAGAACTTTTAGGCTGGTATTGGGGAGACCCCAGTACAACATCGCGACGGGCAAATGGGGTTAAGATGGGAGGAGGAGAGTTGTGGTGAAATTGGAGAGATGCCAGCTATCATCGTCGGAGAGAACGATGTCTGCGAAGCCTCGCGGTTCCTGAGGAACTGGGCAGCACCGGGCCCCGATGGTGTCCAGAACTTTTGGCACAAGAAGCTGACCGTCGCACATCCAAAGATAGCTTAGTGCATCAACAAGGTGCTACGTGACTCACACAACCTTCCTGAATTCGCCACTCGTGGCGTCACCTTCCTCCTCCTGAAAGACAGCAGCACATCGAACCCATCAAAGTACAGACCGATAACGTGCCTATCGAGTCTGTACAAAATACTGAGCAGCATCATTACCGCCAAAGTTTCTGATCACTGCGAACAACATCACATCATCGCAGAAGAGCAGAAAGGATGCAGGAAAAATACGCATGGCTGCAAAGACCAGGCCATCATCGACGCAGCAATAGTCGGCCTATATCGATTACAGGAAGGCTTATGACTCCATACATCACTCGTTTCTCGTCCGGGTATTGGAGCTCCATAAAATTGATCCCGTCGTCGTTAGGTTCCTGCAGCATGCGATGAGGCAGTGGAGCACGTCTCTGCACCTTAGTGATGGGGAAAACGTGTTGCCGTCTAGAACGCTACAGATAAAGAGGAGGATATTCCAAGACGACTCTTTCAGCCTGCTTTGATTTTGTCTGGCACTGAACCCCATCAGTCAAGGACGCTCAATAGGAACGGTCATGGCTATAAAATGAGGTATGGTGACGGCGCCCACGAAGAAGTGACCTATACTTTGAACATACATGGACGATCTCAAGGTCTACGCCGATTCACGTCAGCGTCTAGGTGTAGCTATCCGGGTTGTCGAAGATATAAGCAGGGACATCTGCATGGAGTTCGGCCTCGACAAGTTCCGTTGTGTCCATCTGCTGAAAGGACAACTCACCGAATCCGGAGGCTACGAGGTCTACGACGGCGAGTTTATTGAAGACATGGTTCGTGACGAATCCTACAAATACCTTGGATTCCGACAGCTCACCGGGAATCGCCACTCCGACATCAAGACGGAGTTCTTGAGTCGAGTGAGGACTTTCCTCAAACAAGGTACGCGCGATTAACACATTCGCGGTTCCCCTGCTGACCTTCAGTTTTGGTGTAGTCAAATGGAGCAAAACTGACCTAGAGGACCTTGAGAGGAGGATGAGGAAAGCATTCAAAGAGGCCGGAATGCACCATCCTCAATCGGCACTGGAGAGAGTTTCACTACCACGCAAAGAAGGGAGACTTGGAATTGTCGATATTTCGGCACTGTGTGTTGCCCAGGTACGACAACTGCGCGAGTACTTCGCAGAACGCGCTATACCGGGCTGTCTGCGCCGCTGACAGAGGATACAGCGCTCTACACTTGGCGCAAGCGGAGTACTATCTCAACTACAATCTGCAGACGGTAGAGGAGCAGATGGCAGCTTGGAAGCAGAAGGCAGTGCATAGTACCCACCCCCATCAACTGGACCGGCCACACGTCGACAAGGCCGCTTCTAATCTGTGGCTAACGCGTGGTGAACTCTCTTCAGTAGTAGAAGCCGACATGATAGCCATCCAGGACGGGATAATGCCGACGAGAAACTGCAGGCGGTACGTCTGGCATCAAGACGTTGATGTCAGTTGCCGGATGTGCCATCAACCAGAAAATCTGGAGGAGACCCACGGTCGCAAAATTTGCAAGTACCAACCATTGGCCGTGGAACTCAAAGAATTGTGGGGGCTAAGGGAGGTCCCAATAATTGTTCCAGTCGTTCTCTCTGGAACTGGAATTGTCCCGAAGACTCGATTGTCCGACAATTCCTAGGTCAGGGCTGAGACAGCACGAGCATGCAGATACGTGCATTCCGCAGAGCCTGGTCCCCCTTTTGCATTCAGAAGCCCGGGGTCAGGTGAATATTCTGGCTAGGTTCGCCTAGGTAAGAAGTGAGGTAAGTCTGCAAAAAAAATATATAAATAGAAATAAACTTTCCCATATCAAATGATCAGATACATTGTATGTTACAAAATAACACGTTTTCTGCTTGAGATGAAAAAAAAGATGAAAAAAATTGTGTCTATTACGGTTTTACATTATAAAGATGAATTCTAGTGGGTATATCTATATATAGGAATATATACACTGGAGGAAAACATTAGTAAATGCAGCTACCAAATCTTTAGTAGTTGAAACATTGGTAAAATGTACGCATTTTTTGTACATATTACCAAAAATTTGTAAAACGGATGTCTTATGCAATACACATCCCAACTAAAGATTCGTACATTTTACTTCATAGCATGTGTAACCTTGATTGTTTTCATTTCTAGGAACTGTAATGTGCGTACTTCGCAGTCGTCATTCCTCTTGAGGAAACAAAGCTATTCGGAGGTAAGTTTTTTTTTGGTTTTTATTAGATTAAAATATATATAACTTTTGTTTCTCTTCGGCGAAAACAAATTCTCGACCACAATGATATCGAGGACTTGTTTTCGCGGCGGGAAAACAAAAGTTTAATTCGTTGTATTGAAATCTTAATACACCGAATCTTATAAAAATAAACTTCAACACAATCCGTTCCCTTTTAATTTTCAGCTTCTAACCTTGGATTAAAATTGCACAGTTGACTGGTGGAATATTTAATGTTTATTAGACTGAGCATGTGCAACACAAAGAAATCTCAGGTATTCACATATATTTCATCACAAACCCATATTTATAACTAACCATAATCATACATCAGGAAACGGGAGAGCAAATAATGCGGATGAAATGTACTGCGATTCCCATCAACAGCCAACTAATCAGCTGTCCTAAAGGATGAAAATGTGCAACAGGAAAAGGAGCAAAACCTTGATGAGTGAGGGTTTGAAAAAACATATGAGATTAATTCGGTCGAGGCTGCGATTAAATCTGTCTATTTGCACGAGCAATGTTTAGATGTAGAATGTTGGATGTAGGAAATTACTGTGTAAAAGATAATGTATGATTGAAGACAGCTTTATAAATAAGAACTAATTATCAACAACATAATGTCATTATCCCTTATCATTATCTCTTACAAATAAAAAACAACGTTTTCACTGATGTTGTTCCAATGGTGGGTCAATATGCCCACCATCCTACAAAAAAAAATGCCTACCAATTTCCTTTTGTAAGATGTACCAATGATTAGTAGGGTAGAAAATGACTAACGAATTGGTAACATTTACGAAAAAATCGTCATATATACTAAATTTTCCTCTCAGTGTAGGAAAATGATTAAGTAAGGGTCAGGAACACATGTTTTACGTAATCAAATTACCTCAGATTAGATTTTCATTCAAATTTTAACATTTTAAAGTTATCTTCAGGCCAGTCAATCTGATAGCAATTAATATGTCCAACAAACTACCAAATGTTGACACTGTACATTTGTGATCGCGGATGTCTGAGAATGCTGAAATTGTTTATACACTGAGAGGGATAATTAGTATATATTACAAATTCTTTAGTAATTAATACCAATTCGTTAGTCATTTTCTACCGTACTAATAATTCGTATATTTTACGCGAGTAAATTAGTAAATACAAGTGTCAAAACAAGTACCAGAATATCGCGCTTCGATCCTTCTTTCGGAATTTCGTGCCAACGCCCAATTTATTGATATCGGGTTGCATTCGTTTATTATACAATACAATAATAACGATATAGAGGTTATATTTTGTTCATTTATTTCCATCGAATAAAATTCCAACATAAAAAATGAACACTTAAGCACTTGTATGGGCACAACTTTACGCTTGCACAACTTGCAAACGGGTATACTTCCACGCTCGGAGCATTTTGCTGCTGGATGATTGGCATGTTGGTAATGGATAACTGCGTTAGTATTTTGTTGCCGGTGCCGTCGAGATAGATTATTCAGCACAACAATTAGTATATATTCGGTGTGGCCCTTCATTTTCTTTCGGCGAAAATAGCTTCGCGACCGAGAAGAAATATAAATGTATGATTATATTCTATTTAAAACAAACTGCTTACCTCCGAATTGCATTACTTTCATGAGGGAAATGGCGACTGCGAGCTTTGCTCTACACAGATGCTCAGATATGACAACACTCTAACTAACGCTATCAAGTAAAATGTACTAATCACTCGTAAGAATGTATATTACATCTGACATTTGCTTTACGAAATTTTGGTAAAATGTACTAATAATGTGTGCATTCTACCAATGTATCGACTACTAAAGATTTGGTAGCTCCAGTTACGAAAGATTTCTTCTAGTGTATATAGTTAGAAAAATATAGTTAAGAATTCGGCTCCTTAAAACATATGTAACTGAGCCTGTAAAAATAAACGAATTAATAAAAAAAAAAGTATCAACTGTCTTCGCTGTCTGGTCTGCCGAACAATGGAAGAACAGAAAGAATACTTTTACGCCCAAAAAAAAATACCTGTGCGAATTTTCAACTCAATTAGACATGATTTAGGGATGCCTCAAAGCATTGTTGCCATACGTACAGATTTATCTGGAATGGTACAGATTTTTTCGTTATTTTTAGTACAGATTCGGTGCGTTACAGAGTACAGATTTTCGTCAAAAAGTGCGGATTGGTACAGATTTTTTCCACACCTGAAATTTCTTACATTTGAACAAAGCAACATTGAGGTACACGACGACTTTAACGCCGCAGTATCGCTTGGTGCTGCTGATCATAAAATCATTTACAATGCAATGATTGATCAGTTTCATAAGGACTAAATTCCTTACAAAGATTGTCTAAAAAGAATTAGCGTCAGACGGTGCGACTTATGTTTTGACCAAGATCAACAGATGAATTCACGCTACATGAACGGCTGAAAGTTTTTTATTTGATCATTCTCACTAATATCTGCGAGGAATCTTACGTTGTTTCAATGTCCAAATGCTATTAAATATGAAGATCATTTGAAAAGCGACAAGAATTTTAGGTTGGAATAGCAGCAGAAGAAATTATCAGAACAATGGACAGCGAAAGGCAGATCATTTCAAAAGATATTTGTTAGAGTTTTTTTCGTGGAGCTGATCAAACAAATGAGAAAAAGATACGATTCTGATGATTCAACGCTCAAGTCTGCGGTAATGTTAAATCCCAGATTTTTTTCCAATTTGACCAGCATTAACGTTATGTTAGAAGTTGTGTTGGGTTCCAGGATTCTACAATGGTAATGTACAAGATTTGGAGAATTAATTCCGTACTCCGTAATTCCGTAATTCCGTAAGATGGAATTACTCCGTAAGGAAATCACAATTCCAGAAAACGAGCATGTGCAGAGTTGGTGGACAAAAATTGGATACGTAAAAAGAAGTGACGGTTCGCTCGCATTTTCGACGCTTCGATGCCTTATTTGTAAAGTTTTCACTATGCCTCGCTCCTCGGCAACTGTCGAGCGATTTGAGATCAAAAGATTTGGTCAAACAAAAAAAAATCGATTTTCCAAATTTCCTTTACCAATTTTCCTGTGTTTTTCTCTGTAAGTCAAACACTAAATGTTCAAACAATCACCCTTCAAAAGTCAAGTTACAAGGCATAAATTGGTTTTCTTACGGCCAGAACGGGAATCGAACCAGAAACCTGAAATCCTAACCAATCCACCACGAGAGCTCCCGATCTGTGACTTCGTATTTTCCGTTGTAACTTGAATTCGCCGAAATCGGCTGCATCCCGCATCATGACAACGCGCCGGTCCATTCAACCCTCATTGTGAGCGAGTTTTTAGCAAAAAAGGGCGTGCTCCCGTGGCCGAGTGGTTAGCGTTAAACCTAACATGCCGGAGGTGCGGGTTCGATTGCCGTTCTGGTCGGGAGAATTTTTCGTCAAAGATATTTTCTTCCACCTGCACTGTGGTCACGCGTATTCTAGATCTTGCCACTCAGAATGCATTCTAGGCGAGATATTCGGCATAGAAATCTCAACTAAGTACTAATAAAAAAGACGCAAGAAATATTACGTTGAGACGGCGAAGTTCCTCTAGGAACGTTAGTGCCATATAAGAAGAAGAACAGGAAGAAGAAGTTATTGGATTATTCAAAACATATAGTATTGAGCTTTACTCGACCATGAATATATATTGGTAAATGATGTTTCAACTAAAACACATCATAATGATATGAAATTTTCTTCAGACGCATTTTTCGTAAATGATTTTTCCCCACTTGCAACAAAATGTGGGTTTCGTGTAAATAAAATACATATTCGATATAGAAAAGTTATTTTTTCATTCATAACTTCGATTTTGAAGTGTATTCATTCCACCTGAAAATCCATGATAATTATTGTAGCTTCCCAAAATTGTAATACGAAGCTCAATGTTGCCCACGCGAATTTACTCTCCCGCTCTGAAAACAAACCTCTCCGCTCCGTCTGCGCTGTCGGTTCGTACAGAGAAGCCGCTAATATGCCTGTTAAAAAAATTACACCATGTTTTTGTTTGCCTGTGCCGGCACGTGCCGTTTACGATACGTGCTGGATGATATAAAACGACCTTAATAGAGAAAAAAAACTCTGAGAGCTAAACTCGCACTCATCTACCACAATCTCAAGCAATTGACAGCATTCAGACTCCATTGAAAATTAGCAAAAAAAAATATTTCCCGACCATGGCATTGGCGTGTTTGATCCACGCTTTCATCTTACTTCACTTATTTTGGACTCATGTTTAATTGGCTTGTGGTGTGTGTCTGTTATACTCCCGTTATTTATTGAGTGTCAATGTGATGTTTAGATACTTTTGTTTTCTTTCCTCATATTTCTTGATAACTTACATAGGCACTGTGTTTAAGGCATCTACAAAGTGGAGGTAATAATTAACATTCATATTTTGTTTGTGTTTTGAGTCACCGGTATGATGGTTTCCGTTTTTCGTTCTCCAATCCTTCGATTCTCGAACTCGAGAACTCTTTCTAGTTGGCATCCTCTGTTGTCTGTATATTCGCCGGCAGTCAGGATTTGGATGATCCAATGGTAAATATGAATGTTCTAAGAAGGTTTATCTCGCTTCAGAAGCATTCTGCAGCATATTCTTCTTTCGCTAGGGTTCAAAGGAGCGCGGACAATTGAGAGTGTTTTGTTTGTTGGTATCATGGTACACACTTATTATGTTACACATCTAGTTTGAGACAGATTTGCAGACTGGATTCGCCGATGATTCCTGCTCGCAAGCTGTACGATCTCCTAGAGCTTACGTTCATTTATTTATTTTTTTTTGGATGGAATTATTCTACTACTACCACTCGACTGTATTCTACAATGAGTTCGCTATAAACAGTAACTAAATGAAACAAAGCCGACTAACTTATAAAAGGATTGTCAATTGAAAGAAAGAAAAAAACAAACAAAAGAAAAAAATTTCTGTGTAAGTCATTTTTCTTTTATTTCAAATTAATGCTCATAAAACTATGACTGGAAAAAATATTATACTAAAAGACAGCTAATCAACTAACAGAAAATATTAATCTAACCCCACTTTTACATCATCATCATCCCGATCGACTTGATCTGTTTTCTGTGTTTTTTTTTTTCTCGCGATATATTTGGCGTGTTTGGCGTTCCTCCGAAAACTGTTGCCGCGCATAACCCACACCTATCAGAAAAATAATTTACACTTTTTTTTTTGTTCGCGACTTCTGCTTCACTAATTTCATAATAGTTTGTCTAACACGTATAAGAAACTCCCGAAAAAAATAATTCAAACCAACGAAAAAAAAAGATTCTCCCGAAATAAATATCATTTTGCGGTCTGACGACGCGTCCTTTTGTTTACTTTGTTTATTTTTTGTTTGCTTCACTCACGCTCATAACTACTTCTTTGCCTTTTCTCGTCTTAATTTTTACTACGCTGCACTCAAAACTAAAAAAAAACGAAACAAATAATCGAATGAACAGAAGAAAAAAAAAATTGTTTGTGTATATAATGCACTTAATAACTGATTCCAAGGAAAGGGGCGGATCAAATCATCATTCATCAACGTACAAAACAATAGAATAGTGGTAATAGTAGTTGTAGTAATAGTAGTAGTAGCGGTAGAGGTCAAAGGAGAAAAGATAAGAAAAACGAAGAAGAATTCTTCTGAAATGTATGCTTTGCAATTCTTCTCAATTTCCATTAAAAATATACATATTGTTCTGTAAGTAATCCTATTAATGGCACACAAACTATGTTTTACTTAGTTTTTTTTCACTTCACTTCACTGTGGTTTAACTTTCATCTCTTGTGATTATTTCTTTCCTGCTAGATTTTTTTTTGTTTGCTCTCTCGCATTAGTAATTCTTATAGCGTAAAATTCGGTACCTACGTAATAATGTTTGTTATTCGCACCATTTTTTCGCACTCGCAAAACACCTCGCGTGGGTCCCTCCCAATTTTTGTTTTATTTTCGGTAGCCCTCCGAATGATATGTGTGTTCCACGGTGTTTTTCCTTCCCCCCTCCGTATGCAAGCATGTGGTGCTGCCCATCTTCGTGATAGTCGTGATCATCATGATCAATCAAGTGTCGGGTTTCTAAAGGTATGAGTATCATCATGACATCCTCGTTCGCGTTCTCGGTATCGGTCCTGAATGTGGAGGCTCACTCAAATCAATCATTGTTAGTCCCCGTTCACCGTAAAAAGCAACCAAAGGGTGCTTCGAACAAATTACACATGTTACGTCTCATACGCATACGGCTTCGTTTGCCATTTCCAATCTCCATTTAACACATGTTTCCCCGTTGGAATACGTTTCAAACACGTGGTTTCACATTAAACACATCGCACACATCGCATGTGCACATGAAAAATTTCAACAATTGTTCTTAAACATTGTGTACACACGCACATTGTTGCTGAGTAATATTTTTTTTCTATTTAAAACGTAACGAACACAACAACACATAGTGAAACATCCATCCACATACGGAAACAAAGATGTACGCGCCAATGACACCGAGTACCTCCTCCTCTTCTCTCTTCCTCTTCCGTCGTCTTTCCCCGTTGGTAGGTTTTTTTCTCTGATTATCCTAATCTACACTAGTAGTTGTTCTTTTGGGTGATACAAATTTTACTACAATTATATCAGTTTCTGCTTCTGCTTTTTTTTTTCATGACTAAATTAATGGCTTCTCTCTATCATACGCGATCTATCCGAATCTAGTACTCAATTTTTTTGTTTTTGTTTTGTTGATCGTGTGTGTGTGTGTGTGAAGTTTGACTTCACCATTTATTTTTGTTGTCGTAAAGGCTGATTTAGACCTCTCGTGAACGTGAACGTGAACAAACACTTTTTTATGTAATTCATCAGTTCATGAATAAAACGTGAGGAAAACGTCTTGAAACGGGTGGGAAGAAACAAACTGAAAAACATACAGTATTGGAAATAAAAAGGAAACAACTGGTACATTTTGCTACCAGTAACTATTAATCGAATATTAACAATAAAGTAGGTGATTTGATCAACCCTACATAATCTAGTCAAGATACCTTGATGCAACACATACAACTACACTGCTTATTCACGCATATTTACGCGATAAAAAATATCGTCGGAAAACATGAACTAAACAAGGCTGGTTCAATCGATCTCGTCGAAATATTTGCCAAAACATTGTATTGTTTGTTTGTCATGTTTCGTTTTCGGTATCGTGAGAACGATAGAAACAAACGATGTTTACGAACTATGTAAACATTAGATGATATTAAGTATATTTATTTGTTACTTAGGCAATGGGCCAAAATTCGATGGAAATTCGGAAACTGCTCGTTTCCGGAATGAAAGCGAGTGGAACTACCGCGAAATCGCCGAAAATATGGTATTTCGATCGGAGCGATTCCGAAAATCACGAAAAAGCATAATACGCTGGGCACAGTATAGCGGAAATCCGGAACACAGATCGCCTTATTCAACGCTTGGCTCGATTGGATCCCGATAAATCTTGTCGGGTGATCCAGGAAGATTTGGGCCTCAACATAACCAGTCGAAATGTGAGCAACCGACCTCGTGAATAAGGTCTACAGAGCTTCTTCCAAAACAAAAAAACCACGGAGGATGATCAATGCTTGTGTCGAGCTGTTTTCCCTGGAATGGGATATGCATCCTTGTCAGGATCTAGAAAATGATGACTGGGGAATCCTACGTCAAAGACTTGGATGAAAACTTAAAGCCGTCACTCAAGAAAATCATTTTGAAAAGCTATGTTATCCGAGCACAACTCGCAGGTTGCGAAGCGCTATTTCCAGTCCAAAAAGATTAACATTCTTGGGTGGCCATACCAGTCCCCAGACCTCAACCTCATACCTCAACCTATGGACAATACCGAATGAAAAAAAAACATATTGGATCCGCGGAGAAATCTTAACGTTTTTTGGACGGGTATTCAAATAGCGTGAGATACGATTCATCAACAAATGTTGCATCATTTTGTCTAAAGTAGGCCCAAACGTCTCATGACAGTAATGGAAAATCGTGGAGGACATACTAAATATTGAGCTATATTAAACACGAGCAAATGAGTTGTTGTAATATAAATTTGAAAACGAAAACAAATAATGGCTTGTTTACATCCTTTCCACTGTAAGAAATACGTTTACTGCAATTTGCATACAAATTGTATGGAGATTTTGGAGTCAGATAGACTCGACCAGCGAGGTAACAGCGCTGGATTCGGAAAGACCGATTCACCTGTGAATACCAAAAACAATCACTGACGCACGTCCGGACACATACTTTATGTGGATGCCAGGCCATTCCGGGATCCCCAGGAACGAAACACGTCATATGCCGGGACCCCAACGCACCCCTCACATCCCCCCCCTTTCTTGAGAGCCCAACTACGGGATCCTTGGAAGCACCAGAGAAGCCTCGGGGAGCGACGCATCCACAATTGCAACAGTGGTAGTCTACTTAAAATAATAAACATGTATAACCAGACATAATCGAGGACCAAGCGAATAGGAATGCGACAAAGGACCAGGCACGGACAAGGACAGCGAGGCCAGATGTCAAAAGTTAACACCACACGCTAAGCGATCCGGTGGACCTGACACTTGGGGTGGCCCGATCAGGACCTTTCTCGTATTGTCACATAAAAAAGAGACTACGGCGAAAAGTCTCTATAACGATGAAAAAAAAGCATAATAAAAATATCACGCTGAAAGAACAAAGAAGGAAGTTGGAAGGCAAGTCAAAAAGATATTCCTGTTTGTGGATAAAAAAGATAAATTCTACAGGAATTTATCGTAACGTAAAGCTGCTTTGAAAGTTACCGCATCCACCAACAGTAATTACTCATACATGACAGAAAAAAATGAAACGTGATCGTGATGATCCATAGAAAGAAGTTGCTCGTTTAGTTTTAGTGCTTTATCAGGGCATTGTAAAAGTTTTTACCTATCTGTGCGTTGGTGGTTCCGTACGAACGAAAGCATGATGGGTACATGCGAAGCGTTCACCGAGTGTTCTGCGTAAGAGAGGTACACGATAGCGAGCATAAAGAATGCGTGCAATGTGCTCAACGAGTGATGGAAGCAAGACGGAGCAACGTTCCCTCAACTTGCGTATGAGGTGTACGATAGACCGCATGATGAGCGCAGTTGCTCTGTGTGGGAATATGCACGACACAGTGGATGCCAAGCAGAGAGAACCACGCATGATGAGGCATCTCTCCTGTGTGAAAAGCATCAAGGTGTTGATGAATATGCTATTCAGCGTGGTGCCAGGCACTTAGGAAGCCATTGGCCAGAACTTTTGAAACAATCTGATAAGTTCGTTCATCCAAAAACGCGAAGAAAGAACTCAGTAATTGGAATATCAGCACAGTTGGCTTCAAATGGAAAAAAAAATTCTAGACAACTTCGCGAAGATACGATCAAGGATTTGAATGTTCAATTCAATTTCCAAAAAGCGACTTTTACATGGACAAAAACTTTTACATAGATGCTGTTAGGTAAGAAATGCTGCCAGCAGAAGAATTTACTTTATGTTTCAACAAATTGCGTACGTGAACCCGTTAGTGTAAAAGGTGCATATTCTGAGTATATTGAAAAAAATGGGAGGGTTATATCTATGACATAACCGCAACGTTGACGTGGGACTACCGTCGTCTCAGTAAGCATTTGTATTGTATTGATTAAATAATCGATAGAATGAAACAATTTTCGAATTGCATTGAAATCAACATATTTAGTTTGTAAGTAAAAAGTTTGAACAGCTGCCATGTAAAAACAATTTATGAATTGTTATAGATTATGTTCTTCGTTACAAGTAAATTTGATGAACGTCCTTTTACGTTTGATATGATGCATAGGACTACCAAAATATGTGAACGGAAAAATTATCAAACGATCATTGTATTCTATTTTTCCTTCTGAAATTATTGCATCTCTCATGTTTACGTAGTTCTTGAACCGCGAAAGTTCATTCACATCTAGTATCTGAAATGACGATTTTCCCAGGCTTCTCAGTTTAGAATTACGTTTTAAGGAAACATATTCCGGTCTACACAAAGACAAGCGTGTACAAAAGTACTCGCAGCTTGCTTATATTTACAAGGTAAGGAAAGGTAATGTAATTAATTATAGAAACTTTAAACTTTTTCAGTTCATTCGTCTCTAGCCTTGAAAAAGGCTCTTGGAAAACTTTACCTTTCCAGTACTACACCTCCACCCTCATTGCCTTGAGAAAGGCACTCGATCCCTCGCCTTCCAGCAACGATGTTGTCCAGTCGGTGTCCTCACGAAGAATGCTTTGATATTTACAAAGCGGATTCCCCCAGGTACATTAATTTTGAAATCCGTGTCAGGGAAACAAAGCTCGATGGGAACAAAAACATCCCCTACTTGCATGTATATTTGCAAAGCGGATTTCCTTAGGCACATTGATTTTGATGTCTGTGTTGGGGATCGGGTGAATCGGGCCAATCAAAACTTGGCAGTTAGGGCGTTTATATAACGCTTGACATTTTACAGTTATTTAATTGTTTATCTCATGAAAAATATCATTTTATTAATTGTGAGAGAAGCGTAGAAATACTTTCTATCAATTGATGCAAACATATTTTCGATCTATTAAGAAATGCTCGAGTTAAAAGATTTATTTAGTTCAGTCAGAGTGGACCATGTACGTATAGGCCGCCAAATAACTGCCTCTTTTTACAATTATCATACGTCAAAGTGTTACCAAAGAGTAACTAACATTTCTGAGAACAATATAGAAGGAAAAAATTGAATGCTTTGGAAATTGCAGAGCACTAAACTTCAAGTTCGTTTTTCTCGAAATCATAAAAATATCACACGATCCGGTCTGACTTAACACTGACGATTTCTTTCTTCCGGAATGAGTGACTTTCCTTTTCGTGACATGTAAGGCTTCATTATTCGGGTCCTAAGCGGAAACGCATCATCTCCAATGAAGAGGAAAGGTAATTTATGGCCATTGATTGTGCTTTCGTCTGGTGGTAATGGCATCTTTCAAACTTCCAAATGTTCTTACGGTGACAAACAAAAATTTGTTTTTTTCACCACTTCACCAGTCATCAGAATTATGGAGTTTTTTTCTAATTATAAAATAAGCTTCCAAAGTTGGATGGACATACTATTGGAACATATTTACCAGAGATTGCTCCAACACAGTTTGGAAAGTTCCATCGATAGTTGAGTTCGTTTGCATCATCTAACCAATTTTCTCTTGTGAATGGCATAAACGTGTTTCGAAACTCTGGTATAATAGCATCACACCCCTGATTAGTAATATGACAAAATGACGACTTACTAATGCGGTTTACACTCCGTCCAACTTCTATAACACCAAATGATGATCTTGTTGCTGTGTCATTGTAAACAAACAACGCTTCAATCTATATTCTAGTGTAAAGGTATTGGTAACTACCATACACTGCAGCCTTGTCAGCCTTCATGATTTGTATGGATTCTTTCAAACTTTTCCGGAATATCTAGACATCCAAACTGGCCTTTTTCTAGTCCAGATTTATGATTCGTGCAGATTTCTCCAGATTTATCGCAATTATATAACATATAACACTCTTCTGGCTAGCTTCAACTTTCGTGAAAGCTGATGAGTTTTTACTGAAAATACTCAATGACATACAAGTAGAGCAACCTAAGCGAATCAGCGAATTTGATGTGAATCATGAGCTTCTGAAAATGAAGTATCTAAGGATGTCACATCCACGCGCGAAAAGATGGCTGTTATTAGAAGCAGTTGCTCAGAGAGTCCTTGGTAGGTTTGATGCTCACTTTGAATCACTTTTAGTTTTGTGATAAATTTGGTTATGTCTTTAACTCGTTTAATGATCAATTCTATCAGCTCTATTTGACTTGCCTGTCATATATCCTTCAATTGATGTATAAAATGAACAAACTCTTGCAAAGCAAGCCTCGTAGTTGTATGCTCTATATTTCACAACTTTTTGGAACAGTACGAAAGTTTTTAAATATAGTGTTTCAAAGTATGGTAAATATATCTTTCCATATGTATCAAATGTTAAAAATCATTAAACATCACAATTCACACAATATAAAAATTGAAAAACGTCTGTTTCATGAATATCTAGACATCCGAAATGTTTTTTCACCCGCATCCAGACTTAATTCAGAAACACTTGGCAACCCTGATACACTGCATGATTTTTAAATGTGTATGTACAAGCGCTGTGTGTTTTTGTATTTTTCAAGTGTCAAGTTTGTAGAACACCACATTTTCCGTCGTTTCCGTTGTTTTGATCAATAAATCTGGAAAATGCCGAAGGGAAAAGTGCTCACAGAGAGAGAAAAATGACAAATCGATGCATTTCACCAAGAGAATGTTGGTATCAGAGAAATTGCCCGTCGGATCGGACAATCCCATTAGGTAGTGCTCAATTATTTGGCGAATCCTCAAGAACACGGGAAGAGGGAAAGAGCTCCACGTAAATCGAAGCTCTTTGTCTGGGATAAGTGGGAAATAGTTAGAACAGCTTCGAATACCTCAAAATCGCTTATGCAGATAAAGTAATCTTTGAATTTAAACGTTTCCGTCAAGCTTTGGTAAAAAGTCCTTACATAAAGAGGGCTAAAAAAGATAAAGCCCCTAATATTACCCCATCTCACATGGAAAGACGTCTGAGATTTGCCAAAGCTCACATAAACCGACAGTGAGACATGATATATTATGACAAAGAATGTTTTTTTTTTCTGCTATATACCATAACGAAAAGTTCTCCAATGTAAGACGGCATTTTTTTACTTTCAACTTTGCTAGGTTATCTTCAGTGACGAAAAAAAAGTTCAATTTGGATGGTCCTGATGTGTGACTTACGGAAGAAGGGACAGTATTTTTCAATCAGGAACTTTGGTGGAGGCTAGTGCATGATTTGGATGGGATTCTGTGCAACTAAAAAAAAACTCAAGACAGCTGAATAACAAGGATAACATACATGTTCTGGAATTCCCTCTCCTACCGTTTTTGAGTAGATATCGTCGAAAAACATTCACATTCCAGCAAGACAATTCCGCTATTGATACCAGCAAGGAAACTAAGCAATGGATTAAGAATACTGGATGCCTATTTACTTCACGTTTAGTAGCGAAATTCAATGGGAACAACAACCCCGCTATTCACCTCGATTTTCTGAGACGTTAGTTCGCAATGGTGTTCACCGTGAAATTATCGTACTATTTCGCCCACCTGTTCAGGTTCACGGGAGGTCTAAACCAAGCTTAAGATAATGTCTTCCATTCTCATAAGCGTTCTCAACGCAGTGCGCGAATTGACTCAATCTTCGTCTTCTGACTCCACTAGGTTAATAGGTTTCACTTAAATATGAATTCATTAGAATTGTTGTTGCTTTTTTTTTTGTTTGAAAAATATATTATTGCACTTAATAAGTATTCTAGCAAAAAAAAGGAAACAAAACTAAACTGAGGCGAAGAGAAATCTGGTTCTGCCCAACTGTGGCAACTGTGTTTTCTCTTCCGGTTATGTACAATTACAACTCAAACTTAAATTCAATAAGTTAGGTTGACAGCGTTATACTCTGCAATTAGGAGAGTAATTAATATCCTCATATCCTCACATACATTCTCTCTCGCTCTCTCTCTCTCTCGTCCTGCGATCATCATGCATTCATGCACACACGCCACCCACAACTAGAGGCATGCAAAACTAACGAAAAGAAATCTCATATGATTATGGTGACTAAATCACAATCCGCTCTAGTTTAATCTAATTAATCCCAGCTCAATAATGTTGTTGCTGCTGTTGCTGCTGCTGGTGCATATTGTGGCCAACAACAATCCCAACCGGGGACGGTGAGTGATGGTGGCTCATTTGGTTGCTACCATTGTTGTTGTTGTTGTTGTACGGGGACGATGCCTGGCTGGGATAGCCCCCGATGCTGCTGTGGTTACTGTTGCTATTACTGTTAACACTCGCACTGTGATAGAACGGATGGAGATGCTGTGTCTGCTGCTGTTGCTGTTGCGAGCTCACCCGCTGCTGTTGTTGCAGCTTTCTGGCAAAATCATTCTCACCACCACCACCACCGCTGCCGCCAAGCTGAATCTGGTTGGAATTATCGTCGAGGAAGGACTGCTGCTGGTGCTGCTGTTGGCCACCACTAGAGCCGCCAGAGCCCTTCGAGGGCTATGTGGCCCAACCCTCGGATATCCTTGGTCTTTTATGCGCGTTCGAGGACACGGGCGAGTCGTAGTCGGGGAGATGATTTCCGCCGACGTTTATGTGTCTGATATCCACCGGGGACGGTGCGTTGGTGGGCGTGACCGAGCCTGCAAAGAGAGGGGAGCCTACATTACTTTCATTTGGTCTGCTCGCCGGCCCGGGCCGGGCGTTTTGCGGTTTGCGGCGATACGATTTGAATCAATTCGACCGCTTGCTTAGAGTGTAACACCGCTGCGCATTTAGAGATATTTCTACGCATAAGGTTGCCACCAGTACATCCTTTCCAGTGTTATGGGTCAATCCATGCTTGATATTGATCTTAAAAAGAATTCACGACTAATTAACGACCAGCTGTTCGAAAAATAGAACAGAAACTTTCAAAAAGTTTCATGTCTTTGGGAAGCAGCCGTATGGTAATGTTTTTGCATCAAATGATAGTTTAGTTACCATAAATTTCATTTAAATTTGCATAACTTTGTTATACAATATCAAAAAATCGGTTTAAAATAAATGTGAAAGGTGTCTTAATAACATAACCTACAAAAACATCCCCCAAAAACATACAGAAATATGTAACTTTTTCTACAATATTACTTTGAACAAAAAAAACACACATTGTGAAGTAGAAAAAATCCATTTGATTGTGTTTGCGCATTAACCGAAGAGATTCGCTTTGTGAATCAGAAATTTGATTTTATTCGATGCTAATACTTCTCACAGTACGAATACGAGTAGTGAAACAGACCGTGGAATCCTGTGCGTAGGAGCGAGAAAGAACTACTCTGTGAATGTGATTCACAATCTCGGTTGCTCTGACCTTTTCGTGGTATTATTGTTCCTCGCCCCAACAGATTGAATTTCCTACAGGAACGAAAAACTGGTTTTGGCCAATGTTCGATATTTTTCATTTTATATTTCCCGGAAATACATCAATGCCAATTTTTTTACGGCTCAATCGTTAATGGGTTAAGGCTGTATTGTAGTCTAGAAATTTGAAAAAATCAAAAAAAAATTCCTCCATATTTCTGTAGTTTAGGCATTTAAGAATATACCTTAGAAAGGAATTACCGAAAATCTTATTATTTATCGAGTTAGAGCCATTTTAATGATGCGGTATGAGAAGGGCCTTCATTAGCAAGGTAAACAATGGATTAACAGAAATCTATGTGTGGCGATATAATCGAGGGATTCAGCAGTTCATGATACACAATAGCGGGTTAGTCCCAGCAACATGAGCTTCGAACCATGGATGTGGGATTTGGCCGTCAATATTGGTTGATGGAAGCAGTCGCCTCATGATTTTTCCTTACTTCGAATTTTCGCATTTTTCCGTCCCCAGTAACACTCCAATGGCAGAGCCCTTTTAGTTTTCGACGTCCCTTGGAACAGCTGTTCGCGCGTAAACAAACTCAGTTCCCGTTCTTTTGAGCCCAAACTGACAAGTGATATTAAATGACTTATCGAGTTACTTCGAATGATTTTGCTAATTCCTGTTGCATTTGATTTGAATCCTCTCAAAGAATTGCTTCTAGTTCTGCATCTTCGAACACGAACACGAAAATACAGTTGATACTGATAGTCCAGTAAAATTAGAGTTTCACTTGTAACAAATTGGCGGAAAAAATTATTTTTCGCCAAAGTGCTTGGGAAGGTGTCCTAATCAACATACAAAAAGGCTACCAAAATCGGATCGGTGCTTCTCTCCCAAAACTCCACATTTTTGCCCCCTGAAACAGTTTTTTGCATTTATCTCGCTCCCTATCACTTTTTTCGATAAAAGTGGTCTATACAATTTTAAAGAGCGTGAAATTTTACATAAATTTGATTCTATGAATTTTTTGTACGACCACCCCCACGTGAGTTACACCCCTAATAATACCCCGAGTTTTATATTTTCGTTAGTTGCAGTACTCGCGTAGCTGTTATTTCAAAACAATCTCTAAAAGAAATGTTTATTTTGGTGTGGTGTATTTAACTAAGGATTCAAAATGTTTGTAATAGATTCCCAGGACAATCATTTACCCCCTCCCCCTGTGTTCCAATGCCCAAAAAAAGTACATAGAACTTCACTCATGACCGAAAAAAGTTTATTTTGAATCATTAATCATCATCTGATTTCTCGAAGAAAATATCATCATTGGTGTCATCTTCTTCCAACTCGTCTTGAACACAGCAATTCAAACAAGCTTTACCCACACAATGGCCGCAAGCTTTAGAGCACTTCAAACTTGAAACAGAAATACAATTGAACTTGAATCACTCAACACTTATGCACAAACACAAATACAAACCATGCTTGCGGCAAGTACAACCTGATGTACATCCTTTCTTACAATTACAAAAAATGCTTTTCAATAAATCGTTCGGTATAGGGGATCTCCGCAGTCACATTGGTTGCGCGTTCGCTTAGTAAGCGATCGATTGTGAGTTCAAAACCCAGGGCCCTCATTGACCATCTTTGTGTTGTTACAGAATAACTACGTCCACGCAACAATCATCAGCGATGGAGATCGATCCACGGTCGAAATAAGATCGATTCATCCATACAACCGCTCTGCTCTGCAAGACACATCGGGCTGCTGTTCTATAAATAACTCAACAATGATCAATGAATTGTCTCCGCTGTTCGGTCTAACTGGAGAATGGAAGAACAGAAGGAAAACTCTTACGCCTAAATGGCTTCTGTGTAAATGTGTACCATATGCAATGGTATAGAAGGGAATACACTAACACCGAAAAATGGCAACTGTGTAATGTGCTAATTATATATAATAAACATGTGACATGTATACGATTAAAAT
Source organism: Toxorhynchites rutilus septentrionalis (assembly GCF_029784135.1). Lineage (NCBI taxonomy): Eukaryota > Metazoa > Arthropoda > Insecta > Diptera > Culicidae > Toxorhynchites > Toxorhynchites rutilus. The sequence goes on along the minus strand of NC_073745.1, from coordinate 296,589,486 downwards.
TCGACTCTGTTACAGCTAAAATGCTAATGAGCCTAAAATAAACAAAAGGGATAAAAAATAAATAAATCGTTCGGTGCTGGTGGCTTATTCGTAAATATTGGCTGGTATGTGTCGTCGCAAAGCTTCCATCCCCAATCAGCAGGATCTTCAAAATTTCCTTGCCAATGTGGTATTTGCAAATACGTTCTGTAAAGATGTTGACGGACAGCAGCTTCGGTAGGGGGTACATTTGCTAGCTTAATGGTCTTGTTTCTTGCCACGTTTTTCGAAAAGCACATGTACCGAAATTCGTTCAACGTTGATTCAGATTCAGGATCTCCACCATATAAAGCCATGACAAATTTCGGGCCTTGTTAGAAAATTTCTTCCTGGCTGGACCCTTCCGTATAAAACGTTTCAATGACTTCGGAAAAATCGTAATTTTGAAGAATTTTTTGACTGTATTTTTCCCTTTTTGAAAAAATGCAGAGGTAGTGTCGCAACCAGTTAAAGATTGAACAATCTGTTGGTGTTAATGCACACAGTACCATTACCAGTACCAGTACCATTAAATCAACGTTGGCCAACAACTACAACCGAGTGCGACTCTTTAATTTCGGAAATCTCGATCGCGGTATTCACAATGAGACAGTCCGCATCTCCTGGCGCTTGTTTAGTCGATATTTCGCTCGAAGTAAAGGCAGTCGTTCTATTATACGAATTTCATTTTCGCTTCTCGCGAAAAAATCTTGAGGCTTGAATTCGATGATTGTATCTGGCGTCATATCTTTTACCTCAATTCCTTCTCCTTCATATCGTCGATTGCTCTGAAAATGTTTGATGTCTGACGGATCATAACCATCAAAGACGACGCACACATTATTACCGTAGGAATTTTGGACATAAGACGTGTAAGCATCAATAATTTCTTTCACAGTTGATTCACTTTTCCAAGAAACTTTATGTAATAAGAATCCGCCATCGATAATATAAAAAATATTTCCGTAAATTTCAACTGAGCTTTTCTCAAATACAGAATACAGGCTGGATTTTTGAGTTTTTCTCATACCATTTTCATCGAATAATGATAGAGGATATGAATCGAGCTCATATTTGAAATACTTTCGGAGCAAGCATGATGGCAATTGATGCTCGCATCTGCAACAATGCCGGATGAAAGAGCCATCAGACTTGTAGATGTGATAAATGGCGAATGATTTTGGAAGAAACACAATATTTTTTGTAAATCTGATTTATCTCGAATGATTCTACTTTCTTTATAGTCTTTGTGCACTTTGTGCTTTGTGTGCCTTTCTTTCAGAGATTGTTTTGAAATAACAGCTACGCGAATACTGCAACTAACGAAAATATAAAACTCGGGGTATTATTAGGGGTGTAACTCGCGTGGGGGTGGTCGTACAGAAAATTTCATGGAATAAAATTTATGTAAAATTTAACGCTCTTTAAAATTGTTTAGACCACTTTTATCGAAAAAAGTGATAGGGAGCGAGAAAAATTCAAAAAACTGTTTCAGGGGCCAATTTGTTACAAGCTGAGCTCTTAAATAATCTAATTTGACTGGACTATGATAAATACTCCCAATTGTAATGATAGTTAATTGTTTACAAGTTTACCTGGAATTGTGATGTTATTAATGCGAGTCTTTTGGCTAAAAAACACTACTTGAACTCTCTATTGTAATGTAACAGGTGTACATTTGTGTATTGTAGTGTTTAACATTTCTTGTAAATATTATGTTACGTGTTATGTAATTATTTTCAATATTGTAAATACATTTATTTTCTAGTTAATTTATTTATATATTTATTCACCGACTTTTGGTAGATTTATTTATTTATTTATTTATTTATTTATTTATTTGTGGAATTATTATGTTAATATTTATATGTTGTTCCGTGCATGATTTAATTTTGTTATTGACACTTGCCAAACTTTTGCTGCAACATAGGTACTCAGTACAAATGGAACAGACAGTCGATCATTGCACACAACGATGTTCATAACTTGCATGAAATCGTTGTGTTGTTGTACGCAACACAACATCTAAGAGCGAGGCAAAGCTCATATTCCGCCAGACCAATACAAGAGCGAGTAGCTTAAGCGACGCTATAAGTGGTAACTCATGCGCGAGGAAAATAAAGAAGCCAGGTTTCGTGGAAGAATCGCGAGAATTAGCTGGCTCAATCTTGAAACAAAGAGCGGACAATTATGACTTGTTTGGCTGCATGACTGGGGGTCTGGGGAAATTCACGGTTCAAAAGAACATTATTTGCTTCGACAAATATTGTTCTTCTTACTCTGGTCTCTCTTCAATTGTCGAAAAAAAATATTGTTCTCCTGGTGGAAAAGGGTTAATTGTCGAAGCAACCGTAATACTTTTTGCTCGTTCACTTTGACCCAATCTGTGGACGAGACAGGACGAGACGAGTGCGATTTTTTCGAAATCGAGTCGCGGTGTGTCTTTAGGAGTAATTTTTATCCTTGAACGTTTTTTCTAAATGTGTTAATTGAGTTACTTATATTTGATGAGGAAATTAGCGGAAGAAATTTGAATATTAGGAGTTCGTTAAGTTCGCGTGTGCTTTAAATAATATAGCTCCAAAGGTAAAGTCAAGCTTTTTCAAACCATAAAGCAAATATACTGATTGCGTCGAACAGTCGTTCGACGGCGTTTTATTTGGGATTATTGTTCCCTCGAACATCATCTTCAAGGCTCGGTACATCGTAGAGGACAGCTGGACGACCCCACGATCTGGAGTCAAAGTTCCCGACAAAGCCATTACCGTCGGAAGGGAGTGCTACGCTACAACAGCACTCCAGGCAGAGCCAGTTTGAGTTCAAACCGTGAGTACCCAACCCTTTATGAACATGCGCATGTGGGTGGGTATTTTTTTGAATGATGAAATAAACTGAGTGATCACGGAATATAATATCGACAACGCTTTGATTTTCAAATGGAGACGCTCGTGTACACAGTAGGGTTAGAAATGAGGGAATTTAGGGAAATTATATTTGTAATGTAGCTAGGTTAATAAATGTTTAAATAGAATATTTTTTGTTTCGTTATTTGAAGAAACCGTTTGAGTCTCAAGTGATCATATACGTTTGTGAGTATTATAATTTTGTCGAGTGTTCTTTGAATCTCACTCGTGTCTCTGAAGCGAAGGGTGAAATTTAAACAGCAGGTCATTTTGGTTGCGTCCTTCTTCTCCAGGTCCTCCTGCGGATTTCCTCCGGTTCCTTTGAACTGTCGGCCAGGCGAGTCATCAGAACGCGAGTAGGAAAGGTTTGGGAAGAGTCACTATTCGAGTGATTACGATAGAAATTTCAGGGACTAGTTCGAGACTGGTCCTTTGCCGGGCAAATATCGCGCGAGTGGTCCTCTTAGAGGTGGCGCATAAGCCACTCGCCATTAAAGAATCCCCGGAACAGTGGCGGAATCGTAGCCGTGGAATTTGCACGCTACAGTAACACGACCGGTTTTATACCTGATAAATGGTGTTGGATAATATATTAAATGTGTTCTTTCAAAAAGGAAGAACATCTATTTCCTATCATAAGTTGAACTCTCAATAAAAGTAACAAAAAAATCCATGAGTTGAATGCGCAATAGTGCAATAACAATAACAATTATCAGTTAAAAATGGAGCTGCTCGAACTAAATTTTGCTCATTATGCTTCCGGTGAAAAACACGTTCAAAGGGGATATAATTTTCATCGCCCCCTCTACAGCCTAAACCCAGAATTTTTTTCGCAGAGCATTCGTTTGGTTTCAGAAACGAATAACTCATTCAAATGTTTGCCCAAACACACTCATAATAAGAATAACAAAACTTAAGACAATAGCCGCAATGGTTTCCGACTCTGAACCAAGAAGTTTTACGCAAAACACGTGACTCCGTGACAAACAATTATCGCTCCCCATTCAAGCTCACCTGGGGTCGGCGTCAAGTGTCCCGTCGACGAAGGCCTCGAATGTATCAGATGCGAATGGTTCAAACTGCTGCCGAGCGTTGCGGACGAATTGCTGTGGCCAACCGAGGCCATCGAGGTCACTGTTAGCTGATTGTTGCCCTGCTGCTGCTGTTGCTGTTGTTGCTGTTGCTGGCCATTGCCAAGACCACCGCCTGGACCGTTAGCTCCCCCGCCGCCCAGATTGCCGTGATGGTGGTGATGGGACGAGGATGAGTGGTGCTCTCGGGGCGGTGAAATGGGTTCCGCCTTGATCTTCACCGAGAGGGGCGAAGTCGACGGCGGGGGCGTACTGTTCGAGACGGCCAGATGGGGCAGACCGCTGCTGAAAAGGATTCTGAGTAAGTTTTGGAGGGATTTTAATAACGACACCAACTACCGAAAGTAAAAATTGAAAAAAGTAAAAGAGAGGAAGAAAGAGAAATTAGAAATGGGAACTACTCGCTCGCTAGATACCTTGAGTGCTGCCCGAGTGAGTTCATCGCATTCTGGGCCGCGTGTGCATTGTTGGCCGCCGCTGCACCCCACGACGCAATCATGCTCAGGTCGGAATTGATGGAGAAATCTTGCGCCCCGAACGAACCCAGCGTGGTCGTGTAGTTGGACAGTCCGGGTATTGGCGTTTGCAGTGCCACCACCGGGGTGTTTAGGTTGGTCTGCTGTCGGGTGTGGTGCTGAAGGTGGTCGAAGGTTTAATTGGTATATGGTTCACACTAGGAGGGGGGAAAGGTTACCTCTACGTAGGAAATTTCATCGTTGCTGAGAGTGGGATTCATTGGCGTCGGTATCACCACCCGGAGGTTGGATGACCTCGCATTGGAATTTCCCGGTGAGCTCTGTTTCATCGACGATTGATGTTGCACTGAAACGGCACAATCGAAAAAGGATTAATTTACAAAGTTCGCACATATCGTCTCTCGTACGGATTAAATTTGTTAACATTTGTTTGAGTTAACAACATCCCATTCGGAAGCGAAACACGCGCTTTAAATTCATATATTTTAAACCATGCAAACACTCATTTACTATGAACGCAGGAGCGCACTTTTTGCTGTTGTCGATTTTTAAAGCGCCGGCGGGTGGAAAAAAAATCCATTAACGTATAATAAGCTTTTCCCGGGGCAGTCCACGTTGCTTTTGTTGCTGTTGCGAGCGATGTGACGCAAATCACGAAGCATGGCTGGCTTCCGTTAAGTCCCGTCAACAGCTTCGCGCGCTCAGCTCATGTCACCTTGAAGCATTGTGTGCTCGCCGCGGAATTATTCAAAATTCCTCCTTCCTCCTCACCGACACGACCGGACTCCACTCATGTGCAGTGAGGCTGGATGGATCGAACTTTAAACAACAACCGAAGGCAGACGCGATGTCAGCCGCAGGTACTCGCTCTATTTAATTATTATTATTTATTTATATGCACCTCCCGTTTCTTCTCCTCCTCAGCGAACCCTTGCCAGCGTTCGCGGAATCGAATCGAGTAGGCGGGATTATGTTGTTAACGCACACAAACGCTTAATCACTCAGTGTGAGACTTGTGTTAAACCGATGCATCATGCTTACTTTTGTTATGGGTATTGTTATTATGGTTATGCTGGTGGTTGCCAATACCTGGACTGGGCCCGGGACTAGGTGAACCCCCGAGGGGTGACGCCGAGTGTGGGTATCCGTTGGACATTTCCAGGATTCCACCAGAGGGGTAAACTGTAACATGATAATATTCAAGGGTTAGATTCTGTTTCATCGTTTGATGGAGACGGACGGTGTTGCATGAAACAAATCAATGACCACCCTGCTCCATCGGATTACAAATGGAGCAATTCCACGCCAGATTAGACGAAAAACAGCAAATTGTGACGCGACCTTTTTCGATTTCACTGAAACTGTGTACATTTGATGAACACTACCTAAAATCACAATTTCTATTATCATATGATTGACCAATTAAAATTTCGAATGATTTTTTTTAAAAGCCCGTATTCAAAATCATTGATCTTTCTTTCAAAAAAACGCAACTCAAAATCCAGATCTCCAATTAAAATATGGTGTTTGACGAAGTTGGAAACCAACGAAAGCTACGAATCGTTTGTCTGAGAGTCGCGTAGGATTTTGTACTTCTTTTTTTCTCTCTCTCTATTATAGTGACTTTCAACACATTTCGGCTGGTTCGTCACTTTTACTTCCATTTTTGGAAGAATGTCGGAAATGAGAATTGAACTCGTGATCTCTGCGTGAGAGGTATGGATGTTACCACTACGCCAGATCGCCTCCAACTTGTACTTCTGATACGATTTGCGATTAAATGCTCCTCTAATTTAGTCCAAACTTCGAAAAATCGACTAGAAAAAACGGCTGAACGTATCAATATGAAAGGTTCACAGATGTTTAGGGAATACACTAGGCTAAAAATTTGCCTGCAAACATTATAACTTGCTGGTATATTTGCAGAATTACAGTGGATTTTGTAAAGCACTATAAAAATTCAGTTTTTGGCACTTTTTTGAAATCGATGCAAACATTTTAATAATTTTTTAGTCAAAGTAACAAATTATCCTTGTGCAGAATTTTGCTGCCTTTCGATTTTCGTTGCGATGGAATTATTCGTCATCAAAGACTAAGGGGTAATTTTTCATTCAAACTGAAATATATCTGTGTGGGATGGTCCTACAGGAGCGTTCTTGGAACCAAATAAAAGCTGGTTGATAATGTTAATCGGATTTGCGGAGATCCGGGTGGGTACCAAATTACCCACGGGGTACCGAATTTGTACCAGTTCCTCTAATGTTTTCGGTCATTTAGATTTTTTTTATCTTTAATATGTATTTCATCTTAATACATAGGTACAACGAAGTCAACTACCATTCTCTAGCTTTGTTTACCTGTATCTAAATCTGAAGAAGTTAGACTCCATTTCGTCCAAAATTCGGATCCTAAAATTCGACATGCTTCTGATTCTGTGCACATTTTTATACACAGTAGAATTCGTTTATTATGACTCCGCTTGTATTGACCTATCGCCTATTGTTACGGAATTACACAACGAAGTTTGGTTTTGATATATTGTTTTTGTAATTAAGTCGGATATAATCAATCAACATTTGCAACATCAAAACATCGACAGTATTGTGATGACAGATTCGAACATTTTTATTTCCTAACATTTATCTACACTCGAAAAAAAAATTGAGAAACAGAGTGCGAAGCCGGAAATTTTTATGCTGTAACTTCGAAAACTCAACGCATATCAATGGAATGTAAATGTACAACTTTCAGGTTTTAGAATATTTTACGTACATATTTTTATCCTGGTTTGTGTAAGTGTAATGGGCAACAATATCGAGAGGTAATTAAAAAACGATTTTTCTCTGTTTCTCCAAAGATTTTGTGAACAATTTTTTGCTAACCAACCCAACAGCAAATTCAATTAATATTATCAACCAGCTTCCATTTGGTTCCTGCAATGTTCCTGTAGAACCATACAGAGATATTTCAGTTTGAAAACAAGGTTACCCCTTCGTCTATGATGATGAATATTCAATAAACAAACATCGCAAATCGAAAGACAAGTTTGAAAACTACAATAAACTCTGCACAAGGATAATTTGTTACTTCGATAGAAAAAAATTATTCAAATTTTTTGCATCGATTTCAAAAAATGCCAAAAACAGGATTTTTACGAAATCTGTTATAATTCTGCAAATACCACAGTAAATTCTAATGTTTGCAGGAAATTAGTGTATTTCCTAAACATTTGTGAACGTTTCATATTCATAATGATACGTTTTGCCGTTTTTCTAAACGATTTTCCAAAGTTTGGAGTAAATTAGAGGAGCATTTAATCCCAAATCGTACCAGAAGTACATAATCCTACGCGACTAACATACCAACCAAGTGCGTGGATTTTTCACGAAGCTACAGCATGTCAAAAATCACTTAAAATTTGCGACTTCGCACTCTGTTCTTCTAATTTTTTGTCGAGTGTATATAACAAAGGAATCCTACGGTCAACTTACCAATAATTTCCTAATAAAATAATGAATGCCGATCATCTCATGAAGGAAATCACAGTCATCATACTTGAAAATACATACTAATCGATTATTTTTGGTAAGTAAAATACTGTTTCAAGACGTAAAACCGGTTTGTTTCATTGTATAGGTTTAGTGGAAGAAATTGAACTGAATAAACTAAATGATTTCATCATCAAATATACATTGAAGAACAACAACCTATCGATTCGACCTCGAGCTCTACGGGACCACGTATTCCTCCGAGTGCCTTTTCGTCGTACCAACCATGGATACCATTCAGCACTGTTAGGCCTTCAACGTCTGTTCAACAGAGTAGCATCTGGATTCGATTTCCACTGTTCGAGAAATGTGGTCTGGCAACATTTTATCGGACAAATTATAAATTTCCATTAATATCATTAATTAAATAAATTGTTCGAAGTGGACCAAGTCTCTGAAAAAATAGTTTTGTTCAATCAGAGCCAGTCGAAACCCTCTTGATGGACCTAAAAAGTTTTTTGTCGTGATATTATCATCATACGATCTTGTTAAAGAGTAACTAAGAGCTGTAGAAAACAATTGAATTGGAATGATTGATGATTGGATGCTACTAAAACTACACAATTTCAAACTTTGAGTTCAATTTACTCGAAATCATAATTATGTTACGTAGTCCGATCTGACTGAACACCGACTATCTCACCTTTGAGGGTACTGTCGAAATGATGATCTTCTTTGAGCTCCTCTATAGAAGCAAGGCAGTCCTTGGCGTAACGCACACATTCTACTACGTCTAATCCCTTTTTTGCAAATTCCATAAAGAACATCCGTAACCGTAAAAAAATTGAGCAAGAATACAGAATTGAACTCAAGCATGAATGCGTGAAGACCTATGGCTGTAGTACAAGTTTCAGCATCAGAGCTCTGAATTTCACCTTACGTTCCGCTAAAAACTTTGTTATTTATGAATTCCTGAAACGCAAGATCCCTGGCGGCGATCAAGGTGTGTGTATCTGTATTCTATCGTTTCCATCTGTTCAACGGAAAACGTTGAACCTCAAATGTCATTTTTACGCAAGGCAGCGCATTAGTAGTAGTGATCGCTTCATGGTGCTTCATGGCTGCGTTTGCCCTGTCGCACTTTAAAATGCAGAAAAGTGATTGAAGAACAGCGAGTGCAGTTGAAAGTTTTGAATCCGGTAGTCATTACTGCTTTTTTCGTAGTGTTGTGTTGCGTGCGGGTTGCGTGGTGTAGTCAAGTGTAGTCATCAGATTACATTCTTCAGGGTGGAGAAGTTCACCCAAATAGAAAAGAAAATAAGGATATGCGGGATAATTTGGAAATTACAAATGAATTACCTTCGATAATTCCTATCCATATTTATCCATGCTACAAATGTGAAATAATACACTTTTTTCTTAAGATTGTCTACCTGTCATATGAACAGAGTTTGAACAGGCGGACGAGATGCCACTGGATGTAATGACTTGTTTACATGCATAATTACAAATTTAAATGAAAAAAGGGTTTTTTCACAAACCGCTTTGTATGACCTTCACATGATGTTGGGTTTTTCGAATTCTATTGGACGATTCTCTAAAAATAGTATTAGCGAAGATTTTCAAGGTCCAACATCTTGTTGATGTTGTCGACAACAATCGGATCCAATATCTTCGAAACTAGAGAAAAAAATCAATTTCACTCGAATCAATTAAGCTCAATTACGGGTTTAAAATTCATTGTGGGACAGTTATGCCTAGAATATTAACATGGAACAATTTAGCTTGATAATGTTTTTTTTGTAAGCTGGGAGCAAACAATAAGTTTTTTGTGTTTTCTTTGAAAATTAGTCATAAAAACATCGTTTCAAGAAGAAAAGTGAAAATTGTCTAAAAGTAACACGGGACAACTATGCGTCGTTCAAACGCAAGCTAATTTTGGTTCGAAGTTACTATATTTGATTGGTTGTCGGGTGTATAGTTTAGACCTACAATCATTTAATTTGAAAACTGCGTACGCCTTTAATAGAAGGTAAAATTTCATATTGTGGAGGGATATTCGTCTAAACGCACACAATTGAATATAAGCGACTGGCGCACCTATGACAGCAAAAACCTTGGAAAACTGTCATTTCAGTTTTGTTGTTGTATTAGTACGCAAGACATTTGTTAGTGCTGGCAATTTGTTGATCTGACGTGAAAAATACCGAAAAAAAGACATTTTTATTTCTTATTCAGCCAAATAAGAACGTAGAATTGGAAGCAATACTGTAATACACTATGATTTGGAGGGTCCAACATTTGCAATTTTCATGGATCGATTATTGTTTGTTGACTTACAAAAGCACTAAAATAAGGCACTGTGTTTAAACGAATTTTCCACACTGTATATTCTATACAGTGTCGTGATAAGTGATTTTTTTATACTTATTTATGAATTTTGATTGTAGGTTTAGATTTAGTGTTAATATAATGAAAAACATGCTCGCAAATATCAGAAAATGAATATTACTCTGCCGTAATCTCCAAAGTTGACATTAACTTTTTTTTGTTGTTGTAGATCAATAAGGAATATAAAATACTTCCAAAAAACACCGAAGTTTTACCGAAATGTGAAAAAAGGACCTCGTAAAAACTCGAGAACGGGGCAACAGCTTTCATAGTGAACGTTTAGCATAATGAAAGTCACATGACTTCTTCCTTGTAGGAGACCACTTTTTCACATCATCTTATTTAACGTAGATGACTTCAATTATCGTTCTGAATCATATTTCGGACAGCTTCATACTTCGGACACTCTGTAATAATAACTTGAAATGCTTGATGCCCCGATGATATAACTAAAGAATTACTCTAGAAGAAAGAATTGTGATATTAATTTTATAGTTATATCATCACGACATTAAACATTTTAAGTTATTATTACAGAGTGTCCGAAATATGAAGCGGTGTAGTTTATAATTGCTCTGATCGGCTTCTCAATTATTAGAGCCTACGCAACGCATGCTTTGATGGATATACGTCAATAGGTTGTGGAACGAGTGATTAAGATTCGCTGCTTCCACAACAAAATGACGTTGGTACACCAAAAGTTAATAAAGTTAATTTTATTACATTGAATGAGCTGAAAAATAACAGAAAATGTTCTACTCCCCAATACATGTATACCATTTGTATAATATATATATGCTAGAGCCAATATGAGCGAGCAAAACAGGAGACACATTTAAATGAAAGCATATGGAAGCTTTTCGTATAGTTTGCCAACTACACGGCCCAGACAGAGAAAGATATATTTTCGTTCATGTTCTTCTTTATTCTCTTAGAAAACACTTTCCAACTTCATGTTATGATGAGGTGTAATTATATCACGCTTCTTTTTAACAGCACTGGCAGCTATATGGATAGCGTGGTCGTGTGAAATAGCTTTACATTTCAGCCGGCCTTGTTTCGATCCCCATTGACGTCGTATGGACTTTTTTTGGCACAATCCCAAATGAAATGAGAGAAGAAAACAGAAAGAGATGTCTGCTCGCATACATACAAACTATTCTTAAGCTTTTAAAACAGCTCATTATTTGCGCACTTGACCCTCCAGCGCACGAAATGGCATCATTTCTGCCAAAGATGAAATGTTTTCAGCCAACGCTAGTTTGGGTGTACTGCATTTTTTTCACAAATTAAGCCGGTAGCAATGTTTTTTTCTCCATCAAGTGCACACATTTTGTGCAGATCTTATTTTCATAGTGTACGCGTATGCTGATTATACATGCAATTTTAAGAAAAGGCTCGTACTGCGAATTCGTAATTCAAAATGTGAGATTACGGCAGTGCTGTTGACACTTCAACTAATGTTCCGGCATTTCGCTAACATTATTTTCATACAAAATAATTGGTTAGCATTCTCGATCTCGAGAGCGGTTGGTCCTAGGATAAAACGATATATTTAGTTTTTTATGTTGAATCGCATGTAGATTCCAATTTTGTGATACTATTTTGAATGGTTACGGATTCACAATAGATACGATTTCAAAGTTCATATCTCCATTTCGGTGAGTTTATCACGTTTATCACTGTACGTCAAACTTTGTTAAATTGGGGAAGTTTTAAATATAAATATACAAAAATATTCAAGGTCTGTGGGTCTGGTTCGTGCTCCCGTGGCCGAGTGGTTAGCGTCATAACTAACATGCCGGGTGTTCGGGTTCGATTCCCGTTCTGGTCGGGGGAATTTTTCGTCAAAGAAATTTCCTCCGACTTGCACTGTGATCACGCGTATTCTAGAGCTTGCCACTCAGAATGCATTCAAGGCGTGTTATTTGGCATAGAAATCTCAACTAAGTACTAATAAAAATGACGCAAGTAATGCTACGTTGAGACGGCGAAGTTCCTCTAGGAACGTTAGTGCCATTGAAGAAGAAGAAGAAGGGTCTGTTTTAAAATATAAAAGTTTTTAATGTTAGGTTGAATTTTTTAAGTAATTTTTTTTAACAGTGCATTCAAAATGTTATTTTTCCTAAATAGTTCATTCATTTTCCAACAACTTCGTCAAACATTATATTTTAGCCAGGCATCTGGATTTTAAGTTACGATTTCTTGAAAGAAAGATCAATGATTTTGAATGCGGGTAAGTTCCATCCTTAGTATCAATTAAAAAAAAAACTGAGAGGGTCGAGTCAGCGGCCGGCTGGTCAATTTGGCGTGGAATCGCTCAATGGAAAGCATACCTGAATCCGTCTCCGAGCTGGAAGGCCGCGGACTAATACTATTGTGTGCCATCTGGGGACTGCCCTGCAGCATGCTGGAATCGTTGTACGTTCCGATCACCGGCACCGACACTGGCAGCGAGTAACTGTTGCCACCCATATTGACTCTGCCTCCGGACGACAGCTGCTGATTTCGCTGCATCATAATCTGAAAGTCCTCGTCGATCTTATTGTACTTGGCCTCGGTGCGGGGCGTCAGCGTGTAGCTGTCCTCCGGTTCCGGCGAGTCCGGTGACATCGTGCCGTTTTTGTTTTCCTTCTGTGCGTTTACCTGTAACTGTAAGCAGACAGGACTTACAAGAATTACGACTGCGGACAGTGCCACGAGGAGGGGGCTAGCCTCATTGAAAATATTACCGTACACACGCAGCACACACGCACACAATCTCTGCTGTAAACTTGATTGGCACAAGAGGGGGCGGAAGCTTATCGCGAAAGGGGGGAGTAACCGAGGAAGGGTGTGAAAATCTTAAATAACACGATGGTATTATATCCGATAAATGTTAGAACACCACACAACATGTTACAAAACACGATAGCAACGAAATAGAGTAAAACAAACTAAAAACAAAGAAAGGGAATCGCGAAAGGGAAGGACAACTCTAGTAGGGAAATGAAAGCAAATGTCGGAGAGGTTTATTATGAAACACTTCTTTCGGTAGCAACAAATAAGTCAATGCAGGCAGCGGCAGCGGCGGCGGCGGGAGCTTTGTTCCGTTCTGTGCAAGGTAATACTTTGTATGAAATTAGCTCCACAGCGCTCCGGCGTACGTACCTCGATTATGTTCTTGTTTGTCAGCGACTCGTGCGGCTCGTTATATTCGGTGTACTTGAGCAGGACCTTGTCCATATCGGTGCTGGCATACTGGTACAGCTTGTTACTGCTGCTGAAGATGATTAAGGCGATTTCGCAGTCACACAGCACCGACAGCTCGTATGCCTTCTTCATCACACCGAACTTGCGCTTGTTGAACGTCACCTGCGGGGGAAAGTGGGTGGAAAACGACAGTGATTAGTACAGTATCGAAGCATTTCGAAAATGACATTGACTGCATTGAATTCCGGCTTCTAACACCAAATGGCACCCTATGATGAAGGGTTGCTGTACATCAATGATTTATACGACATTTCCCCATCTTACCCTCGCGAGAGCAATGCACAAGACAGTCATATATCGCAACTTGTTTCCTCATGTCAATATACGCAATATGTATTCATTGCGAAAGCTGACGAGGTCATGTTTTTTTCGCAATTGACACACCCTCGGCCACAGGCGATTATATTTTGTTCCACACCAACACTATTGTTCCCCGTTTCTTAACCACTTCATTATACATTTGGCAACGTCAGCTGTGCGTATGGTGCAAAACTACAGAAGCACTTTCCTCCAGACTGCAGGAAAATCGACGCGGTGCCACCAACGAGAAAAGGTGCACCACTGTGTGCCATATGTTCGTTCCATTGTATGTTTAGTTGGTAAACTCCTTTGAGTGATTTTTGACATTTTAGTATTCGAAATATTTTTTTTTATTCTGAAACTTCAATTTTGATTTGTTCCTTTGCTTTTTATGAAAATTCAGAAAATTTTCCAAAAACCACTCAAAGAAACATGTTCGTAAAAGTTGCGGGTTTGAGTTATATCGATTATAAAAAAAAAATCCGCAGTAAGATGAGTTGTAAAAAGTAAAACTCCTTTTTTCTTACACATTTCCTTATTCATTTTGTAACGTTTGAACGATTTGTAGCCAAGTATATTGTCTTTCGTTTCAAAAGTTCATATCTCCATTTTGGTGAATTTACCACGGCATCACTGTACGTCAAACTTTGTTAAATTGGGGATGTTTTTAAATATAAATATACAAAAATGTTCAAGGTCTGTGGGACTGTTTTAAAAAATAAAAGGTTTAAATATTAGGTTTAATTTTTGAGTAAAATTTTTTAACAGTGCAAATGTCATTTTTCCTAAATAGCTCATTCATTTTCCAATAATTTTGTCAAACATCATATTTTAGCCAGGCATCTGGATTTTGAGTCACGATTTTTGAAAAAAATATCAATAATTTTGAATGCGGGTAGGTTCCATTAGTATCAATTTTCAAAAAAAACCTGAGAGGGTCGAGTCAGCAGCCGGCCGGCCGATTTGGCGTGGAATCGCTCAATGTAAAAGCATACCTGAATCCGTCTCCGAGCTGGAAGGCCGCGGACTAATACTATTGTGTGCCATCTGGAGGCTGCCCTGCTGCTACTATTCAAATCGATTTGACGACCTTTGTGTCGAAATGTTTGAAATTATGTTTTTAAATACGTTTTTTCTAGTGTAGGGTTTATATTGAGTTTTTTCTTCATTTTTTAATGAAAATTTATAACTTTCCAAAAGTCACTCGTAGAACAAATTTAGTAAAAGTTGTCGTTTTTTAATTTATATTGATTTATAAGACGGATTTCATGCCAACTCGTCTTAGGAGTTGGCAGCACCATCTCAGATAGGAGTGAAACGTTGTGGGTGTAAAGATATTGGCCATTTAAGCAATTTTGCATGCTTGAAATCTTCTAAAAAGAATTAGACTACTTTTTTAAAAGACCAACATTTTTTTCTTTTTTTTACAAAATATTATAACTTGAAAACTATAATATCTACAAAATTCTGATCACAGGTTAAAATGTAGGAAATCGTCAAAATTTTCAGAAAAAATCCCAAATTTTTATCAAAATAACACTGAAAAACAATTAAAATTTGAAATTCATTTTTCTCAAACCCATTTTTTAAAATTCTTACAAAAATTACAAAAATAGTCGTTACCATTTCCAACAAGTCACCCATACATCAGAAGATGGGCATTTTTACAGGGACATCAACTTTCTATCTCAAGATTGTTTCTGAAATACAGAGCATTTTTTATGAAGACTTCCGAAAAAATACTCGAACATTTGTTTGTGTAAATTCTCGCGTTTGATATGTTTTTAACATGTTTCTAAATAGAAGAAAGTTTGCAGAACTCGTAAATCGCAATAATCTTTACAGGGAAACTTCGATATTGCGTACCCTCGTTATAACGTACCCTCGATATAACGTCACTCGATATAACGTACATCTTACTTCGATATAACGTACACATTTTCAAAGTCCAAAGGAATAATTTTTTGTATATAGTTTTTCCGAAAGAACAATAAATTATATGTATTTTGATACTGAAGCTTGATTTGTACATTCAACTAATCTCGAAGTACAACTGTTTAGTGATTCCGGATTCTAAATGAATCAAGTCTTAATCAACAGTATGAAGGGAAACATCATGAGAATGGTTGAATTCGTCTTTTAGTTGAATTTATTCATTAACCTTACTCAAATAGCAACACAATAAAGTAATATAAGTTACATTTCTGAGTTCATTTTTATGCTTCGATATAACGTACAATTCGATACAACGTACAATTTTGAAAGTAAAATGTACGTTATATCGAAGTTACCCTGTACATAAAAATGTTACGAGTTAAACATCAATAGTAATTTTTCAAAGAAGACAAAAAAGTTGTTGTTGGAATAATTCTTTCCCTGTAAAAGTGTTCATCTTTCGATGTATGGGTGACTTGTTGGAAATAGTAAGGGCTATTCATACCTATTTTTTCAGAATTAAAACATATTTGTGAGAAAAATAAATTTCAATTTACAAAAAAAAATGCCAGTGATTTTTTTTAAAATTGTTTGATATTTTTAAAATAAAACTTCAATAATTTCCCTCATTTTATTTTTTTATCAATATTTTGGAGGTCTTATAATGCCTGTAAAAGTGCTCATTTTCCGATGTAAGGGTGACTTGTTGGATTATAATGGCCAATCGCATAGTAAGTTTTTGAGAAAAAATGGATTTCAATTTTAAAAATATTTTTTTTCCCAGAAGAATTTAAAAAAAAAATCGTTTGATCAGAATTTTCTAAATATTATAGTTTTCAAGTTACCATTTGTTCTAAAAAATAGAAAGAACAATTTTGGCCCTTTACAAAAAAAAGTATATTTTTTACCAATGTCTTTACACCCACATCGTTACACTGCAATCTGAGATGTTGCTGCCAATGGCGGCCAGTCGAGTTGGCAGTAATGCAAGAAAGGTAAAAAGTTGCTAGAATTTTTGTTTTACTTTTGCGATATATAGACGAAAATGTCCGTTCAGAAACTCGGATTCATGGTTTTGAACAAAAAAAAATCAGTGTTAGACTTCAATTTTTGTTTTCATTGATAAATTTTTACAGACAATTAATTTTTCATGAGTCTATTATAGGACACATTTCTGTGGGAGTTGCTGTTACATCGGTTCAAAAAAAAATCTGAATCAGCTAATATTTCCACATCAACGAAGTTTGAATGAATTCTGAAAGGGTACTGCAATCCTCACAAATGATGTTGGCGACGACAACCGCGAAAATGGCATCACGCCCATAGGATGGCCACCGGGGCAAGATTCGCCTACCGGGTGCATAATACACGGCGATGACATGACAAAACGAAAAAGAAAGAATTAATCACATAGGGACATAAACAAAAGAAAATAGAAATCAAACAGAAGGAATGCGTGAAGCTAATGAAAAAATTATAAATTAAATTGAATTGTTGAATTATAGAACGTGTTAAAATTATTTCGGACAGGACAATGTAAGTTTAATTTATACGTTTTGAATTAAAATGCTGATTATTACAAAATTAATTACAGCTTAAATCATACCCTTACAAATGCTGTGTACCTTTAAAAAAATCGCGTTAGATCCAAAGACCGCGTAGAAATCGCGTTAATTTTAAAATCCGCGTGAAAAAACAAGGTCACCTGAAAATCCACGTGAAAATCGTGATAGTGTGCGGCACTAATTTCCTTCATAAGTACTAAAATTAATTCAAAATGATTAAATGTCCACGAAGCTTCGGCTGAGGGAGAGATGATGTGATAATGTCCCGTGACGATAATGTGAGACGCTAACCACTAGGCCATTGGAGCATTCCAATCTACTAGGTGTGTAAATCCGCTTTTCATTCGCATAGAATGTTGGTTGAAGCTTACGGCGAGCATACTGCCGGAAAATCACAATGTTAGCGGCTTAAAAGTTGAAAAGTGTGAATTTTAATGCGAGGAACGAGGAATCTGCGAGACCACCGAAAGTGTTTTAGGGCGATGAATAGATCAACGTATATTGTATTTATTGTACCGTCATCCGGGGGCAAATTGATCACCGGGGTGAAATTGATCAATCGTATTACTGAAAACAAACATAAATTTTCAGAGGTATTATGCAATTTAATTTTAAACTTTTTCAATCTGACATGTTCGATAATCATCTGAAGGTTCTTTTTGTCAATGGCTCTCAATGAATTACTTATTAAATTGCATGAAAATTAACATTTTTCTGAATAGCATTTTCGTTTCCTTTTTTAACTATGGTGAAGAACATATTTTCAACACACCAAAACAATATTTATAGGCGCTAAACACATTAATTCACTTCTAGCCGATACTTGATGAGTTGAATAAGTAATCGAATACTTCTAAATACTATTCAAGTAAGAAAAAACTATTCCACAAAAAGCACCAAGAATGACCAGAACCAAATCCCATCATGCGACATATCGATCATCTTGGTTTGTCTAAACTAGCTCGTTGGTGACTATTTCAAGGATTTTCGGCCACAATTGGATAACCCGAATGGTCTCCGGATGACCTACAGATCAGTGTTCAAATCGAATTATGGAAAGGCATGACCACACCTTTATGTGGATTAAATTATGTTTTTGATCCTCAAACCCTTGAATTGTCATTAAAATGACCATACGTGAAGAATTAATTGGTTTTCTATACATTTTCGTGCATATGATACTAGAAAATCCTACAAAACATAGATTGATCAATTTCACCCCTAAGCTACATTTTGAAATTTTCGCTAAAAGATTTCCAAATTAACGCTTAATGATTTTTTTGAACAAAACTTTCCATAATGTTTTGCGGTCTTAGCGCCAGTACTGATTTAAAAAAATAATTGGGTATAAATCTATAACATAAAAAATCGGAAATATTCACATTTTTCTGAGATTAATGAACAAAAACTAAACCACTAAAGCAAATTGCCCCCGGTTTACGGTACTTTTATATTGTTATTCTTGTGGTTGTTGTAATGGTGTGTTCATTTTCGTCCACATCTTCGCTCTATCAAATTATTTTTATTGTCGGTTTTAATACTTAGTCCCTTTTGTGAGATTGTAAAATTAGGAGGAATCAACGAGAACAAATAGCGCACTACACTAAATTTATTATACCAGCGCTTCAATGCGGAAAATATTGGACTTCATCGTTAAAAGATAAAACTTTCGGCCATCGTCGAAAAAAATTTAAAAAAGTTTAAAAATTATTAAGGACAAACTATTTCATGAATATTGATTAGAGATTTACTGGATTTATCATCATTCAGTGAGCCATAAGTTAAAAAAACTATGAAGAAAACAAATTATGATCGAGAAACAAAACATCCTTTTTCTAACTTGGCATATAGAATACACTGAATCCTTTTCTAACGCGACTGATGCTTACGCGCAAAAATAAAGTCGCTTTAAAAAAACGAGTAATTTCAAGCAAACCGCGTAAGGAAAAATTGCATAATTTGCATAAGAATCACGTAAAAAAAAAGATTGCCCCATCACGCCGGCGCTCGTCACAACCACACTCGCGAACGTTCTCGCGCAAAATGAAAACACGCAAAAAAAATCGCACAAAAAACAATCCAGAGTATTCAGGAAGGTAAGCATTTTTGTTATTGAAATAAGTTTTTTTTTCTGAAATATCAGCAATTCTACGGAAAAAAAGTTATATGATCTCATTCTCAACCGCTGGAGTGATTTTGTCATTTACACCGTAAATTGAAGATCTGTTGATGTAGCTGATGTAGTTTTGGGGAGAAAAACTAAGGTTTTCTAAGGTACTTAATCTTGTATTAAAAAAATACGTGAGCAAAGTTTTTCCGGGGTTTCAATCCGATGGTTTGCAGCGAAAGATAATTTTATTTTAAATTACATAATTTTACAAAAAAAAAAATAGCGATGTACTCGAAGTCGTTTTGGAAATAATTTTTTTTCAAAATAAATTTCATAGCTGATGTAATCGATCGATGGAGACGCATGATGAAGTACCTTGCGTCTTCAAAGGTGTTTTCGAAAACAAAATTTCGATGCCAAATGTCCTAAAATTGCATGGAACGTCGAGTTATACAGTTATCTCAATAATTTTTTTTTATCAAAAATCGACTTTTCAGACAAAAAACGACCAAGAGCCAAAAAATCAATTTTTGACAAAAAAAATTGAGATAACAGTAAATCTCGACGTTTCGTGCAATTATCCTTTTGAACTGATATTTTGCATTGGGTATTTTATCGTGTAAATCATCATTTCGCACGAAGTTCCATAAGAAAAATTTAGATGACCTTTTTTCATAGGCACCTTAAACCATACGTTTTGCCTCGTATTCCGAAAGGAAAACTAAGTGTCGATATTTGACAAAAAAAATTTAGATATGACAGTAGATCTCGACTAACGGGTGTTAAATAAAAAATGAGAATTTTTTCAATCACATATAAAAAAAATTTTTTTTTCATCGATTTCAGTATTTTTTATTAATAACATAATGTATTTTCTTCAAAAAAATGTCAGTGAATGTTTGAGTAAGGGCCGTGGTCTGCTGTTCGACGCAACTTTGTCGCGATGCTCTGACAAGAACGTTGTACGGTTCTACGAAACGCATTTCCAGCAAGGAAAAAAGTTCACGGTGGCACATTTTAAGGAAGAAAATGTACCTGTCAGTACGGTATATCGTATCCTGAGTTCCCTGAACGTAGAGCGGAAGGTCGGAAGTGGTCGTCCGGTGACGATAATGACGAAGCAGAGGAAGACATCGTTAAAGAAGGTGTTTGACAACAAGGACGCAACCAGCCTGCGTGACGCCGGTCGGAAATATGGCTGCTCCCACGTATTGATCCATCGGACCCTCAAGATGGAAGGAATCGTCTGCAGGAAGAAGACGAGGTCGCCGGAGTACACGGAGGTGCAGATTGAGACGGTTAAATCACAGTGTCGGTGGATGACCAAAAAATACCGCGGGACGTCTTTCGTTCTGAACGACGAAAGCTATTTTCCGCTGTCCAAAACGCATATTCCAGGAAATGATAATTACTACTCCAGCGACAAGTCATCCACACCGCCTGAAATGAAATACAAGTTCAAGCACAAGTTTGAAAAAAAGATTATGTTGTACATCGCCATTTCCGACCGGGGCATTTCAAAGCCTTGGTTTAAGCCGAGCGGTCTGGCAATCAACTAACAAATCTATCGAGCAGAGTGTCTCGATAAAATCCCGCTGCCGTTACTGAACGAGCATCACGCGGATGGGAAGTACGTCTTCTGGCCGGATAAGGCGTCTTCCCATTACGCTAAGAAGACGCTGGCGTATCTTGAGGAGAAAAAGATACCGTTCGTGCCGAAAGATCGTAACCCAACAAACTTGCCCCAGTGCCGCCCAATAGAATTTCTTTGGCTCACTCAGTGCCCTAGTGTATAAAAACAATTGGAGGGCCAAGGACACGAAGCAACTGACTACAAGAATCCGGAAAATGGACGTAAGTGCCGTACAACGTTCTTGTGAGAACATCGCGACAAAGTTGCGTCGAACAGCAGAGCACGGCCCTTACTCAAACATTCACTGACATTTTTTTTTGAAGAAAATACATTATCTATCTATCTATATATATAAAAATGGAGTGATGTCTGTCTGTCTGTCTGATTCTTATAGACTCGGAAACTACTGAACCGATCGACATGAAAATTGGTATGTAGGGGTTTTTGGGGCCGGGGAAGGTTTTCGTGATATTTTGAGACCCCTCCCCCCTCTCTAAGGGGGGGGGGGAGCTGCCATACAAATGAAACACAATTTTTTGCATTACTCGGAAATTAATCAATCAAACGAAACCAAAGTTGGCATGTGAAAGTTTTAGGGTGCAATAAATGTTTCTATGATGGTTAGACAGTCCTTCCCACACTCAAAGGGGGGGCTGCCATACAAATGAAACACAAATTTCTGCATTACTCGAGAATTAATCAAGCAAATTAAACCAAAGTTGGCATGTGAAAGTTTTAGGGTGCAATAAATGTTTCTATGGTGGTTAGATACCCCTCCCCCCTCTCTTAGGGGTGGCTGCCATACAAATAAAACACAAATTTCTGCATTACTTGAGAATTAATCAAGTAAATGGGCGGGACTTATAAAAAAATACTGAAATCAATGAAAAAAATTTAAAAAAAAAATATATGTGATTGAAAAAAATTCTCATTTTTTATTTAACAACCGTTAGGATTGAGCGACCTTGGATCGATCTTTAGAGGATTGATCTTTTCGTTTCTGATTTCCTATTGTTTGGATCGTATTTGTTGTCCAAAAAATCGTGAAAATCTATCTTTCCGATCTTTTTGATCGTGAGATTTTTTTTTGTAAATTTGTTTTTCAGTGAACATTGATTTTAATCTCACCAAAAATAACCTGATAACAAAATTCATAAACATTAAATCCCTTTCAAGGCTGTCAAATTAGTGGTCGCAAATTTAGAATAGGCAGTTTTGTGAGTTTGGACATTACAAAACAAACACACAAGTTATATTTACACCATCATTTTCACTAGGCTGACTGTGAAGCTTGTAAAGAAACTGGATGCTGAAACGTTTTTTTTTTCTATCAAGATTTTCAAGTCCAAGACTACCACATACCAGACGTATGGCATGGTTGGATTTTATGGTATTACTAGGTGACCCGGCAAACTTCGTCCCGCCCAAAATTTATTTTTCGTTAACACATCTACGTTTTCTTATTAGGCGCTGTTCATGGGTCCAATCATAGAATTGTTCATTGATTGATCTTCTAATCTACCCTTCAAAATTACCATTTACTATAAAGTTCCTAGTACTTCTACCAAAACTCGTCATTATAATATCAGATCATTTTCAGACACAATTCTCGTTCAAGATTTTTCAACAACATGCAAATAACATGTTTCTCCGTTACACGGAATAAAAGTTTGATACAGAAAAAATGATAGAATAAAGACAGCCTCAAATCAAACAATTCCTCTCTCGAATTTTGCTGTTCTCGGTGATCCATTTTTATTTATATAGATAGAAGAAGATATATGAGTGCGTTTTATCACATTAAAATCCATTTCCATTTTCGAACGGAGAAACAATCTCGTTAGCGCAAACATCAAATGGAAAAAAAAATCTCGTACATAAAAACCCTCACATACTAAATTTGGCTCCATTTGCTTGATCAGTTCTCGAGTAATGCAGAAATTTGTGTTTCATTTGTATGGCAGTCTCCCCTTAGAGAGGGGGGAGGAGTGTTCATCTCTATACGCCAAGTTGGTTCCTTTTGCTTGATTAGTTCTCGAGTTATTCGGAACCCCCCCCCCTTCCCCTGTGGAGTGGGGGAGGAGTGTCAAGCCACCTCAGAAACATTTATTGCCTCCTAAAACCTCCACATGCCAAATTTGGTTGCCTGATTAGTTTTCGAGTTATGCAGAAATTTTAGTTTTATTTGTATGGCAGCCCCTCCTTAGATAGGGAGGAAGAGTGTCTAACCACCATAGAAACATTTATTGCATCCTAAAACCTCCACATACCAAATTTGGCTTCGTTTGCTTGATAAATTCTCGAGTAATACAGAAATTTGTGTTTCATTTGCATGGCAGCCCCCAGAAACTCCGAGAGGTTGGTTGGGACATTTCAACTTTTGAATTTCACGTAAAAATAATGGATTACTTTTACCCCGACCTAATATATTCGTCGAAATCAGCAACAAAAGAGTAAAACTATCTCAGAAACAAAATGAAACAAATGTTCGAAAAATTTTGATATTTTGTGTAAAAAAAAAAATCAACATTCCATAAAGGATATAAACTAGTGATGAAACGGATAGTAGTTTTGTCGGATACTGGATTTCCTGGATTTCCGGCAAGCTTCGAGGCCGGATAGCCCGATAGTCGGATATCAGGCAGCCGAATACTCGGCTCTTTATTTGCAAATGCGAAACTGAGAGAAACCACATGTGTTCATGAAGCAAATAAAGGACAATGTTTCAGGGAGTAATGAACACATGTTTATCTACAAATGAAGAACTATAATCCAGTTTTCAGTATAGAATGAATATCCCTTAATGGTTTATCAAGTTTTTTGGAAAGAATAATTCACAGATTTTTTTTCTGTTGGGGGTTAATAAGAGAAAAGGATACAATGATGAAATTTTTGTGGATATATTAAAATAATGTTAATACTAGTCGAGAAAGAGTGAGTACTACAAATTAAAGTAAGCAAAGAAGATCAATCAATTATTTAGAAAAAAATGGGAACTGTCTTCAGGGATGATAATTTGAGAGAGGGTACACATACTCCACCACGAATCAAATTCAGCGAACAAAAGAGACGAAATAAACCTTACACGCACAGCTCATGGCATGGTGTCATGGTTTCAACAAAGTGGCAAATGAAAATGAAAGTCAGCGTCGCGTTCAGCAAAAAAAAATCCCATCGCTAACGAAATCGACGGAGATGTGAAGACATTTCGAATCGATCGCAATCACGTTGCTTACGTTTGGTGGTCATTGGACTCTAAGCAGTACCCTCAATTGACAAGGTTTGCTAAACTTATCATTAAGTTCCTTGCAGTATGTTATTAGTCGTAATTGTAATGTTATCAGTTAATACTGATTTAATTTTGAAAAAAATATTATTTATCTTGGGTTAATGAGAAATTATACATTTTTTCTGATATCCGGTATCCGGCCGAATAGTAGTTCACCATCCGGTATCCGGCCGGATAGATACCGGGTGTCCGTTTCATCTATATAAATAAAAATGTAAGGCAAAATCTGGTGGTAAGCGGAAAACACGAATAAGGGATGGTCCGATTTTAGTCTCCTGTATTTTGTTGTATTCGTCTCTTCCCGTAGATAAATATAGTGGAGAGAAAAATCGGAAAATTTTCGGAATATCCTGAAGGAAGGTCGGGAAATTCGGAAAATTGAATTCCCACGTGTTCGAAAATTACATCATAATAAGCGTTGTTAGTCCATTCGATGTTTGCGCTATAGAAATTGATCTTTGTTCGTAAGTGGGAATGGATTTTCAGGCGAATTTGAGTCATCCATATTCCGTTGTATTCGTCTCTTCCCGTAGATCAATATAGCGGAGAGAAAAATCGGAAAATTCGGAAAATTGAATATGTTCTACAATTAGCTAAGCGTTGTTAGTCCATTTGATGCTGGCGCTAACGAAATTGATTTTTGTTCGAAAGCGAAAAAGGATTTTCAGATGGAATAACGCATTCGTGTATCTTCTATCTGGAAGGCCAAATGTGTTGGTGTGCCCTAAACCCGAGCAAGGCATGGTCCGATTTGAGCTGTCTTTATTTTGTAATATTCTCTGTATCAAACATGTATTCCATGCAATGGAGAAATATGTTATTTCCAAATGCTTGAATCTTGAACGAGAATTATGTCTGAAAATCACTTTATATTAGGACGAATTTTTGTAGAAGTACTAGACAATTTATAGTAAAAGGAAATTGTAAAGGGTCAAAGCGTTCACTTAGTAAGAAAACGTGGATGTTTGAAAGTATTCAAATCAAAAAATCTATTTTGGGCGGGACGAAGTTCGTCGGATCAGCTAGTCTCCAATATAAACACTTAGGGTCTATATTGCCACCCTCAGTATCATAAAAACTTATTTCTTCAATGCCTCCAAGAAGAATTTATGAATGCAGTCCAGTATTTTTAAGTTTCAATTAAAATATCTTCGATTTGCTGTTACGAGGGTCACTATTTATATTTCGGGAATTGGCAACACTGATGTCATGTGAGTCCATCTGACGGTTCCATCGTAAAGTTTGACATTTTTGACGATATATGTACTCAGAACATTTTGTCATACGGACGCTATTTGTTTATTTTATATTTAGTTGAAAGTCTCGGCAAAAAAATGGAACTGAATCGTGAACATTTTCGTGCGATGATTTTTTACGACTTTCGACATGGATTATCACAACAAGAGTGCATCAATCAACTTAATTTGACTTTTGGCGATGAAGCTCCATCAAAAACCACTGTGTATCGCTGGTATAGTGAATTCAATCGTGGTCGTAGTTCGCTGTTCGACGAGTTTCGTGAAGGTCGTCCAAAATCGACTGTAGTGCCAGAAAACATCGATGCTGTGCACGAAATGATTAAGCAAGATCGTCATGTAACCTATTGTGAGATTGAGGCATCCCTAAGCATTAGTTCCACCAGCATATATGCGATTTTACATGAACACTTAGTTGTGCGAAAATTATGTTCACGTTGGATCCCACATAATTTGACAATCGCTCAAAAAAAGGCTCGTGTCGATTAGAATAAATGCTTTGAAAATTGGTTTAAGCGCATAAAAATATATTCGCAGCTTAACTATTTGTTTTTGTTCCTATTCCCGAAATATAAATAGTGACCCTCGTAGAAGCCACAATAAATGTGATGGGCATCAATTTAGTAAAATCAAATCAGTACACACACTCACCTGTCGGTTCCGTTCGTCCGTTATCCGTGAGATCTGTATCTTTTTCCTACCCATCTTCTCCGATGCGCCGCTACTGCCGTGTATTAAGCAATTTTCTAATTTAGGTTCTCCAGT
Organism: Toxorhynchites rutilus septentrionalis; assembly: GCF_029784135.1. Taxonomy (NCBI): domain Eukaryota; kingdom Metazoa; phylum Arthropoda; class Insecta; order Diptera; family Culicidae; genus Toxorhynchites; species Toxorhynchites rutilus. The sequence continues at coordinate 296,563,014 of NC_073745.1, read as the reverse complement.
TTTACCGGCCTTAGCTCCGACGAACGAGCCTTGCCTGTGGTACCCAAAGCTACCTCTTCTAAACCTTGACCACGTACCTCCTCCGATTCATGCAACAGAAACACCGCAACTGTAAACAAATATGTCGCACAGCTGCCCTTCACACTCGGTCGAGAGGCAGGCAGGGGTTGGAAAAAGTGTAGAAAAATGCACCCTCTGCACAGGCACACACAAACACACTCACACCCTCCCACGCACTCTCTCGCTTGTGATTTGTTGAACGACACACCACTCCTGTTTTATGTTGCCACACTTTTGTATCTTTTTTCCAGCCTCAGCTTCTTGTGGGAAGTGGGGTCATACTTTAGACACCGTATTATAACACAGTCGTTTTTCGCCGGACGTTGCGGCTTTTTTCCTTGTATCCACCGCAGCTCCGTCTGTTATTTCTTAAGGTTGCACCGGCCACTGGGACGATTGTCTGCAAAAAAAAGGAAACACGAGAAAATAGGGGAAAAGTCAGTGCAGAAATAAATAATATAAATATTCATCTATTCTGTTGTTTTTTCGTTCGTTTTTCCTCCCCGCGGGGGGGTCAAACACTAATCCCATAACTAACATTTAAACTGCGTGCAGGAAAGCGATGGCATGTGGCAATAAAGTCCCACTCTCGGGTCCCTTTTTTTCACCCCACTTCAAACGCCGCGCGAAAGGTGACCAACTGGAACCGAGAGTCCCGTCCACTTTGCATAACGCTTTGCTTGCTTCGCAGTGCGACGCAGAGCACCATAGAAGCGAGAATCCGCATTGCATTTAGCAGCTGTTCTCGTCACCTCGTACCAACCACCCCACATGCCACCCCTGACGGTGGCAGCCATTTGAAGCACCCCCATTCTGCTATGCCCCACATGGGGAAAGGTTATGTGTGGCAGCGCGCAAGCATGGCAACACCAACAACAAAAGAGGGCGGAAAAAACTAATCGATATATTAATGTCGTCTTCAAGGATGCATTGGAATTCCAGGGTCGCAAGGACACTCGGGATTTTGTGCGCGCGCGGCGGCAACGGAAAAGTCACGGCCACGATTGATCACCAGTTGTTCAGAGTTTGCTCCGGAAGGGTGACCCTTCTTTATTAGCGTGACATATTAGTGGTAATAAGTGTACTCGAACTTTGGGATTTGCAGCCACACATTTGGATGTGATAAAATATTTCGTCAGCCATGAGCGCTGCGCTGCGCTGCGATCTTTGTTTATCAAATGGATTGGTAATGGGTCTTGGAAGAGGGCACGCGCGACCCTTCGCCGAAAAAGCCGAAAAAGCCGAACAAGCATCGAGAGCAGCTGCACGAAGACGGGATGGACAAACAGCTGAGAAGAGATGTTGACTAATATGCATGGAAAACGGTAGCGCAGCATAAGTTTTCCACAGAAACAGAAAAAGCAGTTTATCATATGCCGATAGAATGACTCAAAGGGAAGAACGTTTGCTTCTTAATGTTGAGGAGCTGAGAGTCGTTAGCGATGACACACACTGCTCGCAGCGCCGTCGGATTGAATTGGTGGTCATAATTTACGGCTCGGTGGTGAACAGGCGAACACAAACATACATACGCGCCGCAAACACACTTTATTTACTTGCTTTTGTCAGCTGATTTATGGGGACTCCTGAGTGGCATCTAATCACGTAGTTTCAGGGAGATTGTATGTAAGGAATATTCAGATGTCGAAATCGATATGACTAACCAACAGAGCTTTGAGATGTTTTGAAATCAGTTTGTCAATTTTATGAGATTGTTTTATTCAAAAACGGACTTCATTTTGGAATTAATTTGGTGGAGATGTGTTGACAAAACCCCAGTAGCAGTTTGTATTTGTTTTTTTTTGTTTGAAAATGAATATAGAACCAATAAAGATATTTTTTTGTAAAGAAAAGAAGAATTGAATGATTTAGGGTAATCACTGAACCTAAGCCGATGAAGGCAGCTCTGAGTTCTGAGTTCAAGGGAAGTTAAAAGAATACTTTAATGGCCGCATGAAAAAAAAAACTTGTTCCACGTTGGGAGAAATGTATTAGCGGTCATGATGACTAATAGCTACATTGAAATGTAATACATGGTTATGAAGATAACGAAGTGTACTTCGCTATACTTTTTTGTCCGATCAATTCCTCTGTATTCTCCTCCTCCTACACCCAAAGTTAATTTTTAGCACATGTTATGATATTCCGATTTATTACATTAAATGAGCTGAAAAACAACAGAATATTTTCTACTCCTCAATACATGTATATCATTTGTATAATATACATGCTAGAGCCAATATGAACGAGCGTTCTGGGGGGAACAGTACGACGACAATCGTTCATCGATGATATATGACCTTTGTAACAACTTCAATATGACCGTTTTGAACACTGGGGAAACAACACGTGTACCTAAACCTCCTGCTAACCCAAGTGCTCTTGACCTCTCGCTTTGCTCGAATTCACTATCGTTAGATTGCAAGTGGAATGTAATCCAGGACCCCAACGGTAGTGATCACTTGCCAATCAAAATTTCCATCAGCATTGGGTCGAATTCTTCTGAATCTATAAACATGGCATATGACCTCACAAGACACATTGACTGGAAAAAATATGCGGACGCGATTGCTCTAGCCATCAATTCCAGAGATGGTTTGCCTCCATTGGAGGAGTATAACTTCATTTCTCGTTTGATCTTTGACAGCGCGGTTCGCGCTCAAACGAAACCCATCCCAGGCTCCACTATTCGTCGAAGGCCTCCCAATCCATGGTGGGATAGCCAATGTTCCAAGCTTTATCAGGATAAATCGAACGCATTTAAAGCTTTTCGAAAACGTGGAACCATTGAGAATTTTCAAACGTATTTGGACCTTGAAAATCAATTTAAAAACTTGATCAAAGGGAAAAAACGTGCTTATTGGTGAACTTTCGTGGGAGGTTTGTCATGAGAAACGTCAATGAAAAAATTATGGAAAGTGGCTCGAAACATGAGAAATCGCTCTTCATCGAATGAAAGCAAAGAATATTCACATCGATGGATTTTTAATTTTGCACGGAAGGTTTGTCCCGATTCCGTTCCTGTGCAAAAAATTGTTCGAGATATACCACAAGATAGGTGCGATCTTGATTCCGAGTTTTCGATGGTAGAATTCTCTATTGCTCTCCTTTCTTGTAACAATTCGGCTCCAGGAACGGATAGAATTAAGTTCAACTTGTTGAAACACCTCCCTGATGTGGCGAATCATCGCTTGTTGAATTTATTCAATCGGTTTCTGGAACATAATATTGTTCCAGATGATTGGAGACAAGTGATAATTATAGCTATTCAAAAACCCGGAAAACCCGCGTCCGACTTCAATTCGTACCGCCCAATAGCAATGCTGTCTTGTATACGGAAATTGTTGGAGAAAATGATCTTGTTTCGCCTTGATCGTTGGGTTGAAACGAATGGCTTACTCTCAGATACACAATATGGGTTCCGCAGGGGCAAGGGGACGAATGATTGTCTTGCGTTGCTTTCTTCAGAAATTCAATTGGCTTACGCCGAAAAAAAACAAATGGCTTCAGTATTCTTGGACATAAAGGGGGCCTTTGATTCTGTTTCAATAGAGGTTTTGTCAGACAAATTACACTCTCGGGGTCTACCGCCTCTATTGAATAATATGTTATATAACTTGCTTTGTGAGAAACATTTGAATTTTTCTCACGGAGATTCGGCAGTAAGTCGGGTCTCTTACATGGGCCTCCCTCAGGGCTCATGTTTAAGCCCCCTTTTGTACAACTTCTATGTAAGCGACATTGACAATTGCCTTACACAAAATTGCAGCTTAAGACAACTTGCAGATGATGGAGTAGTGTCTGTCGTAGGATCAAACGAATCCGACCTGCAAGAACCCTTACAAGATACTTTGAACAATTTTTCAACCTGGGCCATTGGGCTAGGGATCGAATTCTCCACGGAGAAAACAGAGATGGTGGTTTTTTCTAGGAAGCATAGACCAGCAAAACCAAAGCTTCAACTTTTGGTTAAACCGATCACTCATGCTATGTCATTCAAGTATCTTGGGGTATGGTTCGACTCCAAATTTACTTGGGGGGCCCATTTTAGGTATCTGAGTAAAAAATGCCAAAAAAGAATAAACTTTCTCCGCACAATTACCGGCACCTGGTGGGGAGCTATCCCGAAGATCTTATAATGTTGTATCGCACAACTATTCTCTCAGTAATGGAGTACGGCAGTTTCTGTTTTCAATCAGCTGCCAAAACACACTTAATTAAACTCGAGCGAATTCAGTATCTTTGTCTCCGTATTGCGTTGGGATGTATGCCCTCAACGCATACCATGAGCCTCGAGGTTTTGGCAGGCGTACTCCCACTAAAAGATCGCTTCAATTTATTATCTCTTCGGTTCCTCATCCGGTGTAAGGTTATGAACCCATTGGTGATCGGAAATTTTGAGCAGCTGATCGGGCTAAATTTTCATTCTGGATTCATGACTTCATATCATGAATTCATCTCCATGCAGGTTGATCCTTCTTCGTATATTCCCAACCGTGTTTGTTTTCCTGACTACATCAATTCCTCTGTACATTTTGATCTGTTCATGAAGGAGAAAATCCATGGAATTCCAGATTATCATCGATCGGGGATCGTTCCTACGATCTTCAATGCAAAGTATGGGCGTATCAATTGTGATAATATGTACTTTACTGATGGGTCCTCTATGAATGAGTCCACAGGATTTGGAGTGTTCAACGAATTTTTTAGCACCTCCCACAGTCTTCAGAATCCTTGCTCAGTGTATATTGCTGAATTGGCAGCAATACACTGGGCGCTGGACAGCGTCGCCTCACGACCTGTTGAACACTATTACATTGTAACGGATAGTCTTAGCTCTGTCGAAGCTATCCGTTCAGTGAGGCCGGAAAAGCACTCGCCGTACTTCCTTGAGAGAATACGTGAAATTTTGAGTGCTTTAACCAGACGCTGTTATGTCATTACCTTTGTCTGGGTCCCTTCACATTGCTCAATTCCGGGTAATGAGAGGGCTGACTCATTGGCAAAGGTAGGTGCAATTGAAGGCGATATTTATCAGCGTCAAATCGCCTTCAATGAATTTTATTCTTTAGTCCGTAAAAATACCATCGCTAACTGGCAACGTAAGTGGAACGAAAATGAATTGGGTCGGTGGCTTCACTCGATTATCCCTAAGGTTAGCCTCAAACCATGGTTCAAAAGTCTGGACTTGAGTCGGGATTTTATTCGCACCTTCTCTCGACTCATGTCCAATCACTGTTCGTTAGACGCGCTACTCTTTCGTTTTAATCTTGCCGATGGCAATATCTGTGCTTGTGGCCAAGGTTACCACGACATCGAACACGTTGTTTGGTCGTGCGAGGTGTATCTTGTTGCCAGATCGAATTTAGAAAACTCTCTTCGGGCCAGAGGAAGACAGCCCAATGTGCCGGTGAGAGATGTGTTGGCTCGGTTAGACCTTGATTACGTGTCCCAAATATATGTCTTCCTAAAAGTTATCGATCTTCGTGTGTGATTGTCCTTATATCCTTATATTCTCCTTTTCCTTTTCCTTCGCGAGAAAGCAAATCCCTTCTTACTAACAATAGAATAAGGTGAAATGTAAATACGTATTAGATATAAGATAGGCTTAAGAATTGAGTATGATGAAAGTGAGTGCGAATGTGAGTGTGAACATTGTCAACATATCCTTATATCCCTTCCTTTTCCTGAAAAAAATGTCACCCTTCTAAACTCGAGCAAACCGCGAGTAATCGGTTCTCTACTTCATTAACACTAGAATTAATGAAAAATGTTTATATATACTTGTAACAATACAGATAGGAGTTTGGCTCCTTTAAACTTATGTAACTGAGCCTGTAAAAATAAACGATTTAATAAAAAAAAATATGAACGAGCGAAACAGGAGACACATTTAAATGAAAGCATATTAAAGCATTTCATATAGTTTGCCAAATACACGGCCCAGACAGAGAAAGATATATTCTCGTCCATGTTCTTCTTAATCCTCTTAGAAAACACTTTCCAACTTCATTTTATGATGAGGTGAAATATTATCACATTTTTTTATAAAAGCACTGAAATGCTTTTATGAAAAGCGTGGTCGTGTGGAATTGCTTTGCATTCCAGCCGGTCTTGGATCGATCCCCATTGACGTCGTATGGACTTTTTTTTGGCACAATCCCAAATGACATAAGAAAAGAAAACAGAAAGAGACATCTGCTCGCATACATACAAACCTTTTTTAAACTTTTAAAACACTTCATTATTTGCGCATTTGACCCTCCAGCACACGAAATGGCATTATTTCTGTGTAACCAGGCTTATATGCGTTCACATTGTCTCTTACGTTCTTAAATACGAGTTCATTCGACATCCCTGTCAAAAAATGGCATATGAAACACGACATTTGTATTCGAAATTCATTTGATACTACCACCATCAGGATCCTCATGCTAGATATGAATTGGAGTTAGACAAAGAAAAAGACAAGAGTCGTGTCAGAACGAAATAAAAAAAGACCAAACGGAAAAGAAAATAGAAACGGAAACGGTCAAAGAAACGGTAAACGTTTCCGTTTCCGTTTTCGTTTCCGATGCCCTATGAAGAGTCAAAAGTTCTTAGATAAAATTTTATTTATATCTTTTGTGTATCAAATTATCAGGATTTCGATCACTTATTCCAAACTCAGATTTTGATTTCGGATTATATGATTATTTTAATACATATAAATATTTTTATTGTGATTTCATTTTAATTTTTAGATTTTTCGAAAATTTCAAATTTGAAATATTTGGAAGTTTTAAAGCTGTTGGATTATTAAAATTTATGGAGTTTTTTTAATTATAGATTTTCATGAAAAAAATTAAATTTTTAGAATTTATTAGATATGAAACCGATATCCGGTAACTATCCGGTATCCGGCCAATTTTTGCTATCCGGCCGGATACCAGATAGTGACCTACTATCCTGCCGAATACCGGATATTAGAAAAAAAATCAATAATTTCTCATTAACACAAGAAAAATCATATTTTTTCAAAATAAAATTAATATTAACTCATAACATTAATTCATTAACACTATAAATTTTCTAATCGACCGATTACGCTTTGCTTCCTACGGCTTCAAGAGAACAGTCTTTCTCTGTAAACACTACTTTAATGAGCTGAAAGATAAACTCTGGCAAACGGATGGCCAATTGGGGTACTGCCTAGAGATAAATGACTACCAAACGTAGGGAACGTGATTGCGATCCGTTCGAAATATTTTCGCACAACCGTCGATTTTGTTTCCTGAACGCGACAATGTCTATCATTTTCGTTTGCCACTTCGTTGAAACTGTCCCAAAAGGTGTCTGTGAGCTTTGCGTATCAGGTTTTATTCAGTTTCGTCTCTTTTGCTACGTTTAACTTGATATGTGTCGAAGTAAGTGTACCAGCTCTCAGATTATCACCCCTGAAGACAGTTCTAAGTTTTTTGATTGAAAGAAAATAATCGATTGATGTTCTTTGCTCATTTGAATTCGTAGTACTTACTCTAACGCGACTAGTATGACAATTATTGATATATTCACCAAAGTTTATCATAGAAAATTTTCAACATGTAAAATCCTTCACAGGAGAAAAAAAATTGTTCAATATTCCTTGCAGAAAATTAAAACAGAAACTATTAAGAGATTTTCATTTTATACGGAAAATTTAATCATAGTTCATTATTATTATGTAAAGATGTGTTCATTACTCCCTAAAATGTAATCTTTTATTATCTTCATGCACACATGCAGTTGCTCCCAATTTCGCTTCCGGATATCCAGCTATACGGCTTCGAAGTCTGCCGGATATCCGGTATCCGGTATACGGCCAATTTACTATTCGTTTCATCACTAGAATTTATGTTTCATTTCTGAATTCGTAAAATCATTAATGTTTTGATTGTTTTTTTTTTAATTAGAATTTTTTTAGTATTATAGATTTGTTCAAAAATGTTTGAATTTTTTAGATTTTTTCTTCTTAAACTACATTTCTTGAAAACTTAAAAATGTTTGGATTTTTTTCTTATTTGGAATATTTGTTTCACTCGTAGATTTTTTTTAAGATATCAAAACTTTTGAAATCATTAAAATTTTTGGAATTTAGATTTTGATTTATTTCAAAAATATTTTTTCAGTATTTTGGATTTTTCTTTCTATTTTTACGACTTTTTAAATTTGTTTCATTATTAATTTTTCGGTTGAATTAAAATATATCTCTTTGAAACATATGATTGTTTTGGAATTTCTATATTTTTTCCATCATTGGAATATTTTTTTTACTTTTGAAATTTTTGATATTTTTTGGAGTTTTTAGAACTTTTCGAAATTTTTGGAATCATATATTTCCTTTAAACTTTGAAATTGTTTGAATTTTTTAAATGATGGCATTTTTTATTTTTTTGAATTCTATTTTTTTTATTTTTGAAAAAAAAATATTGTTTTTGTTGCCCTTTTTGGTTTAACCCTACAGCGGAGGCAGTTGATATGATGCTTTTATTTTTTGTGTTACTAACGGCACAAATAGCCCGATGTATTTCCTTGAAAACAGTAGAGCATGTGTGAAAGGAAAGAGGCTGAATCACCGGCGCTTGAGGACCCTTTGAAATTTCGAAATGCATTTTTTTTTTGTATTATAGTGATTTTCAACACATTTCGGCTGGTTCGTCACTTTTACTTCCATTTTTGGAAGAATGTTGGGAGTGAGAATCGAACTCGTGATCTCTGCGTGAGAGGTATGGATTTTTTCAATTGCTATGATGCTATAATGAAAAAAATCATAACTTAATTTATACTTTCCTTGAATTCTTAAACTCTTCAATTATTCCGTTCTTAAATTCTTCAATACATCAATTTTAATAATTCCAATGATTCTAAGAGTTCAAATAATTAAGATGCAAAAACATTTAAAAAAAATTAATGTTTATCACTTTCGTGAGTCTCCGAAATAGCTCTAAATCTATGATCTTTTTAAAGGCCTTTAAAAATCTAGAAATTTGGAAATTTAAGAAAATTTGGAAGGAAAATTTGGAATTCTAAAAATTCTGAAGTTTAAAAAGCTGATTTTTATTGTTTTGTCGTTTTCCAATTTATTTTTTGTCGTTTTTCAAAATTTGTTGACTTGAGTTTGTTCAATTTTAAAAGTTTTAAAAATTTGTAGATTTTTTTTTATTTTCAAAATTAAAAAAATCCGAGAATTTTGAAATTGCAAAAACATATTTTTAATTTTTTTGTCGCTTTACAATCCAATTTCATGTTTCTTTTTTCAATTTTTTGTTTTTTTTTATATATCTCCTTTTTTTAAGTTAATGATTTTTTGAATGTTCCACATTTGTAGAATGTTTCGAAGTTTCAATGAAATGTTTACATTCAGAGTTTTTGAAATTTAAATTGTTGAATTTTTAAATTGGTTGAAGCTCACAAGGTCAACTTTTTCAATTTGTTGAATTGTTAATTTCACTTTAACTTGATGAAATTGTTGAAATCGTTGAATTTCTTAATTTTGCTTTAAATTTTTTGAACAAAAAAAAGTATTTTTTGTATTTGATTGATGAATTTGTTGAAGTTATTGAATTTGTTGAATCCGTTAAACTTATAGAGTTTTGAAAATTTGAAAATTTGTAGAATTTTTAAGAAACTAAACTTTTTGTTTTTTTTTTATTTCTGAAACTTGTTCAATTTGCTGAATTTATTGTATCTGCAAAATGATTAAAATCTGGAATTATAAATGTTTCAAAATATTGATTTTTTTTTAAATTTTTTACTTTTTTGCGTTTTTTGAATTGATTGACTCTGTTAAATTTATTGAATTTAAATGGCTGTGAAATTTGTTAAATTATTACTCTATGATCTATGAATTTTTAAAGAGAAATTTTAATAAATTTTGAAAATTTTGAGAATTTCGAAATTTAAAAAATATATTTTTATAGTTTTTTGTCGTTTTTCAATTTAAGTGTTTTGTTTTTCAAAGTTGTTGGATTTGTTGTATCTATTAAATTATTTGAATTTGTTCAATTTTAAAAGTTTCAAATTTGTAGACTTTTTTAAAATTTTCAATTTATTTAGCAAATTTTGAAATTGCAAAAACATATTTTTAATTTTTTGTCACTTTACAATCCAATTTTATGTTTTTTTTTCAATTTCTTTTTAATTATCTCTGTTTTAACTTTGTGTTTTTTTAAAATATTTTATATTTGTGGAATGTTTTGAATTTTGGAAGAAATGTTTGCCTTCTGAGTTTTTGAAATTTAGAATTTTTAAATAAGTTGGATTTGTCAGCTTGTTAAACTTGTTCAATTTGTTGAATTGTTTTTTTTAAATTTGTTGAAATTGTTGAAATCGTTGAATTTGTTAGTTTCTCATTAGATTTTCTGAGCAACAAATAAGTTTTTTCAATTTTTTTTATTGTTTTGATTTTTGTTTTATTATTATTTTTTTTAATTTGTTGAATTTATTGAGTTTGTTGAAATAGTTTTTTTTTGTATGATTTAAAGTGTTTTCTGATTTTTTTTAATTGATTCAATTTTTGAATTCGTTGAGTTATTAAAATTATTGAATTCTTTGAATTTGTTAAATTTGTAGAGTATTGAAAATTTGTAGATTTTTTTTTTTACAATATTTTGTTAAATTTTTAAAGATTTTTGATTAGATGTTTTTTTTCTTTTCTGTTTTTTTTTCGGATGTTTAGAATTTTTAGAATTTGATTGTTTTTAGAATTTTTGGATTTTTTTCATTTTATTAAATTAGTTGAATTTGGTGAATTTTAAAAACTTTCAAATTTGTAGGTAATATATTAAAATTATTTTGACTCAGAGCTGTGATTTTTTTTGAAAATGATTTGAATGTTTTGAATTATTTTATCTCTCGAATTTTTCTTTTTTCACTTTTTTTAGTTCAACGTTGAATTTTCTTAATTTATTGAATTTGTTGAATTTAATTTTGATTGTTCTATTTTTATTATTTTTTCGTATTTTTAAATCACTTTTTTTATTTGGAATCGAATTTGCCAGATTTATTGAATAATTTGAATTTATTGAATTAGATGAGTTTCGTGAATTCAAATTTTTTAAATCTTAGAAATATTTGGATTTTTTTCTTATTTTGAAAATTTAAAAAAAAAATTTAAATTTGAAGAATTGTTTTTATTTTAATTTTTTTTTAGCGTTCAAATTTTGTTTTTTTTTTCTATCTTGTTGTTTTTTTATATTCTTTTTTGTTTGATCTTTCGATTTTTCTTTTACAAAAACAATTATTTGAATTTTTTCAAAACTTTGATAGTCAAAATTTTGTTTTATATTTTTTTAATTTGTTGAATATTCAGATTTTTTTTATTTTTGAATTTTTAAAAATAAATTTCTTTTTATCTAGAATCACAGTTCAAATTTGCTGAATTTACTTAATTTTTTAAATTATTTGAATTGGTTAATTTTTCCAATTTCTAATCAGACATCAAAGGCATTTTATTTTGATTACCGTCATGGAATTAATTAACTGAATAAATTATTTTAAATAATTATTGGAAATTCAACAACTGTTATTCATTCAGAACTCCCCTGAAAATAATCCCATAAAATCCATCCGTGCCATACATCTGGCATTTATACGAAATCTTGGTAATAATTTCAGTTCTAGAGAAGGACGCATCAGCCGGACCGTATGTCACCATTTTTTGTCACAATTTCAGTATATGCCTAGTGAAAGTGATTTTGTAAATATAACTTGCGAGTACTTGTCTTGTAATGGCTAAACTTACAAAACTGCTTCTCAGATATTTACGACTACTTAGCCTTGAATCCCTTTCCCTGATGAAATTTGTCATGTGGTTTTTGGTGAGATTAAAATTAATGTTCACTGAAAAACAAATTTACGAAAAAAAAATTTGCTATCAAAAAGATCGGAAAGATCGATCTTCGCGGTTTTTACAAGTTTTTACAAGAAAATCGGAAATCGGAGAGGAAAAGATCTATCTTCTAAAAATCGATCCAAGAAAGCCTAATCCTAATATAAACGGCTCGAGAAGGTATCTGAAACGAGTTTAATTTCATTTTCGCTAACAAAACTGCTTCAAAGTTCATGAACTTCATGAACATGACAGTTACAGAGAAAACTCTGATTTTTGTTATTACAAACGGGACTATAACCTCTAACGTGTTCAGGCAAGAGTACCTGAAAAGTGTATTCTAGCAGTATCGAGAGTGGACGACAAACCAATAAAATTGCCCTCAAATCTGGCCAATCGAGAAATGGTGGGCATTTGTCAAACAAAACATAAGAAGAGTGGCAGTGACCAGGGATGCATCGGAAAAAAAGAACATAATCAATGATGAGACGTAGGTTTTCCAGTATGACATGCAAATCAATTAATTAGTTTCGAAATGGTGTCTTTCCAACTGATACGAAAATGGAAAACCAGACTATAAATGAAGAATATTATTGTGAATTAAAAATATTGTGAGCGAATTCCTGACCAGGAACCAGGAATGACTGATTTGAGGCACCCATTCACAGTAGATATGAACTATACTTTTGAGCAGAACAGATGGATTAATTATACGGGGGTTTTGAAGAATAAACTAATCGATGAAAATTCATCATCAGCTTGACATTTAGCAGCTCCAGTAGAACAGTTTTTAACGATTCGCGGCAACGTGGGATGCTATTATTTGTAACCCACTCTATTTGTTATTCATTTGTCCGACGAAGGGAAACAATTTCCACTGATTTCAACGCAACCGACTAACGTCTCCTCGTCGCACTACTACAGGACACAGATTAAACCTCAGTCTCTTCGACAACGGCAACGCTTTACTTCGGAGCTGCCTTCTCGCCACCAAGCGCACACAACAAGTCAACATTTGGCAACAGAATCTTATTAGGTAAGAGATCACCGCAACCAGATCGCGCATGTAGATCTTGTGTATATACTTCCCGGGGCGGCAATGCACATAGCAAGAACGCGTCTGGGCACCCTATCCTAACCCCTGCCATACCCTCACAAACAGATGTACAAGGCATACGGCCCAACGGCGTGGTGGAAAACAGGCACAAGGCGAAAAACACCGACAGAAAGAAAGCGGTTTAAGTTTTTTTCTCGCATTCTTGATTCGCGCTTCTTTGCTCGCTGAATGTCATCGATGTGCGGAGATGATGATGATGATGACGATGATGATGTTTTCGAACAAATGAAAATGAATTGCTTTCGCTGTTTTCCACCAAACAGATCCCAAAGTCTCGGAACTCGCACCGGGCGGCGGCGGTGGGTTGAGTTTGTGTGGGTTTTTCGACTCAGTCGAAGTCGTTGTTTTCATTTCCCACACATATCTCTTAACTCTGTGCGCTGAAAACACACGTTTCACGGAAAAATCGACACATCACATATGTATGCGACGGTGGTGGGGCGGGCAGGCAAGAAAGTAAATAAGGTGGAAAAGTTTTACATAGCAGCAACAGCAGCAGCTACTAAACAACAGACCCACACAGCATCCCCCACTCTTTCTTCTCGCCTCTCGCTCCCTAGATGACGATCTTCGGCTTCAGCTTCAGCTGTTGCTGTAGTACTGCGACTCGTCTCCCGCGGCGACAGAACGCGGCAGGATATGACTCGGGAAAGTCTGGCTTGTAATTTCCCCAAAATGTCAGATTAACCTCGCAAGAGTCACTAATGGCGGTTCGAGGGAAAGTATAATGTGACACTTTTACCATTGCGAAGGGATGGTTTCAGTTTCACGAAAAACCTGAGCAGCACACCACCACCATCATTTTCTGTTTATTCCTCGATGGATTCTCGGCTTTTATTGGTTTTAATGACTCGGCTGAGATGGGATACATGCTTGGGTATTTTTTGTTAATGAAGAGTTTTCGCTCCACACACACTCACACGCACATGCCCGGGCGCTACTCAAAGTATTGAATTCCTCAGCCGTCGGAAGACGGCTGACTTCGCGCAAGTCCCCGTGAAATGTGTCTTCTGTCGTGCCGTGAGCTGTGTGCATGCATGCTTGTTGCTTCATCTTCCCGTACGTAGTCACGGAGGAAAACACGTCGTCGATCTTCCGTCGACGTTTTCCGAAAAGAAGAAGAATATTGCTACCCCGCGGGAAAACCACGCGGGACGGAAGGATGGAGAATCGAAGGAATTGATGCGAACGAAGCTGGGATGAAGAACACGGCGATTCACCCGTAATGTCACTCTTAATTTCTCATTTACTCGTTTTTTACTTCACTTTTTTTTCTGTTCTTACCATGCGCGAAAGGAGGTTGATGTCTTGGTTGACATGTCTCACTTTGTGTGCACTTATTTACTGCCGCTGCTGCACGGTTGGAGTGTACATTTTTTCCATCGTTACAGCAGCGCGGTTGGAGGATTCTTTCCTTTCGTTTTTTTTCTCTTCCGTCGACAGATGCATCCACAAAACTTTCTTCTCCGCTGACGGAGAACGGGAGTGAGTGAACGACTTTTTGCTGCCTTGCTTACGTTTCGATTTTTTCACGATAAATGCACGAAAAAAGAGTGTTTATGTTAGATTAGGTCAATGCTTTCTTGGCAATTTTGAATTTGTTTTCTGGAACGCATTGGACATGAGATACGGAGAGTGATTCTGATCGTCTCCATTGTAGCCGATGGCTGCGAATTGAGCTCTTTTTTCCAAATTTTCGATTTTTTTCAGAGCTTTGAGCCTAAAGCAATTGGAATACTAGGCAAATTATGACCAAAATTATCAGAAGCACTCAACTAATTGGTCTGAAATATAGGCAGTCAATACAATGGATGAATTATTTTGATTGCTCGAGTATGTACCGAACCATCTTCAATAACGGCGAACAATTTGGAATTAAAGATCAAAAGTGAAATATACGTTCTGCATTCTCAGATTGGACCAACACGAGGTGTGCGCAGAAAACAGCGGGAATTGCCCTTTTGAACAAAAATATTGTTCGTTTACATTAGTGTTGTCGCCTTCAAAGTAGTCTTCATTAGATATCCTGCACTTGTACCAGCAATTCTTCCATTCGTCGAAATACTTCTTAACTCTATATTTTGGAGTTTCTTTAGGTCTTGCCATGATGCGCATTTTATATCAGATTAACACGACGACACTTTAAGGTTCTTTTTATTTTTGAACAATGTAATAGGAGTACCGTTAAGTTTCTTAAATTTTTTTCAAAAATTAATGCTTTATTCTGCAAAAATCGTTTCAAATTTAATATTCAAAGTATTGCCCATCGCTAGTCACAACTTTTTCCCATCTTTCTGGCAATACACGGATCCCTTTGCGGAAATAATCGGCCGGTTTGTCGGCTAACCACGAATCGATCCAATTTTGACTTCATCAAAATGGGAGAAGTGGTAGTAATCGACGAAAAAGGTGGTAATCGGACGGAGCAATGTCTGGAGAATACGGCGACCGGTTTCGCGTCATGCGTCCGAGCATTGTCGTGCTGCAAAATAACTTTATCGTGTCTTTGCTCGTATTGTGGCCATTTTTCCTTCAATGCACGGCTCATACGCATCAATTGTCGTCGGTAGAGGTCCCCCTTAATGGTTTCATTCGGTTTTAGCAGGCTTGTCGTAATGGACCCACTTTTCATCGCCAGTAACGGTTCCCGAAAAACCCTTTCTTTTATGCTATTGGAGCAGCTGTTCGCACGTGAAAAAACGGCGTTCAACGTCTCGTGGGATCAATTCATACGGCACCCAATGTCCAATCCTTCGGATCATTCCCATTGCTTTTAAACGATCGGATATGGTTTACTGAGCTGCTCCAAGTGTAGCTGAGCTGAGCTACAAGTTCTTGTAGCGTTTGTGACGGGTCTTGATCGAGTAAAGCCTTCAATTCTTCATCTTCAAACTTTTTTGGCGGTCCGGAACGTTATTCGTCTCCAAGTCAAAATTACCACTTTCAATACTTTCGTCGCCCAGAGAAATTCGGTCGAGTTTCTTGCGGGGCCCAAATTCAACTGTCGGTGCGCTATAGAAATAAGGGGGCAACGATGATAATTAAGTCGAGTTCGATTCAGGACTACTTTTTCCGTTGAATCGGAATGAAATCAACCGACTGCTGATTAGAAAACTTATAAAAATAAATTTTCAGCCAATTGTACAGTGTTGCCAATGCACAATGGTCCAGGAGACGCATTTAAGTGGAAATTAGCATCTAGAGCTTGACCGTTATTCTATAGACAAAAACTGTCTTAGACAAAGTTGTTACTCATGATAGAGTGCTCATTTTTATGTTATCTAAAATAGAGTGACCAAAATTGTCGATGAAATAAAAAATCTAACTTTCTTATCTTTATAGGTAGAGGTAAACATAGTTCAGAAATGTTGTAGCTCCAATTATTTGAGACATCTTTGTAGAACAAAGTTTTTCTCTATCTCTCGAAAATATCGGTTATTTCGAGAGATAGAGAAAAATTTTGTTCTACGCGCCTTTTTAATAAGTTACGTTGAGGTCGCCATGAGAAAAAACTGATTTTTGCTCTAACTTTGATATTTCAAATTTTACATGCAAACTGTCTTCGAAATACTTTTAGAGCTTACTAATACAAATATTTTGCGATGCAGAACTTGTCAATATCTCCACTTTACTCAAAGTTATTGATATTTCTTCCTAAAAAACACGCTCTTTTCATTTGTTTGTCATTCTTTCTGGGGCAAACATAAAAAATGTTTGTTGACGAAATTTGAAAGAACAGATTTCACTCTACATAATATGTGATTTTCAAAACTATGTTATTTTTTGTGTTTGAGTAAATTAAAATTGAAATCATGAGTTTTTGGATGAAAACCCATCAATAACTTTGAGTAGGATTAAGATATTGACATGTTCTGCATCGCAAAATGTTAGTATTGAGAAGCTCTAAAAGTCGTACGAAGACCATTTTGATGTAGAATTTTAAATATAAAAGTTATAGTAGAAAACCCGTTTTTTTTCATAGTTACCCTAATGCAACTCAGATAGAAGGCGCTAAAAACAACCTTATGGGAGATATTTATTGTTTGGGCAAAAACTGTCTTAGACAAAGTTGTTACATATGATAGAGCGCTCATTTTTATGTTATCAAAAATAGGGTGACCAAAATTGTCGACGAAATGAAAAATCTAACTTTCTTTTTTTATAGATAGAGATAAACATAGTTCAACAATGTTGTAGTCCCAGTTATTTGAAACAACTTTGTAGAACAAAGATTGTTTCTATCTTTTAAAATAATCGATTTAACGCTTTTTTCTGAGTTGCATTAGGGTGACCATGAAAAAACGTGTTTTTTCTGCTTTAAACTTTATATTCCAAATTCTACATCAAAACTGTCTTCGTACGACTTTTAGACCTTATTGATACCAACATTTTGCGATGCAGAACTTGTATATATCCTAATCCTACTCAAAGTTATTGATGGTTTTTTACCCAAAAACTCATGATTTCAATTTTAATTTACTCAAACACAAAAAATAACATAGTTTTGAAAATCACACATCATGTAGAGTGAAATATGCTCTTTCAAATGCTGCCAATAAACTTTATTTACGTTTGCCCCAGAAAGAATGACAAACAAATGAAAACAGCATGTTTTTTGGGAAGAAATATCAATAACTTTGAGTAAAGTGGAGATATTGACAAGTTCTGCATCGAAAAATGTTTGTATTAGTAAGCTTTAAAAGTCTATCGAAGACAGTTTGCATGTAAAATTTGAAATATAAAAGTTAGAGCAAGAAACAGTTTTTTTTTCATGGTGACCCTAACGTAACTTAGAAAAAAGGCGCTATATCGGTTATTTCAAGAGATAGAGAAAAACTTTGTTCTACAAAGATGTCTCAAATAATTGGAGCTACAGCATTGTCGAACTATGTTTACCTCTATCTATAAAGTTAAGAATGTTATATTTTTTATTTCATCGATAATTTTGGTCACCCTATTTTTGACAACATAAAAACGAGCGCTCTACCATGAGTAACAACTTTGTCTAAGACAGTTTTTGTCTAGAGAATAACTGTCGAGCTCTAAATGCTAATTTCCACTTAAATGCATCTCCTGGACCATTGTGCAATGATAACAAAAAATAAATTCCACCGAACGTGTCGCTCTATTTGATGGCGATAAATAACTACAATTTTTTGGAGAATATGAAATATTCTATTCAATCGACTGCGAAGATTCTGTAAATATATCGTACTAAGAACATATGTCACTTTTCTGGGAAAATAATCGTCATAAACTATATCACATTCGGCAACTCCGATTTTCCACGTGACTCGTTTTATTTGTTCTTTGCGCTTGGCAGATAAAAAGCTAAAAGAAGAGGCAAGCTGC
The DNA here is from genome assembly GCF_029784135.1 of Toxorhynchites rutilus septentrionalis. NCBI lineage: Eukaryota > Metazoa > Arthropoda > Insecta > Diptera > Culicidae > Toxorhynchites > Toxorhynchites rutilus. The sequence goes on along the minus strand of NC_073745.1, from coordinate 296,544,637 downwards.
AGGTTTTTTTGTCTGAGAATGAGAATAATTATTGCGCAACTCGGATAGGCCCCTGTTTATTCCAAAAAGTTTTTTCGTAGATGCCATGTGTTTTTTCATGTGCTCCCGTGGCCGAGTGGTTAGCGTCATAACTAACATGCCGGGGGTTCGGGTTCAATTCCCGTTCTGGTCGGGGGAATTTTTCGTCAAAGAAATTTCCTCCGACTTGCACTGTGATCACGCGTATTCTAGAGCTTGCCACTCAGAATGCATTCAAGGCGTGTTATTTGGCATAGAAATCTCAACTAAGTACTAATAAAAATGACGCAAGTAATACTACGTTGAGACGGCGAAGTTCCTCTAGGAACGTTAGTGCCATTGAAGAAGAAGAAGATGTGTTTTTTCATCCTCAAAATGTTCAGCGGAGGGCGTAACAGTGAATCGGAAAGCGAAGTAGTTACGACAAAATAGTGCGAAGCGCTAGAAAAAAAGTTTCGAGTATTATCTCATCGAGCTCGGATATTCGGATATTGAGGAACTATACGCAAGTGAAGACCTGGACAATATGTTAGAAGAACTTACTATAAACGACATAATGATAGAAGAGAATTTAATATTAAATTTAATTCTTGAGAAAGATTTTCTAACAGTACATTTGAAATGTAACGGTTTATTGATTTTCCAATAACTTTGTCAAACATCATATTTTAATCAGACATCTGGTTTATGAGTTACAATCTTTTTAAAGAAAGATCAATCATTTTAATTACACCCTATTATAAAATCAGTCGTAACTTAAATTGGTCATATAATAATGAAAATTGTAATTTTACGTAGCTTCCATCATTTGTACCAAGTTTCAAATAAATCGTAGAGGGTCGGGTCAACAGCCGATTGATTTGGGGTGGAATCGCTCTATAAGGGAGTTGTATAAATAAAAGTAATTGGCCATTTTGAACTTGGATTTTTCATAATCTAATGTCACTAGTCAGATCTATTCATTTGATACCCATATTGGTAGGATTTTGAAATAAAAACATATATCGCCATTTTGGATTTGCATTTTCACAAATAAGTATGTTCTACTAGTCAAACCCTTTTCGTTCGATACCCATATAGGTGAATTGAAAATAAATGTCGCCATTTTGTGATGGCGGCCATTTTGAATTTGCATTTTCATAAATAACTGTGTTCTACTAGTCAAGCCCTTTCATTTGATACCCATATTAATGGGGTTTCGATAAAATAAAATTTGTAGCAGCCGCTCTTAGATTTTCAAGATCATGGAATACGCAGTACTATAACGACAGCAGATATAAAGGCGTGTTCCAAATTTCAGATCAACATTTCAGGTTAACAGGCAGGGGATTAAATTTCTATTGATGTGGGACAACCCTACAGATAAACATACAAACATACTTTCAATAGGTCATGCTAAATAAAACCGTAGTATAAAAACTATATTTTTATGTTTTTGATTTTTCGATCATTCTACATATCCCATATTTACATTTATGTGCCTATTCTATCAAATTCCGTTTGAAAATCCTATTCAAATTCAACGAGTAAAGTGTCACCCACATCTGGGTGATGGGGCGATCAATGTGTTAAATCGTGCAAACCACGTCTGACACGTTCGCTCACTTGGAGCATGGTCACCATAAACTTCCACCAAAATGCGTTGGCTTTCCGCAGCTTTTTTCTTCATATTACAGTAGTGAAGTAACACTCCCCGCAAAAACATTCTCGTTGGTACGAAATGCGGCATATTCGAAGTGGCAAAAAACTATGTTGTTTACGCTTCAACTTTTTGACATATATTGACAAAGACGCGCAATAACAGTAGCTTTCCAACGAATGTCATTTTATTTCAAAAACCAATAACTTTTGATCCACTGGACCGATTCAGATGATCGACATCTCAAATTGAAGGCAATGAGCTTTGAAAAAATATTACACTTGCAAAAATATTGGATTTTGTTTTTGTAATTATTGATTGTATTTTATTTTTATAGTTTACACGGTTGAAGATAGAGAGCGCTATATTTGTTCTTGTTTTTTTTACATAACATGTCCAAAAATCAGAGAAGTGTTTTTTCGTTTTCAAGTTATGATTTTTCAAAGTTGAAATAAGCCCCCTGTGCAACCAAAACATGTTAACTTTGAATACAGGAATCAGGATACATTAAGAGTAAATAAGGTAAATCAGGATCGCTGTTTCTTTATATAAGAAAAAAATGGTATAAAACACGACACAGTATGTGTCATAATTTGCATGGAAGAATTATATGTGCAGGAATGTTGGAGAAGAACAGCGACGGACAACACTTTTAATATATTTTCTACGATTTTTTATTTTATTTTATTTTTTATTTTTTTTTTTTTTGAACAATGTCTCAATTTCCGCGAAGAGCCAGCGAAAAAAATATTCAAAGTCTCAATAAAAAATTGCAAATTAGCAGGCTATGAACAAATAATTTCATGTTTATCAACTAGATTCCGGATTCTTTTTCCAGATATAGATTTATATTTCATATTCAAGTTACAGATTCCAGAATGAGCAAATACAGATCCTAAGGCAGTGTACAAGATTTATCCAGTGATCGATTCCAGAAATAGTCGCACTTATTTCCATAATTTTATCGACATTCCCCAAAATTGACGTGGAGCATCCATGATATGAAAAAATAACCTGAGGGGAATCAACGAAACCAAAATTACCCGTGATTGGCTGTTGCAGTATCAGAATTACAAACCATATTTGTGAATACCTGTCAATTTGATGTCTGGTTATAAATCTGTAGTTCGTACCAAATACCGAATAGTTAAACATCAAATACATAGCCGCCTGGCTTGTGTTTTCGGTTTTATCCAAGTAGATCGGTAGAATATGCAATCACAAAACTGTCTAGTCATCAAATTTGCTAAATAATGAAATTCTGAGTCTAAATACTATACCTTTGAAACTAAATTGGAACTCTTGCCATTCAATAGCTGCCTAAATCTAACACTAGTGAACGAACCTCTCTGTATTTTGTGAGATCAGAAGGGAATCATTTATTCATTTGGCATGCCAACACGTCAACGGTCGGTTTTATGCTGGCATACCAATCAAGAACTGTGTGAGGAAAAGTCACTTTTCACTTCCGCTCGTTTTATACGATTGAGATTTTACTAGGCCTAATCACGAACGTCACTTCACGGTGCATACAAATCATTTCGTTTTCACCGTGAAGTGACGTTCGTGATCAGGTCCATTATCACTAAAAGAAAAGGGCGATTTCCTAATAACAATGCGCAGTGATCCAGGAGGAAATTTGCATCTAGAGCTCGACAGTTATTCAGTGAACTGTCTTCGACAAAGTTCATACAAAGAGGTAAACATAGTTCTACAATGTTGTAGTCCCAGTTATTTTACGCAGCTTTGTAAAAACAAGTTTTTTTAGGGTCACAGAAATCACTGATTTGCTGGTTCTTTTCTTATTGAATATCTACGATAAGCTCTGTTTTGATTCAGTACTTCCCGCCATTTTTTCTGACAATAGCGACAATATTACGAACAATAACACGAAGGTGTCAGGTTTAAAAAATATGGTGAATGGAGAGACTGACTTCTACCAAGTTATAAGAACCTTTAGTGATTTTTTATCTTTCCTAAAGGTTGACCGTGGAGGAGCGCCTACCTTTTCTGTTGATCAATTCTAGACTTTTCTGTTTGATTGAATAGCCCAATTTGTATGGCTAATGTAATGCTAAGAAAAAGCAACAAAAGGGGCAAATAACCAGTTTTGGCCCTAGTGTTGTATTTGCTCAATATTTTAGACAACATTCTTCCATCTCTTTCGGAAATTAAATTATACAGATTATACTGAAAACTAAATATCCTTTTGAAATGATTTATAGGATGAGAATGGGTCATAGTTTGTTCTATTCAGTCATAAACTTTCTTCCATTTGAATTTTAAAAGATTACTGAAAATCTTTTTTCACGTTTTTTATAACAATTTTAAATGCATTCTCATTCTAAACTTTGGCATTCTAAAAAAAGCCCTTTTTTCAAACCTCCAAAAATGCTTTGGTTTTGTAGATTTTGTAGATAACAATAACTTGTTACTATCCCAAAAATAATCGATCGGAACATTTTTTGAAACCCCCCAAAGCAGATCCTTCCCCTGATTATTTTAATGTCCAAGCTGAACGATCCCTAGCAAGAAGAAACACTCAATGAGTGTGTGTGCTATAAAATGAGGTGATGCAACTTGAGACTCTGGATAGGGCCAAGAGAAGCTTCTGTTCCTTTCGAACTCTCGAAAAAATTATAATTATGAATTGTTGAAATAATTGCCTTCTCAAACTTCAAAGGAGAACTAAATGAATGGTCGTCATTTTTTAACCCTTTGCGGCCGTTTGTCTGCTCTCAGTCACCACAGCAAGGAATCTTACTAAATATTCTATGCAACGATGTGAAAGTTTACGTATTTTCTAAACGAAGTGATTTCGAGTGATTTTTTTCACGAATGTATACAAAGTTTCTATGTACAATAGGTAACGGTACTCGCTATAAACCATATATTATTAGCGTGGAAAGATAAGAGGATCTCTTTCAAGGGAAATTAATTCCGACCGCAAAATGTAGATAATCGAAAGCAACAATGTGACGGAGCGTTCTGATTTATCTATGTAAATCAAAAAAAGTCACGATTTAACTCGAGAACGATTGAACGAATTTTAAATTATTGAAAAATGTTGATAAATCAATGGTTATGAGAATCAAAGGGAAAGTATCGAATTCAATTGCATCTGAAAAATGTTTCTTTCAATCACTGATTAAAGTTAGAATGGCGTTCTCTATTATGAATCGCGAATATAACTAGCATTTGGAACATTTCCGAGGGAAACAGTGTACAGTGTACAGAATTGTTTAGAGCAAAATATCAATTGTGAACGGCCTCGAAGTTCACCCGATCAGTTAGTTTGTAATAAAATCCATTTCTGATACGATGAAATTACGTGTTCAATAGTGTATCCCATACTACGTTCATCAGTGGACATAACATTCTATCGCGTAGAAATGAAATTTTTGTTCTCTAGAAATTACAAGAATAACAATATTGTTACAGTTTTAATTGAAGAAGCGCAAATCGGTTGGTCACGGTGAGCGATTTCGAACCCTTCAGCTCATGCAGTGTGAGTAGTTAAAAAAAACTTTGACTTGGATCCTAATGAATTGAAAGACAAAAATATCGAATCCTGCATTTCACAGCTCCCAAGATACAGGATAATTTTTTTTCTTGTATCGTATATTTACTGGAGATACGAAATGGGAATGATATTCCAAAACGCGTGAATCCAGGAAAAACATGTTCAGAAATGTACCATAAACAGCTGAAGAACCGTCTGAAACCGCTGTTGATGTTGACCGATGAAGGCCAATTCATTTCCAGCCAACTATGAAAAAGTCCTTGATAGTATAGTGGTTAGTATCCCTGTATATGACAAGGGAGATTTTTCGTCAAAGAAAATTCTTCCGACTCTCACTGTGGTCACGCGTATTCTAGAGCTTGCCACTTAGAATACATTCAAGGAGTGTTATTTGTTACTAATGAAAATGACGCAAGTTAATAGCTACGTTGAGACGGCAAAAGTTCCTCTGGAAACGAAAACTTCTTCGTTCAAAAGTTTAGCGAATGAGTATCTGTCTGTCTTTATCTTATCGCAACAGATCCTAACACCTTCTTTGTCAAACAGAATACGTGTGTTTACTAATATTGAAACGGTGACTTCAAAGCAATCTGAAGTATACCATCGAAACGCTCCCATATCCATGAAGCCAATCCATTCAACACATCCGCCTAACCCAGCCTACAGGATATCGCACCACCCTCAAAGCCTTATCCATATACACCTGATGCCGAAGAAGAAGGGGAAAAAATTAGGTCAACAAACGGCACCAAATAGCGCATCCCCGCTGGAATTTTCCGCTTCCACTAACCTTCCCACCGAGAAAAAAAGGATAACATTCAACTCCTTATCCGGAGTCTATTTTTCTGGATGCAAAAGTTCTGCCACACGAAAGTCGGCTGCCGGCGACGACAAAACCCAAAGGATGAGAGCAAACAAGCAAGCAAGCGTCGTCGTCATCGTTGTCGTCGATCCAATCCCCAACCTCGGCGGAGGCGAACCGAAGGTCACAACCATTGATTATTTATACAGCCGTGAATTTTGAGTAGGAAAATAACGATTTTTTACCTTGTTTACCCTCCCGGCAACACACGCGTGTCTCTCCCTCAACCGACCAACGAGGAGGGCTGGCCTGCTGTTATGCAATTAGACCGTAATCCACTTTCTCTAGCCGATTACGCTCTTGTTCCCGATAATAGACGGATTCCTCCCTCTTGGTGGGCCGGACTTCACGTCATAGCGACCGCCTGCTGCACATTATGACCAGACGAATCTCGACGGTCCTACTTGTGTCTTCACAGGATTCTTCGGTCTCGATTGACGATTTGATTAGTGTTCCTCACGTACACAGAAACACGTAGGCACGCACGCACGAACACCGGGGCGCTAAGTCAAGGTGAAAAGCGTGGGTATTTTTCCACCACCCACGTAATGTAAGCCCACCACCAACAACTCAACTCTGCCCGCCCCCAAACCGGGGAAAACCGAGTACTTTTTCGAGAATGAGCGGAAGGTTGAAGGATAATTCAATATTTTCACCTTTCCGTCGGGATGTGGCTCGTTCCTTTTTTCACGAAAATTAGATTGCGATCAGATTCGACTTTTGCCCCTTTTCCTCTAGAATCGTTCTGCTTTTTTTCCTTCACACACGCACACGTTTCACTTATCTTATTTCAACCCGCATTTTCCACCACCAAAACTCTCGAAGAGGTTTTCCCGATTTCTCACCTCACCACCGCAAGACTCTTCCTTCCGTTTGCTCACACTCGTTAAGTAATTTCCGCTCACGCACCACCAGAAACAAACAAAAAAAAAGAAGACTGGAAGGACTCGAATGGATGGATCGAAAGGAAAATCACGTTTTTCCGCTCGTTGCCAACAATTTGTCGCGTATCCCGTCGTCGACGACACACAAACGCACACACACGAACACAAACACACTCAGTGTCGTTGGGTCAAAATAAATCATTCATCTTTGGCGATATGATAATTATGCTCCTCTTCCTGGCTCGCCCGCTTTTGCTGATGCTGCTGCTTGCCACCGCATCAAAACATTTGCACTAATAATATCACAAACTGGTTTCTCTGTTATTATCGTTACTTCCACTTTATTTTTAAAGTTTGGTGCTATTTATTCTCCACGCGCCGCGATATTATTGGAATATCGGAATAAAAATAAGTTCAATACTGACCCACCACCAGAGTCGCTCTGCGAGAAAACGGCTGCTGCTCTGCCACTGCTCTTCTCCGCATCCGCACTGCTGCTCTTGTTGTTGGTGACTGGTTTCTACACGATGGTTTATCCACTCTCGTGTCTACTAAGCGACGGCGACAACGGCGGCGGATGTTTGACCTTACATCATCGAACGCGAACGTAGAATTGACTGCGCCGAAAGTCGTCGAATCGTGTGATGGTATCTCAGCACCGATCAACACCGGCCAAGTGCGGGAGAGGAAGATAATTTGCGAGAGATTGAGAGCGACCGCGCTCGAGAGAGGACGCGAAGAAAATCCGAACCATTTTCCGACGCACACCTACATACCTATGGTACGTACATAAGCAGCAATTCATCGAGACACGGAGCGAATGCGGGAAAATGTGATGGCATTTTTCCATCCAAGCGAACACATGCGAGCATACGAGAGGATCACCTTCTGTGTTGGCTGGCTGACGGGATGCACGAACAAGCGAAGCACGAATGATCGCCGAGGTGAAAGGCAAACACCACGAAAACGGCGGCAGTGTTGCGGTGGTATGTGTGCGTGGTGTGTGCATTTGCGACTACGATAGCTTTGAGATCGTCGTAACATTTTTTTTGCCGTTAATGATGATCAACAGTTGATGTTTTGAGAATTGAGTCGATGCTGCTAGCTAGCTGACTAAGAAGGTTCGAAATTAATTTGAATGATATACCGTTTTGTCTCAAATTCCGAACACTTCAATGTAAATTCCGAATTTTTAAATGTAAATTTATCGAATCTTAATGTTATAAACAATAGAATTATAAAAACACTGACATTCTTTGTGGTATAGGCTTCATTTTAACATCATTTACCGGTATCGATACTGCCTATAACTTATAATACTAAGCATTTGCAAAGAAGTGACTATCAAAACCAGCGATATGATGTTTGCGTTAGCAAATTCGGGATTTGAATCAAGCTTCGAAGCACAAAATCCAAATTTTTGGAAGTATAATATTTTTCCAAAGAAAGGATAGCTAATTGGCTTTAACACGTTCGTCGCCCAAAGCGGCTTTTCAAAGTTTCTTGCGGAGCCCAACTTGCGGATAAATTATTAAATGAAGATCAAACTTAGTTTGTAGGCAACTTTTACATGATATAGCGATGTTTTATTCAATTTGAAGATTAATTGACAACAATAACACATGCCAAAGTCATATATATTATATGGGTTTTGCAAAAGCTGCCATAAAAACCATCCGCATTATAAATTAATAAAAAGTACAGTATAAACATTATAATAATATGGTTATAATTTTATTATTTTTCTACATATCCTATAGTTACACTTAGGTGCATATTATATCAAATTCCTTTTAAAAATCCTAGTAAATTTGAACGAGGAAAGTGTCACCCATATCTGGGCGACGGGGCGTCGAAAGTGTTAATCTGATATATCGATCATCTGAATCGGTCTAGTAGTTCAAAAGTTATGCTCTAAAAAATAAAATAAGTGAAAAAAACTTTTTGAGGAAGGGGTGTGATAACGGTTGCATCCCATTCACACGAATACCATTCACCCGAAACACGTTTACCCGAAACAAATTTACCCGAAACAAATTTACCCGAATGTAACACATACCCGAATGGCATTCACCCGAATGTAACAAATACCCGAATGCAAAATATACCCGAATGGACTTTTACCCGAATGCGACAAATACCCGAACGGACACTTACCCGAATGCAACAAATACCCTAATGCGACATTTACCAGAATGCGATACTACTAGTCACTAGTCACCGGACTGACGCAACACAACGACCGACATGTGCATAACGCGCCGTACCTGCTGATGGATTTCTCCGAGACTGGGCCGCAGTGAAAAGGTTAACATAAAAAATACCGAGCGGCGGCCTCTCGTAAGCAAACCTGTGTTCCACCGATTGTCCGGTTTGTTTGAAACATAGGAGACGATCCTTTAGTTAGGTCCGACCGAGCGTTAGTGAGCGTCGGAAGGCATTCGTTTACCTTTTTTGGATGGAAACGAACGTACAAGACAATTATGATCACTCATCAGAAATCAGAATTAAATATATTATATCTGTTTTTGGGTAAGTTTCGCATTCGGGTAGATGTTACATTCGGGTAATTGTTACATTCGGGTAACTGTCGCATTCGGGTAAATGTTACAATTGGGTAACTGTTACATTCGGGCAATTGTTGCATTCGGGTAAATGTCGCATTCGGGTAAGTTTCAATTCGGGTAGATTTCCATTCGAGTAGCTGTCGCATTCGGGTATTTGTTACATTTGTGAGTGAAATTCGGGTGAATGTCTTTCGGGTAAGTGGGTTTCTGGTAAATGTGACACAATCGTGATAACTGCTAACTGTTACTTGCCTTATTATTTTCTAGCTTTTAGTACATTGATATGTTTAATCAGAATGAAACCGTTTAACTTAAAAAGTTTTTTTTTCTTATTTTATTTTCTAGTTTTTAGTACATTATCTGTTTCAATATAATATTTCTCGGTGAGGCAAAAGCCTTAAGTGCTACGATTCTTAAAATTTTATAAAAAATATATAATATTTCTCTACAATAAAACCATTGTACTGTATTCTATTAGTCATTTCATTTGATATCAATATTGAGTGGATTGCAAAAAAAAATACATACTGTGTTCTCCAAGTTAAGTTCGTTCGTTTGATACTCAAATCCCAATCAACATTTTTCTAGATACAGGTCGGACTCGATTATATATAATCGCATTTTCACTTTCAACGTTAATTTTCGAATCCAATACATAATCGAATCACAAAAAAGCTATTTTTGTATTAATGCATGACATTCATACATTAATGAAAAAATTGTTTTCTTGAGATTCGATTATGTATAGGATTCGAAAATAATTGTTGACAAAAAATGTTCAACTAAATATAATCGAGTCCGACCTGTAATATGGAATCAGCTATTTTGAAGCGGCGGTCAAATTGGATTTTTCGAGGTCATGAAATAAGCAGTTTCCAAATGATAGCAGAGATGAAGGTGTTTTATAAATTCGGTCAGTTCCTGTTGGTCAAATTTCTATTAATGTGGGACAACCCTACAATCACATACAATCAGTTAAAATTAAATAAAAAAGTTTAAAAAAGTAATTTGCTATTTTGTGATTGAGGCCATCTTGGGTTTGGAGTTTTCAAATTGTGTGATCTACTATTCAAGCCCTTCCTTTTTTTTTTTTTTTTTTTAAATTCGTTTATTTTTACAGGCTCTGTTACTTAAGTTTAAAGGAGCCGAATTCTTAAATATATTTTTAAAACTATATATATATAGAAACAATTTTCTTACATCTATGGTTAGTAAGGTGGAAAACCGATTACTCGCGGTGTACTCGAGTTTAGAAGGGTGACATATTTTTAGGAGAAGGATGGGATATAAGGAAATTGTAACAATGTTGATGAGCACTCAATTCTTAAATCTATTCGTATATCTATAGTTTATTTACATTTCAACTTATTCTACTATTTATAGCAAGGGGACGAATTACCCGCAAAGGAAGGAAAGGAGGGTATTAGGATGTAGGGACAATCACACACGAAGATCTATAGCTTTAAGGAAAACATATATATGGGACATGTAATCAAGGTCTAACCGAGCCAACACATCTCTCACCGGCACATTGGGCTGTCTTCCTCGGGCCCGAAGGGAGTTTTTTAAATTCGATCTGGCGACCAGATACACCTCGCACGACCAAACAACGTGCTCGATGTCGTGATAACCTTGGCCACAAACGCAGAGATTGCTGCTGGCAAGATTGAAACGGAAGAGTAGTGCATCTAACGAACAGTGATTGGACATGAGTCGGGAGAAGGTGCGAATAAAGTCCCGATTCAAGTCCAGACTTTTGAACCACGGTTTGACCCAATTCATCTTCATTCCACTTGCGTTGCCAGTTAGCGATGGTATTTTTGCGGACTAAAGAATAAAATTCATTGAAGGCGATTTGACGCTGATAAATATCGCCTTCAATTGCACCTACCTTTGCTAATGAGTCAGCCCTCTCATTACCCGGAATGGAGCAATGTCCCAGATAAAGGTATTGACATAACAGCGTCTGGATAAAGCACTCAAAATTTCTCGTATTCTCTCAAGGAAGTACGGCGAGTGCTTTTCCGGCCTCACTGAACGGATAGCTTCGACAGAGCTAAGACTATCCGTTACAATGTAATAGTGTTCAACAGGTCGTGAGGCGACGCTGTCCAGCGCCCAATGTATTGCTGCCAATTCAGCAATATACACAGAGCAAGGATTCTGAAGACTGTGGGAGGTGCTAAAAATTTCGTTGAACACTCCAAATCCTGTGGACTCATTCATAGAGGAACCATCAGTAAAGTACATATTATCACAATTGACACGCCCATACTTTGCATTGAAGATCGTAGGAATGATCCCCGATCGATGATAATCTGGAATTCCATGGATTTTCTCCTTCATGAACAGATCGAAATGTACAGAGGAATTGATGTAGTCAGGAAAACAAACACGGTTGGGAGTATACGAAGAAGGATCAACCTGCATGGAGATGAATTCATGATATGAGCTCATGAATCCTGAATGAAAATTTAGCTCGATAAGCTGCTCAAAATTTCCGATCACCAATGGGTTCATAACCTTACACCGGATGAGGAACCGAAGAGATAATAAATTGAAGCGATCTTTTAGTGGGAGTAGGCCTGCCAAAACCTCGAGACTCATGGTATGCGTTGAGGGCATACATCCCAACGCAATACGGAGACAAAGATACTGAATTCGCTCGAGTTTAATTAAGTGTGTTTTGGCAGCTGATTGAAATAAGAAACTGCCATACTCCATCACTGAGAGAATAGTTGTTCGATACAACATTATAAGATCTTCGGGTTCCCCACCATGTGCCGGTAATTGTACGGAGAAAGTTTATTCTTTGTTGACATTTTTTACTCAGATACCTAATATGGGCCCCCCAAGTACATTTGGAGTCGAACCAGACCCCAAGATACTTGAATGACATAGCATGAGTGATCGGTTTACCCAAAAGTTGAAGCTTTGGTTTTGCTGGTCTATGCTTCCTAGAAAAAACCACCAACTCTGTTTTCTCCGTGGAGAATTCGATCCCTAGCCCAATGGCCCAGGTTGAAAAATTGTTCAAAGTATCTTGTAAGGGTCCTTGCAGGTCGGATTCGTTAGATCCTACGACAGACACCACTCCATCATCTGCAAGTTGTCTTAGGCTGCAATTTTGTGTAAGGCAATTGTCGATGTCGCTTACATAGAAGTTGTACAAAAGGGGGCTTAAACATGAGCCCTGGGGGAGACCCATGTAAGAGACCCGACTTACTGCCGAATCTCCGTGAGAAAAGTTCAAATGTTTCTCACAAAGCAAGTTATATAACATATTATTCAATAGAGGCGGCAAACCCCGAGAGTGTAATTTGTCTGACAAAACCTCTATTGAAACAGAATCAAAGGCCCCCTTTATGTCCAAGAATACTGAAGCCATTTGTTTTTTTTCGGCGTAAGCCATTTGAATTTCTGAAGAAAGCAACGCAAGACAATCATTCGTCCCCTTGCCCCTGCGGAACCCATATTGTGTATCTGAGAGTAGGCCATTCGTTTCAACCCATCGATCAAGGCGAAACAAGATTATTTTCTCCAACAATTTCCGTATACAAGACAGCATTGCTATTGGGCGGTACGAATTGAAGTCGGACGCGGGTTTTCCGGGTTTTTGAATAGCTATAACTCGTACTTGTCTCCAATCATCTGGAACAATATTATGCTCCAGAAACCGATTAAATAAGTTCAACAAGCGATGTTTCGCCACATCAGGGAGATTTTTCAGCAAGTTGAACTTAATTCTATCCGATCCCGGAGCAGAATTGTTACATGAAAGGAGAGCAAGAGAGAATTCTACCATCGAAAACTCGGAATCAAGATCGCACCTATCTTGTGGTGTATCTCGAACAATTTTTTGCACAGGAGCGGAATCAGGACAAACCTTCCGTGCAAAATTCAAAATCCATCGATGTGAATATTCTTCGCTTTCATTCGTTGAAGAGCGATTTCTCATGTTTCGAGCCACTTTCCATAATTTTTTCATTGACGTTTCTCGTGACAAACCACCCACGAAATTTCGCCAATAAGCACGTTTTTTCCCTTTGATCAAGTTTTTAAATTGATTTTCAAGGTCCAAATACGTCTGAAATTTTTCAGGGGTTCCACGTTTCCGAAAAGCTTTAAATGCATTCGATTTTTCTACATAAAGCTTGGAACATATGCTATCCCACCATAGATTGGGAGGCCTTCGACGAATAGTGGAACCTGGGATGGGTTTCGTTCGAGCGCGAACCGCGCTGTCATAGATCAAACGAGAAAGGAAGTTATACTCCTCCAATGGAGGTAAACCATCTCTGGAATTGATGGCTAGAGCAATCGCGTCCGTATATTTTTTCCAGTCAATGTGTCTTGTGAGGTCATATGCCATGTTTATAGATTCAGAAGAATTCGACCCAATGGTGATGGAAATTTTGATTGGCAAGTGATCACTACCGTTGGGGTCCCTTCCCTTCCATTTGATACTCATAATAATTGGGCTTTGAGAAAAATGTAAATCGTAATTTTGTGGTGGTGGCCATTTTAAATTTGCATTTTTTCATAAATAACTGTGTTGTACTGGTCAATCCCCTTCATTTGATACTCATATTGATGGGGTATTGAAAAATAATATATTTGTTGCCGTTCAGTAAAGGTGGTCATTTTGAGATTGCTTGTCTAATGAATAATTGCGTTCTATTAGTCAATTCCTTTCATTTCATGCCCATATTGATGGGGTTTGGGGAAAAAATTATTTATCGCCATTTCGTAGTGGCCACTATCTTGGATTTGTATTTTTCATAGAAAACTGTGTTCTACTAGTCAAGTCCTTTCGTTTGATACCCATATTAATGGGGTTTTGAAAGAATATGTAGTCCGTCATTTTGTAGTGGCAGTCATCTTGGATTTGCATATTTCATAAATAACTGTGTTCTACTAGTCAAGCCCTTTCATTTGATACCTATATTGATGGAGTTCTTAGAAAATATGTGATCCGCCATTTTGTAGCGGCCGCCAGCTTGGATTTTTAGGATCATGAAATACGCAGTTTTATAGTGACTGCAGAGATAAAAGTGTGTTCCAAATTTCAGATCAGACAAACACGTTACAAACATGTTACAGGGCAAGCTAAATAAAACCGTTTAAAAATGCATGCAAAACCTCATCAATATGGGTATCAAAAGAATGTTCTCGACTAGTAGAACTAGCAGATCATGAAAATCCAATTCCAAGATGGCCGCAGTCCCCAAAAAACTAATTACTTTTTAAATGGTTTCATTCAGTTTGACCTGTTTGTATGTATGTTGGAATGTTTGTAGGGTTGTCCCACATTAAAAGAAAATTGACCCCGTTCCTGTTGACAGATTGATCTGGAATTTGGAAGACACCTTTAATTCTACTGTCATTATAAAACTGCGTATTCCATGATCTTGAAAAATTCAATCTGGCCGCCGCTAAAAAATGGCTGAATGACTGGAGAACACGGAACAAAATAAACAACATAAATTCAAAAAGGTCGCCGCCACTAAATGGTCGACTATGTATTTTTTGCAATCCCCTCAATATCGGTATCAAAAGAAATGATTTGACTAATAGAATACAGCATACATGAAAATATTCCGAAGGAAATTAGGTAAGAAATAAACGTTGGATTTCCATTATCCATAGCTAGTTGTTTCATCATATACCCCATGATTTTATTTTAGTCTCATCACTGCCCTAGATTAATGAAGGAACCGATGTGATAGCTACCAACTGCTACTTGTTTAATTATTTTCTAGTTTTTAGTACATTAAACCATTTAACTTAAAAAGTTTTTTTCTAGTCAAGCCATTCAGCCATTATTTAGCGGCGGCCAAATTGAATTCTTCAAGATCATAAAAGACGCAGTTTTATTATGTCAGTAGAATTAAAGATATGTTCCAAATTTCATATCAATCCATCAACAGAAACGGGGTCAATTTTCTATTAATGTGGGACAACCCTACAAACACTCAAACATACATACAAACAGATCAAGCTGAATGGAACCGTTAAAACGCATTCTGCAGACTTTCTAAGATAAAATTATTCAACATCGATACTTCGGAAAAGGTAAGAAGCTGTCCAATCCATAATTTCGCTTGCTTAGAGTCGCTTAGAGTCGCTTGACTATCGATCAGACAGATTAGATATGTTTGGCGTACTGCAATTATTCAAGAATCAGTTAGTTAATAGAGTATTCGTTCTGTGGATTATTAAAGTAAATTTCTGGCAAACTCAAAAACCACACTGCATCAAAAAGACAGTAGTGGATGAGTATATATTAACAAATAAATGAATTCATCAATTAATTAATTCGAAAAATCAATAAATGGATGAATGAATAAATAAATTAATTAAAAATAAATAAAAATTATTTTTTTTCATCGATTTCAGTATTTTTTATTAATGACAATGTATTTTCTTCCAAAAAATGTGAATGTCAGTGAATGTTTGAGTAAAGGCTGTGGTCTGCTGTTCGACGCAACTTTGTCGCGATGCTCTCACAAGAACGTTGTACGGCACTTACGTCCATTTTCCGGGTACAATTCCGGATTCTTGTAGTCAGTTGCTTCGTGTCCTTGGCCCTCCACTCCACTTGGCACTGAGTGAGCCAAAGAAATCCTCTATTGGGCGGCACTGGGGCAAGTTTGTTGGGTTACGATCTTTCGGCACGAACGGTATCTTTTTCTCCTCAAGATACGCCAACGTCTTCTTGGCGTAATGGGAAGACGCCTTGTCCGGCCAGAAGACGTACTTCCCATCCGCGTGATGCTCGTTCAGGAACGGCAGCAGGATTTTATCGAGGCCCTCCTCTCGATAGATTTGTTGGTTGATTGCCAGACCGCTCCAAGACCGCTCCGGCTTAAACCAAGGCTTTGAAATGCCCCGGTCGGAAATGGCGATGTACAACATAACCTTTTTTTTCAAACTACGTGCCAAATAATCATCTGATGATTGATCAAAAGTTAGCTCAAATGAGGGGCGCATTGACACCAATAGGAGGTGGATTTTATAATCCTTTAAAACATGTGAATCCGTAAAAGTGTACTATAAAACTGCTGTAAATCATGAAAAAGATAATTTTACTTATATGTTTTGAAACATTGGAATACATTATTTGACACAGGTGCACTGAATTAGAGCATTCAAAGAAGTGGACAAACCATAATAATTTACCTTATACTACGAAAAACAATTTTTCTTCCGCCACTGCCCACCACATCGCAGCGCAAAAGCAACATGTGCATAGTCAAAATACCAACCCCGAATAACAGTCGTCTTCGCACAACCAAAACACAAACACAGATGATGAACACCAACAAATTTGCACTGGCAGAGCCCTAGCAACTGTGTGTGAGGATGTGTCGCTCTCTGCCTCTCACAACGAAATGTGTCTCTTCACCACGAAGCTTTACACACTCTCCTTCTCATGCCATTGAACACACAGCCAACCAGTATGTACCAGGAATACAAGGCCAGAATCCTGCGTTCAGCCTGCGAGAATCCTGCTACCACTGTATTCCTCTCCCACGCAACGCTCGTCCTTGCGTTGTAATCGATCCTGGTCCGACATGACAACGACACGGGACCAAACGGGGATGATTTGTGACGAACATATGTTTTAATAATGCGTTACATGTGGTGTGGTTGTAAGCCTCCTCATACACGGTTCAAGTTGGTCGATAAAGATACGCTCCCACCCGTCTGCCGTGAAGACCAACGGGATGACGGAAGGAAGGAAGACACACAGGATACAGGGCGGAACCATCAACAGATGCACGGGCATGCGGATGCTTGCTCTAGGGTCACGCGGATGGATGGGAAATTGACGTCGGTAGGATCTCAATTTACCACCGCCGCACCAACGGGAAAGGATCCGTAAACACCTCTTCGGCTCATCTGGATGCACGCAGAGCTTTAATGGGAATAGAAGCGGAAAAACAAGGCGGATGTTTTGAAACACTATTTGTGGGAGAGAGCAGCGAATGGGGAAGCGGCAGGAGATTCGCTCGAAACAGGTGAGACGAGTTCAGGCTTTTCCAATGCTTTCCTCCCCTACCATGCCAAGGAGCCAATGCATGGATATAACTTCCATAGCGACACACACGACGCACTGCCTGGGGATGATATTCTGGGAAAAGTTCTGCCCCACGCGCGCCATGTTATTGGGTTTGATAAAAAACAAAACTTTTCCTTCCGTTTCAATTGTCGATAGGTGGAACGTGTAGTACACTGGCTTTTCCCGTGCCGATTCTAAATTTCAAAAGCGGATTCATTTTCCATTGTACACGTGCGTTGATGCGATTATTTGCCTGTTGATTGTCATTCCATCGAAGCGACCTCTCTTTCTCTATGAAAAGACTAATAAGTAACTGGAAATAATGAATGAAACCAGCCAATAATTTGCAATTATAACGATAGGAGTTTGTCGTTTGTCGGTTTTCTATCTTGAAGAAATCAAAAACTGTTTGAGAGTACTCCATAGTATCAATGAATTTGACGAAATTCTGGGAAAAAGAATTATGGTTTTGTCAAATCATTAGAAAATGCTGATAAATCAGATTGATGGCATTAAAGCCACGTGAAGGTGGAAGAGAAAAGATTTCGATTTTAGCAAAACTCCTGTTGCAATATTTCAAACGAAAAGTTGGAGGCGAACCACTTCTGTTTGAAAAAAAGGAAAAAATTTCTAAAAAATATTATATTGCGTTTGCTCGGTGAATCATTCGAAGAAAAAATTTTTGTCGTAGAATTTAATCTTTTGGAAACATATTGGGGATATCGAATGAAAAACAAAAAACCACTTGGTCATGAAAAATTTACAATTTTGAGCGCCTTTTGCTTACGAACGACCGTGGGTTCAATCCTAGGATCCTCCATTGATTGTTTCTCTAAAAGGCCTTTTTCAAGACTAAAGGCGAAGGAAATTTGTAGTCAAGCTGTGGCGATAACGATTCGGCAGTCAACCAGCTAGTTTACGACAAAAGCGTCCAAAATGGTCTTTCTCAAGGCCGAGAGTTTAGATCAAGTTTACTCAATTGTCCTTTTTTAAGGCTAGAGGCCAATAAAATGAGAAAGTTTGAAGCCTCTATAATTTAAGACTTTCTCTCTCTCTCTCAAGCTGCGGAATAGAGAAGAATGAACCTTGTTGTATAAAGCCACTATAATAGAAAAATCAGTGAATCGAGCTACGGATCTCAGATACAGCACCCGATTTTTGTTTATCTACTTCATGTTTTCCTTTGACGAAATATTTTTTGAAATTTGTATATATAAAAAAGGGGTTTTCTCACGTACGTGTAAAATATGGTCACAGGAGAACGGCTGATCAGATTTGCATCGTTTATATTTCATTGAGTTTGTTTTCACCCAAGTTAGAATGATAGAATACTTTAGAAAATATTTTAGATGATTAGAAAAATTCAAAACAAAAAGACTATGCGTGTCTTTATATAAAATACACGGATATTGAAAATAAAAAGGGACATTATAATTTTCGGATGTTCCCTTTTTAATGTTAAAATGACCTTTAACATTTAATTTTCCTCTTGAGCGAAGCGGGAATGATACACATTTGTTTTACCTACGCCAGTTTAAATGCAACGAGGAGGTCTCCTCGAAGTTTTGTTATTATCCTTAGATTAGCCCTGTTCGAGTCCTAGTTCTGTTTAATAAATTTTCTATCTGTCTATACAGCCATTCCATGCCAAACCGATATAGTGGAATGAGAATTGAACTCGTGACCTTCAGAGTGAGAGGTACGGATGATAAACACTACGCCAAATCGCCTCCCTATATAGAATTAAAATTTTCTGTATCTTAAAAACGATTAGATATTATATGATTCACTTCTTTTAATTTATTTTTCATTGAAATGTGTTCGTACGTATTCTGTGAGATACAAAATATATATAATATTTTTAAATATTTAGGAATCTTGAAAAATATATATTTATTCATATTTCTATCTTGGAAATATATATGTATTTTCTTGTATTTGGAGACCCAGTACTGCTCGAATTGCTTTATTATATATGTGTGTTTTTTTCTAAATATCGACATTTTGTCATTTTGACACATGACTTTATTTTTAATTTCGATTTTTTATTTAAATGTGATCGTGCGTATTTTTTTATATTATTTTTTTCGAAATTTTGAAAGCATTAGAAGATACAAAAATATTGTTTTTTTTTTCAATATTTAGAAATTTTGGAAAAAATGATTTTGGATTGAAAAACCCGGTACTGCTTCAATTTTAACTTAATTGTGCTCGTACGTGATTTTTTTCAACATGTATGATTTTTTAAAGATTTTAAGAGCATTATGTGGTACAAAAATATTTTATGCCTTTTAGACTATAATAGAGTTAAAACAAATTTATAGGTTTTTGTATATATATATATATATATATATATTTTGTTTTCTAAATATAAAACAAGAATTCAATTTTTGATTCATCCCCTGAAAGTCAGAAAACACTTATCTCACACAAAAAAAATTATCCAGAATCTCGGTAATAAATGATGTTATTAGATGAAAAAAATCCTTCTTAATTCATAAAGTTGACGTCTAGATGAATCTACTTGACTATCACAAAGCACCATCTTTCAATGGATACGTGTCAAAATTTGACAGCAATCAGTCGATTGGTTCGTGAGCTACAGCATTGAGAGTGTAGCAACTTTTGTTATTGTGAAAAAAATTTTGAAATCACAAATCAATGAAAACGATGGCAAAATTGCATGAATTGGGCATCGAATTGCTTCCGCATCCACCGTATTCTCCAGATCTGGCCCCCAGCGACTATTTTCTGTTCGCAGACCTGAAGAGAATGCTCGCTGGCAAGAAATTTAAGACCGATGATGAAGTGATTACCGAAACTGAGACCTATTTTGAGGAAAACCCGAAAGAGTACTATAAAAATGGTATCAAGTTACAAGTTCGCTATAATCGCTGTATCGCACTGGAAGGTAATTATGTTGAATAATAAAATTGAATTTTGCAAAAAAAATTGTCTTACTGTGTTACCTTATAAACTTTTCAGCCGAACTGTTATATATGTTTCTTTTGACATAGAACTACGTCTTTCATTAACGGTGCTAAATCAGAAAACAGGTCACGTTTTTATGAAATAAAGTTAACGTTAATAACTATTTTTGCCGCGAACGGATTTTGGCGATTTACATGCCAAACGAATTAGAAATTCCCTTAGATTTGTTTGATATGCTATACATTACAATCCCATAATCTGTATATGGTTTAATAAATTGATGAAAATTGGAAGTATTCACATTTCCTCATACATTTGTTCTGTCCATTTGTGTGCTTTCCCGAACAGAGCTGTCTATAACGAGCAACTTATCGACGACCAACGAAGGGAAATCGTAAGATGTAAAGTCTCCGTGAACAAAGGAAAAAAAGAAGAACGAAGGAGAATATTTGCCTAAAGTATAAACAGTTGATCTCGCTGAGGCAAACTTTCATTCTTCGTGAGGAAATCAGCTGAACAACTGGCGAGCTGGACGGCGAGGGATCGAATGCCTTTCTCAAGGCAATGGGGGTGGAGGAGTAATATAATGGACAAAGTAAAGTTTTCCAAGGGCCTTTTTGAAGGTTAGAGACGAATGAACTGAAGAAGTTCAAAGTCTGAAGCAAGGAAAGAAGGCAAACTTTCAGTATCGTTCTGTTTTGTTTTGTTTTGTGTCATCACATGTCTTCGTTTCGGATTGAGCTGTGGACGCGACCAAATTACTCACTCGCTGATGTCTCTAGCATTGCAATCATTGCATCAAACTGACGCCATTGCATACTGAGCTACACAATTGTTTGGGGAATGATCAAGCTTGGTTATCGTCAGCTTACCAAGAAAATAAATGTTCTCGATTTTTGTCAGTGACTTGGATTCGCATGACGGTAGAAAAACTCTCTCCACAAAGGATGACAGCTAAGCTAATCTAGACTGGCAATATTAACAGAAAGGGCTTCTGTTGAGAAGAGTGCAAAACGGAGATATATGTGTGTATATTTAGTTGCTTCAAGCAATCGATATATGGATATTTGTGTGCGTACGTGCGTGCTTTATAACTCGTACGTAAAAATAGTGCATCTTCTCTACGCTGAAATCCCATTCGTATCTGCTCCCGTGTGCTGTGATTGACGTTTGGTGGTGAAAATTATGCAGCCGTTATAATAAATATAAACAAGGAGGGGAGATAGCGGGAGGGAAATATTTGCGCTAGGGTATTAGAAATGAATCTCTGCTGAGGCACATATTCAGTCTTTTTCCAAACAGTTAACATTGTTTGTTTTCCGTCATCATAACGTCTTCGTTGATGCCTTTGACATTTCATCAATGCATAAAACTGACGCTATAGCGAAACAGGCGTTAAGGTTGTGCACCAAAAATTATTTGGAGAATACCAAGTTGTTCAATAAGTTACATTAAGTTATTTATTTATTTGGGCTCGCTTGCCAATCGCAAAACTGCTTTCAACTAGGATTGTATTTGCGCTAATCTTGTTCATAATGAAACAGTGCTACTCTTTTCGAGATTGTTGAGATTAACAGATAGAGTTTATTTAGTTTCTTTAGTCACCAAGAAAGTAAATGTCGTTCCGAAATTTTGTATGTGATTTGGTATCGCTTGCCAGTAGCAAAACTTTCTCCACTAAGGATGACAACTGCGCTTATCTCGAGCATGTATTGTTCTGCGAGCACAAGAATATTCATCAAACAATTATCGTCAAATGAGTCTATAATAAAAACAACATTTCAGTGCGACCAATCTGGTAGAATGGTTATTGAAATAATTTTCGTAGCATTATATAATAATATCCGCAGTTATAAACAAGCGACTTGAATTAAACTACAGCGCAGTTCTACGTCAACAATGCGGTCATGTCTTGAACACAAGCTCCTATAATTTTTTAATCTATAAGAAAACGCTAAGTAATAACGTTTCTATCATAGACTATCATATCTTAATAATACTTTAAGTTTTGTACAAATGTGTTCATAGACTTTTTTCTGATATGTGTAAATCTTTTTACAAATTTTAAAACATTACACGATAAAAAAAATATTTTCCGGAACTTCAAAATTTTGAAGTATTGCTCAAATTTAATTGTTTTTTATATGTGCTTCACTCGATTATATTAAATTTTAGAACCGGTTATATATAATTAGAATTCATATTGCAAGAAGAAACTACAAATCCATAACACAGAGAGAAGATGTTTGAAGACTATAACTCAGCATCATGCCACGTGTCGTTTTCCGTATCGGTGAAAAAATACCTAGAAGGACTTAACTGGGAAGATCTGTCTCACCCTCCTCCAAACTAATCGCAAATTACTTCTTCCGTTTACTATTTGTTCTGCTCGGGGGAAAATTGATAACATTGAAAAAGGTACGCTTCGATTCCCATGATTTCAGGAAAATGTTGGTCTAGAGCAGTGGTGGCAAATCTGCGACCCTCCAGCGTTGTTCATGCGGCCTGCAGCTTGATTTGAAAAAATATATAATGATATGAGCGAAATTAAGAATACAGTTGAAAATTCTTTAAATTGAATAAAAATAACTTTTTTAGTAATTCTTGTTAATAGTGTGTATCCAAGCTGATCATTTTCTGTTTTTTTTTTGTTTTTCCGTGCTAATTTAAGCTTCTGACAATTGTTCTCGTTAGTACTCAAAGGACTTTTTACGTTTTTGGTTTTTTTCTGCTCACACTCGCATAAATTCGTGTAAGTAACGGCAGTAAAACCGGGTTTTTACGTCGTCGGTCACTCGGTTGCAATTTCGTGGTATGAGTTAGGAGCGAGAATTGTCTGTTTGAAAGTATGAAAAAACGAGCTGCCGACTATGTTTTTTATTCAGAGAGAAGGATTTCGGAGTTACCGAGGAATTGGCTTGCCCTTTTCCTATGGATGCTATGGATGTAGGACACGAGGATGTCTAGAAGGATACCGTCCAAATCATCAATCAACTCGCACGCATTGGATCATCGTTAGTTCCAAGCTTCTTTTCTTTATTCTTTACTCTTTTTTTCCACTCGAATATGGGTATATTTTCATTTTACCCATTTTCTGACATTGACAATTGATCAAGTGTCGACAACTAGGAAAAAAAAATATTGATACACTCCAGTCGATTAATGCTAATCTTTCTTGCAGATTTTGGTATTTCAAAGCACATGAAAGAATCCTCCAATTTTTCTATCCCATTCAGTTTCGATGATGTGCATGCAGCTGAAAAAATGCAGATGGAGAGCAATGCATTGAAACGCAGTGTGATTTAGTGCTGCGTGACAAATTTTAAAACCATGATGTCTTGGATTTTTACTCCAGATTTGTTCCAGAAGCGCGATTTGCAGAACTAATCAAACATGCTCATTTTGTTACTTCTTTGTTTGAATCCACAATTATTTTCTAGCAATTGTTTCAGTTATGAAAGAAGGGAAATCAAAGTCAAGGGACAAAACCCCTGACAGTCATTTGGAAAACACGCTCTGCATCGCTATCTCTCGCATTCAAAGTGATTTAGATAAAAAGAGAAAAGTAGAAAAGCAGTTCGAGTGAAATCGGAAGGGTGTTGGACTATTTTATTTAAGGATTTTCTATATTGAAACAAACAAAAATATTGTAGAAACTTTTTGATGATTGAAAAAACGTCCAATTTAATTGTTATACCGCTTTCACATTATCAAGTATAATTATAATTCTGTCAGTAAAATCGTGACTGCTCTCAGCCGAGAAATTGGGAGCGAGCAAAAGTGGGTACACTGCAGTCGTGTAGTTCGATGTTCTCTTTCACTCTCACCAAGTTTCGTGGTACCCATCAGTACTTGTTCGGTTTCCTAGCAACGATAATGTTCGGTATGTACGAGAAGCGTGTGGCAATTGGCACGTTATTTAAGTGCGGGAAAACGTCAAAACAGACGAAACAACGAACGATTCATACACTACTACAGTACGAATAAACAGTTGATGTGGGCGATAGGCCCAAAAAGGGATGTCCGAGGTCGATATGGCTGTACAATGTTTTTAGGTTGTTTATGAACGCGTTCAGCGCAATCCTCTTCGAAAACAATTCATTTTTTGACGCCCAGATTGAAGCGAATATGTTTGGAACGATGCAAAAAAGTCCTTGAACGGGTAAAAAACGAGACTAGCAACAAACCTATCAGACTTCATCTCCACAAATGATTGGCCATTTGCCAATCCAACGGATTATTCACAGTTCTCATTGGAATTACCAATCGTCAGAGAGTTCTATCGAGAAGCTGCAGCGATTGGCCTTAGCGTTTTAGACGCTGCGTGAAGAAGAGATGGTCGAATAATTCTGCCAAAAATGTTAATTCTGGATACTTAAAAAAAAGTTTTTATTTTTTATCTCATTTTGTTCTCGAGTAATGAATTTCACAAGTATAGAACTGAAAGCTATATAGTTTGAAATAAAAAGTGGGTCAAAAAAGTATCATTTTACATTTCATTATGAAAAGTAGTGAGAAAAAATTATTGCAGCCCGCGGCTATAATGGTAATTCCATGTCTTCCGCACCATGTCTATACCTGGCCACCACTGGTCTAGAGTGTTCATTTTGACTAAAAATTATTTGAACAGGATTCATTTGATCTCTTCTACACCCAAACTAGCGTTGGCAGAAAACATTTAATCTTTGGCAGAAATGATGCCATTTAGTGTGCTGGAGAGTCGAATGCGCAAATAATGAGCTGTTTTAAAAGCTTAAAAATCAGGGTGTCGACTTAAAATCCGAAAATAAATTCCCTGATATTCCCTGATTTTTTAGTAATTTTTCAGAAAAATTCCAGGTGTAGACTAGTAATTAAATTCTCTAAATGTATTTTAGCTGTAGTTCCTAAAACATTTAGTTAGCTTAAACAATGAAATTTAAGAACGTCTGTCGATATTTTCCAATAAAAGAATTGTTTGTGATTTTTAATTGAGTTTAACGACGACTGATAAATGTCGTAAAAGATTTTAAAAAATGAAGTCTCAAATACTAGTACAGAATGAGACATTTTCATTTTGATTCGGATCAATTTCATGAAACTGTTAGGATTTTAACGAAACGCTTTATCTCGCAACATTTCGGTCCCCTTCTGTACGTTTTGCAAAATTTTCCCCGTTTTACCTCCAGAGATTCAACTTTTGTTTCCCGTAGCCGTTCTATTAACTTTGATTCATATGACGATAAAAAGAGCTCATCATCTTTATTGATGCTATCCTTCCAAAGTGAAGTATAGCATCATAAACTTGTTGCATAGCACAACCGTTGCCTCCCACATATTTTCATAAAAACATTCGCTAATGAAAAGCCCTCTCAACGTTGAGGTTTCTAACGAGAGACAGAAGATCATTTTGGGCAAAAAATTCCGTTAACCTGTCCTTTTCAAAAATGGTCCAGTCGTTAATTTTTCGGATAGTAGGGAGCAAAAAATGTTTATGTTGCTAGCAATATTCTTTCAATGATAAATCTGCTTGAGCTCCAATGATATAGCGCTCTGCACTTGGCGCAAGCGGAGTACCAACTCAACTGCAATCTGCAGACAGTGGAGGAGAAGATTGCAGCTTGGAAGCAGAAGGCAGTGCATGGTGCCCACCCCCATCAACTGGACCGGCCACACGTCGACAAGGCCGCATCTAATCTGTGGCTAACGCGTGGCGAACTCTCTTCAGTAGTAGAAGCCGACATGATAGCCATCCAGGACAGGATAATGCCGACGAGAAACTGCAGGCGGTACGTCTGGCATCAAGACGTTGATGACATTTGCCGGATGTGCCATCAACCAGGTGAAAACATAGAGCACATTATGGGAGGCTGTCCCGTTTTGGCCAACGCAGCCTACACCGAGCGCCACAACAACGTGGCCCGTATTGTTCATCGACAACTGGCGCTCCAATGTGCTCTACTAGAAGACAACGTACCAAACTACCGGTACCTGCCTGCACCTGTCTTGGAAAATGACCGTTTCAAGCTGTACTGGGATCGCACTGTTCTGACCGAACTCTCGATCCACCACAACCGCCCAGATATAATGGTTTACGACAAGAGCGACCGCAAAGTCACCATCATCGATGTCGCTATTCCACTGAACCAGAATCTGGAGGAGACCCACGGTCGCAAAATCTGCAAGTACCGACCATTGGCCGTGGAGCTCAAGGAACTGTGGGGGCTAAGGGAGGTCCCAGGAATTGTTCCAGTCGTTCTCTCTGAAACTGGAATTGTTCCGAAGACTCTTCTGGAAGCGCTAAAGGTGTTGAACATGGAGAAGGAATTGGCCGGCATCCAAAAGTCGGTCATCCTTAGCACCTGCGCGATTGTCCGACAATTTCTCGGTCAGGACTAAAACAGCACGAGCATGCAGATACGTGCATTCCGCAGAGCCTAGTCCCCCTTTGGCATTCAGAAGCCAGGTGAAAATTCTGGCTAGGTTCGCCTAGTTAAGAAGTGAGATAAGTCTGCCAAGAAAAAAATGTATATTATACAAGTGCTTACCAGTATTTGTGAGTCATGACACATTTTCTGTTATGTTATGCCTCATTTAATGTCATAAATCGGGATGACTAAACATGAGCTAAAAATCAATTTTGGGTGTAGAACGGCAGTGTTTGCTCGAGTTCACACATTGTCTGACCGATCACCTCGAGAGTTGGCTAACATGTTAAGCCAAATATACCAACGAAAAACATTGCGAGAAAAAAGGGAAATCTCACACAGCGTCGCGCACTGAGACGGTACGGCAGTACGAAGGCAGATGCAAAGAAGCCATCGTGATCTTCGCGAGTGTGTAACCAAATCTCCAATCCCAGCGTCTCGCCAGCATCGACAAAACAACATGTGCTGCATACGCATGTTTGTTGCTCGCGCGTTGGCTAGCTGGCTGCAGCAATGTGTAACTGATTGATTTTGATTGTTATTCCTCGCTTACGAACCCAGCATGAGCCCCTCAAGTACACCACTTTTGGCACGTTCCAGATTATGTTGTATTGTTTTGAAATTTGAGCGTTCACTCGCTTGCCCATCGGAAAATAGAGATGACCAAGAGGGTCACAGCAGCGTAGATGTCTGCATGGATGCTGTGCATCATGGAAAACTCTTCCGCAGCTGGTCCTCCTGGTGACGCACAATGATTGATTGGTTGTGTGCTGTGGTCCTGCTGCTTTACTTCTCCGGCTCTCTTTTTTGCTTCACGTGCCACAGCGTCACACAGATAAAACATGTTTCATTATGTACTTATGTACATCAATTTTCATTGCTCGGATGGTAGCAATCACATACCCGTTCTGTCCGTCCGTGGGGTCATTTGGGGCTTCGAAATTTAATTTAATTCGATCAGGTTGATTTCCATTTGACGCAAATACAAACACGGTGTTTCTCAAGTCGCTGTTGTCAGAAAAACTTTTTTTTCCTTTTTTTCTTTTTCATATTTTGTCTAGAGAAGCCGCCTCAGAATTATGTAGTTTTTGTTGATGGAAACGGTTTGTGGAGCACCGTGACACAAACACATGCAAGTGAATCGTCATTTTCCCCTTTTCCATCACGCTGGACGATTTTTACCCTGTCGATACTCGAATCAATAGCTTACCGCCGTCGTCGATGTCGTCTTCTCGTCAGCTTTACATGAACTTGACAAATCCTTGAAGCGCGTTGCGCCACAAAAACTGTGTGTATACCCCCACTCAAGCACAAGTGCAACATTGTGCCCGCACCGCAGGATGCCACTGAAGGGACAATTACCCTCATTAGTAGCGTACTACCTTCCTTCTTCTCCTCGCGTCACCACCACATGGCGGCAACACCCGCCTCGACAGAAGAGGACCAAAGTAGCGATCATAAAAACTCACGCCTCTAGCGTTGCAACACACTGTTTTTCTCCGAATTCCGAAGGAAAGAAAATTCGAATTCGAACCGCGCGCCGTCGTGATCATTACCAACCAACGCAACGCAGCGCTGACAATCCGCCGGGGAAAGTGGCAATGATGACGACGAAAGGGCATAAATTAGATTGCAGTAATTTGCTTTCCTCCTTGTGTCGCGTTCGACCAATTGATCCCTTTTCGATGTTCTCTCCCTTCGTCCATTCGTACCCTCCACTCGAGCCGAGCTAAGCCGTGGCGGAGGATCAGGAGAAATGGTTGTTTAACGACACATTTATTTCTTCTCATGTTTTCCAGGACTCCACCTCCCACTACCGAAAGGTGAGTAAATTAGTTATGATGGATATCATAAACAACATGAAACGGTTATCATCGAGTAGGGGGTTGAATGGATGTAGGAACAGTGCGTCTCTCTGCTGGGGTGGAAAATATTTGTGTTTTTACGGTGGTGCAGAATTTCTGGTTGTGGCAGCAGCAGCAGCAAAAGGACACACACATGATGTTATGCGTGGATGGGTGGAACATAAAACGCAAACCCATGACGTCCGTCCTTCTGGGTTTTCCTTCGATGTCAAAGCGGGTTCGTCCCCCCCTCAGCACTCGGTTGGGATGAAGGCATGCTGTTATCATTTTTTGTCCTTTCTTCTCGGCGTTGCCGCCAGCAGCACTCTTTTCTGTGTCTTTTTTCGGAGGTTTCGCTATCTCTCGCACCCATAAATGTGTTATGATGTAAACAACCAATAAACAGCAGGCAGAGTGTGGATGTGAGGAAGTTTATTGATTTGTTTTGTCGATACAATGATGATGGGCTGTTGACCGTCCGTTCGTGGTGTGCTTCGGTGGGCGGCCGCGATATTTTTCAATATTAGGTTTGCTTTTTGCGGAAAGGAGTATTATCAGTTCTTTAACCCTGTATGATAGTGTTCGGATCGAACAAAGAAACTTCCACGTTAATCGTCCTGTAACTTTTCGACCGTTCAAATTATTCTATAGATTCCAAGAATAATCAATGTTTCATGCTTACATGCAAGATTCAAATGCGAATTTTCTTCAATTCATCAACTCCAAATCCAATTCAAATGTATTGAAAACAATGTTCTTTTCATGAACTTTCTACCATCAAAAATTATCACTCGATTACTTTTCTCTTTATTTTCTTCCCACGATAACTAGTGTCCTAGATTAATGAAGGCAAGAAATGGAAAGGGTGTGAGAATTCCTAACTGCTACATACCTACTTATTTCTTTAGTTTTAGTACATTATCTGAATTATGTTGAATTAGTTTGAATTAGTTGAAATAAATTGAATTAGTGTTGTACAAAAATTCACAACATTCTGAAATACAGTGGTAGACATTCGTTTAGCCGCACCCTATTTTTCCTCAATATTTTTAAAAATAAGTCAATGTACTCAATCAAACTGTACAAAGAAGTTTTGCTCATAAAAGACGATTATTGTTTATTTTCGTCGAATTCATTCTAAAAAAAAGTATAAATTCACTTTTTGTTTTCTATGTAATTCAATGTGTGGAATCAGGGTGGACATTCGTTTAGCCGCATCCTTAAATTTCAATAAAAGAAAATTTGTGCGGTAAATTTCGAGTCCAATCGGTAGCTAATAGTATGTCCACCTCCAATTCGGATCACTTTGAAAAATCGATTTGGCATCGAGTCAGACAGCTTTAAAAGTGTTGCCATATTGATTAGAGCCCAACATTCCTCAAATTGTCATCCGTTTGCATAGACCATCTCGGCCAAGGTTCTCCATAGGTTCTCTATGGGATTGCAATCGACTGCCAGCATTCAAGAAGCGGGATGTCCTTCTCGGCAAACCATGCCTTCGATTGCTTGGAAACTTGGATCTATGCATAATCCTGCTGATAAAACGACATCCTCGGTAGCGTTATTCTCAATATGGCCAACCAAAACGTCCTTCAGTAATTGAAGATACTTTTCGGAGTTCATTCGGGTGAAAATGAAACAAATGAGAAGCTTGCTGTGATAGGAAACGGCTCCCCACACTGTAAAACTTCCGCCCCAAAGTTTCGCTTCGATCTCACGACATGCTGTTGATTTAAACTGTACCAATAGCAACTGTGACAGTCCATTTCTCCATTCTAGTTTCCATTACATGTATTGCCGGGCGAAAATGAGATGGTTCTGCTTATGGGTGGCGGTCAGTTTCGGCTTCCCTTGGGTTTCTTCCACATGATGTTTGGTGACTCATTCAAGATGCGCGCAATATGCCTCTTCGTTACTGGAACAACCGATTCTGCCTCAATGTATGAGCAGGACATCGTTTCCTGGTTGCTTTGTGTCTTATTTGACCTTTAAGACGCAAACTAACTTTGGTGTTCCCATTTGTTGGTCGTTATATCCCATATTTCTGGCTCTATTTAAAGAAATTCCGTACCACTTTCTCAGATAGACCAATTTTTGTTACGATCGAGCGATTAGAAAACTTTTGTTCACTGAATATCTTTATTATTTTTCGTCCCTCTTCCGTCAATAGAATACCTTTTGCCATTTCTTTAAATTCTACGTAAATCACTAATCTGACCAACTTCTTACGTTGCACATCTAATATTTATCTTGTAAATTGAACATTCCCAAGCAGGGCTGCCAACTATTATTTTCAAAAAGGGAGAATGAAAATAAAAATCAGGAGAAATCAGGATAGCTCATATTGTGTTGTCCGAAATATTTGAAGCGATTTTTGGGAACACAAACGCATGCTTTCTATAGGTAAACATACATTTATTCAAGTTTATATACACAGTTTTGTTCCACGATCTTTCGCCATCTTTCACACAGCTTAATATCCTCCTGTAACATGTTTGCTTTCTCGTCGAAAACTGTTTCATAAAAATTAAAGAAAGATATTTTCTATACTGTCCATAGTGTCGAAGTACATGTGCTTGAGAGGATTTCGCAGGGACCTTAACCTGTGATAATCTGATGGTACAATATCCGCCTGATGGAACACGACGGCTGTCACATTGCACTAATTCTGGAAGTTTTTCTAGTTTGTTGCGAGCAATAGTGGTGGGAATTTATTGACTGTTTGATAGAAGCTCATAATGGAGCTTCGACAATAATGAATAAGTTCAGCTTCGAAATTAATTTCGAAAGATGATGTTAATGATTATGAGTTTTTGTGGAAATATCAGTAAATGAATAGACAAAGTTGTAAAGTAAGAATTAGGACTACGTATTTTAAACATTCAAAAAACAACAAGTAATTATTTTCATTCAAAATATTAGGCTGTCAAAAAAGTCCTGCGGTATTTTTTTTGAATTTTCATTTGTTCATAAAATTAGTTACAATCATCTGTTTTAAGTCAAATATGCGCCGTTTTGTTCGATGACTTATTCCCAACAAGATGCCAACTTCATAATACCCCTGTTATAGAAGTTCGCTTCCTTTTTGGCAAAAAACTCGGGTAGCCAATTTTCACAAGCCTCTTTTGTGGCTAACTTCTGACTACCTAGCTCGTTCGCCATGGACAAAAACAGGTGGTAGTCACTTGGTGCAAGGTCCGGACTATACGGCGGATGCAAAAGAACCTCCCATCCGAGCTCCCGGAGCTTCTGGCGCGTCACCAAAGAAGTGTGTGGCCTGGCGTTGTCCTGATGGAAGACAATGCGGCCTCTGTTTATCAAAGATGGCCTCTTCTTCATGAGTGCTACCTTCAAGCGGTCCAGTTGTTGGCAGTACAGGTCCGAATTGAGCGTTTGGCCATAGGGAAGCAGCTCATAATAGATTATTCCTTGACAATCCCACCAAACACACAGCAGAACCTTCCTGGCCGTTAATGAGGGCTTGGCCACCGTCTGAGCCGCTTCAGCGGGCTTCGACCACGACCGTTTGCGCATCACGTTGTCGTAAGTGACCCACTTTTCATCGTCAGTCACCATCCGCTTCAGAAACGGGTCGATTTGGTTGCGATTCAGCAGCGATTCACATGCGTCGATACGGTCAAAGATGTTTTTTTGCGTCAACGTGTGTGGCACCCATACATCGAGCTTCTTTCTGAATCCAAGCTTCTTCAAATGGTTAATAACGGTTTGATGACTTATCCCCAGCTCTTGGCCGATGCTACGGCTGCTACTATGCCGGTCTTTCTCGGCTAATTCAGCGATTTTGTCGCAATTTTCGACGACAGGCCTTCCGGAGCGTGGCGCATCTTCGACGACCTCTACGACAGAAAACGTTGAAACCATCGTTGTGCGGTGGAAATGGAAACTGTATCGGGTCCATAAACTGCACAAATTTTATTGGCAGCCTGATATGCATTTTTGCCTTTGTCATAGTAGTATTGTAAAATATGTTGGATTTTCTCTTTATTTTGCTCCATATTTGCGACACTATAACTCACGAACGACTTAACCAAACAAAACACTGTCAAGGACTATATTATAAAAAATACCTTAAAAATAACGCAAAAATACCTTTCCAACAAGCTATAGTATGACTCGATACAATGAATACAACTAGAACTACGCGCTTACAACGACACCTCGCGGAAATACCGCAGGACTTTTTTGACAACCTAATATATTTGAAACTGCCTTTGGGCGTGTTAATCTGATACAGTATCTTTCTTTTCGGCCAACTTGAGGCTTTAATAAATGTCGACAGTGTATCTTCGATAAAGCGAATCGCTTCTTTATTATCGCAAGATAGATAATAAACAAAAAAAATTGAACAAGTGCGGACTGAAGAGCGAAAGCAAAGTGAACTGGATTGCTCAACAGTCCGATGCCGAATGAAAGTTTGCCTCAGCGAGATCCATTGTTTATACTCTAGGCAAGTATTCCCCTTCATTCTTCTACTTTTCCTTTGTTCATGGGGACTTTGAATCCTACGATTTCCCCTCCGTTGGTCGTCGATAAGTTGCTCGTTATTGACAGCTCTGTTCGGGAAAGCACACAAATGGACAGAACAAATGTATGGGAAAATGGAAACGCCTCAAGTTTTCATGAATCTTAACCATTTACAAACCAGGGGATTCTAATGTATAGCATATTAAACAAATCTTACGGAATTTCCGATTCGTTTAGTATGTGAATCGCCAAAATCCGTTCGCGGCAAAAATAGTTATTAACGTTAACTTCATTTCATAAAAACGTGACCTGTTTTCTGATTTGGCACCCTTAATGAAAGACGTAGTTCTACGTCAAAACACCTGAACAACGAATGCAGTGTCTGACGAAATGTTATTCCACTTCTGCTCCTTCGAGAACAACAGTTTATCGGTGATTTAGCGAATTTAAAATGGGCCGTACAAGCACCGCAGATGCACCTCGCTCTGGAAGGCCAAAATGAGGCTACGAATCCAGAAATCGTAAAACAAGTGTATCGAGTCGTTTCGAACAACCGTAAAGTAAAGTTAGAGGGGTCATCGTAGCCTAATTTGTTGCGTGTCCGCTACCCAGCGAACAATCGTGAGCTTATAACTTAACTAACCTCAACTGACCATCTTTGAGTGTTATTCTAGTTACTACGTCCACGCAACAATCATCATGTAATGGTGATCCCAGCCTCTCGTTCCACATACGATCGATCTGCTGCATCGGTAATTGGTGCTATTTATAAACAATGGAAGCCTCATATCAACAGTCCCGCTGTGTTCAACTGTGAACATTCGAATAATAGGAATATTCTTTCGCCGAAAAATGCGACATGTGTTGTGTATCAATAGAATAGGAATACTCTAACGCCTAAACGGCTAATGTGTAATAGATAAAAATGTGTATCGATGAGATAGGAAATACTCTTACGCCTAAATGGCTACTGTGTAATATACAGCATGAGAAAAATGTACACGATAAATTCGGCTCTGTTACAGCTGAATTGCTAGATGAGCCAAATAATAAAAATAAACAGATGGGATAAAAAAAATCGTAAAGTGAAGTTACGCGGGTTAGCTGAGGCCGCAGGCATTTCAAAAGGACGAGTAGGATACATTTTGTACGACATTTTGGGCTTGAAAAACCTATCCGCGCGAAGGGTTCCGCGTTTGCTGACCGTCGACCAAAAACAGCAGCGCGTTGATGATTCAACAGTCGGTTTGGCGTTGTTTAAGCGTAATCGAATGGAGTTCTTTCGACGTTTTGTGACAATAGATGAAACGTGGATCCATTACCACACTCCTGAATCCAATAGGCAGTCTGCAGAGTGGCTGACAAGTCACGAAAGACGGCCAGTGCGGCATTTCCATTTCCAATTGATTACGATTCTAATTGGTTGCTCACCCACCATATTATCCAGGCTTGGCCCCCAGCGACTACTATATGTTTCCAAACCTAAAGCGGAGGCTCCAGGGAAAGAGATTCACATCGAATGAGGAAGTCATCGCAGAAAATGAGGCATAAGACTTAGACGTTTTGTATTACAGAAAGGAAATCGAAATGATGGAAACTCGCTATAGCAAGTGTATTACCCCTGAAGGGAACTATGTTGAGGAATAAACCCAACTTCGCCCAAGAAACGATTGTTTTCGTTAAAAATCTGGGGACTTTTCAGCCCATATAGTACTACAAGGGGCGACAGTATTGAATATTGCAATAGGAATTTCTGTTTCAGTATTGCTCAAATCAACGCGCAGTCAGCGAAACAAAACACCATCGGCTCTTCTCATTCTACTAAAATGTCTACCAAAGATTTTATTCTTAAATTTCGTCTCCTTCTAAGATACTATTCGATGTGATGAACAGGTGAACTGAATAAAAGCAATGACGAATTTCATGCCAACTCGTCTTAGGAGTAGGCAGCGCCATCTGCCAACAATTAGACTACTTTTGGGGAAAACCAAACTTTTTTTCTCAATTTTTTAGCTACATGATACAGGTAAACTTCGATATAACGTACATTTCACTTTCAAAATTGTACGTTGTAACGAATTGTACGTTATATCGAAGCATAATAAAGTACTCACAATCGTAGTCTATAATACATTATTGTGTTGCTGTTTTAGTAAAGTTAATGAATAACTTCAATCAGAAGACGAAGCCAGAAATGACATATATTCCAAACACTTTAACAGATAGAAAGTTGACGTCTTCGACAAAAGTTCACATTTTAATAAGATCTAAAACTTTGTCGAATACACTATATCGCTATGTTGACTTCAAACAAAATTAGGATAAGTCGTATTTTTTTCAAAGAAAATATAGAAAAGTTGTTGTTAGAAAAACTTTCTCCCTGTAAAAGTGCCCATCTTCCGATATGCAAAGTTGCTTAAATGACCCATGTCAAGTATGCAAAGTTGCTTAAATGACCCATGTCTTTACACCCACAACGTTTCACTACTATCTGAGATGGTGCTGCCAACGGCCAGTCGAGTTGGCATGAAATTCGTCAATGCGGTCTTGTCTTGAACACCACCTTTATTTTTTTTATATTCTATCAGGATACTGGATTGATTTTCTCAACTTTGCTAGCGATTTTTTAAAATCGTTGAGAAAAGAAACATAAATCATCAGTTTTATGAGCATTTTTGCAAAAAATCGTATTCGAACGAATCTCAGAGGAGATTAATCAAAGCAACAACGTTAATCATGAATGTCGAATGATTCACACAAATTCAGTGTAAAACGGAACAGATAAATCCAACAGCTTGATATGTGGTGAATGTACACTGCAGTTGGACTCCAAAAATATGGTTTTCATTACATACAATTTGTTCGAACTCTCAAGCAATTAGGGTACACCCAAAGTTAATTTTTAGCACATTTTCTGGCATCCCGATTTATTACATTAAATGAGCTGAAAGATAACATAAAATGTTCTACTCCCCAATACATGTATATCATTTGTATAATATATATATATGCTAGAGCCAATATGAGGGAGCGAAACAGGAGACACATTTAAATGAAGGCTTTTCGTATAGTTTGCCAAATACACGGCCCAGACAGAGAAACATATATTCTCGTTCATGTTCTTCTTTATCGGCTTAGAAAACACCTTCCAACTTCATTTTATGATGAGGTGTAATATTATCACGCTCCTTTATAATAGCGCTGGCAGCTATATGGATAACGTGGTCGTGTGAAGTAACTTCGCATTCCAGCCGGCCTTGATTCGATCCCCATTGACGTCGTATGGACTTTTTTTTTTTTTGCACAATCCCAAATGAAAAGAGAAAAGAAAACAGAAAGAGATGTCTGCTCGCATACATACAAACCATTTTTAAGCTTCAAATTAGCTCATTATTTGCGCATTTGACTCTCATGACCAGGAAATGACATCTTTTCTGCCAAAGATGGCATGTTTTCTGCCAACGCTAGTTTGGGTGTAGTAATCATTATATACACTGGTGGACATAAGTATTCGTCATGAATTAATTTATCGCATTTGTATTACATACACAAATAGTCTGTTATATAAACTCAACTGTGCAGGTGTAGTAGATTCTGTGAAGTGTACTCTATCTAGGCAGTAGAAGTTTTCAATGACCCTGCTTTAATAAATTACAGGAAAGAAAAAGGCCGAGTTCCACATTTTTAATTGGACAGAAGTATTCGTCACCTTGAAAAAAATGTTAATTTATCGATCCCTAAAGATCTGGAAACACTGTTAATGAATGAACCTGACACATTTCATCACTTTTGTATATTTTTAATAAAAATCGGCTGCGTTCGTATAATTTTTATTCCGTGGTAACAAAATGGGCAGGAAAGGTAAGGAAACTACGATGGAGAAAAGGAAAACTGTTTTGAATTTGTTCAAAATGAATAACACAGTTTCCGAAATAGCTAGGAGTGTTGGTAGGCCAAGAACAACGGTACAGGATATTATCAATCGTTATAAGAACAGCGATAACTTCGACAAAAAACCTAGGACGGGAAGTCCTTGCAAGATAACGGATAGAGAAAAGCGAAAAATAATACAAATTATTGAGAAAGAACTGAAAACATCTTCGTCAAAAGTGCGAGGAGAGCTGCTGGAGTTCAGTGGGCAAGATGTTCTTTCCAGAACGGTGCGCAGAGTGTTGAATAATGCCCAATATAAAGCCTGTGTTTGTCGTAAGAAGCCTTTTATTAGCAAGGTTAATCAGACTAAAAGGTTGAACTTTGCGAAAGATTACCAAAATCACCCGATTAGTTTCTGGAACAATGTGTTGTTTTCCGATGAGAGCAAATTCAATGTTTACAAATCAGATGGAAGGGTATTGGTATGGCGAAAACCGGATACTGAGCTGCAGAAGAAAAATGTTCAAGCTATCGTGAAAAAGGAGGTGCATCAGTCATGGTCTGGGGCTGTATTGTAGATGGTATCATGAAAAAGGAGCAATATTCAAATATTTTCAAAGAAAATTTGAAGAAAAGTGCTGAAAAGTTGGGTATAGAGAGCAATTTCTACTTCTAACAAGACAACGACCCTAAACATACTGCGGAAGCGGTATGCCTCTGGCTGCTATATAATACACCCTATCAGCACAAAACGCAACTCCAATCACCGGATATGAATCTCATAGAGCATTTGTGGGATGTTCTAGATCGACGTGTACGTGAATATCATGTAACATCACAAAAGCAACTGAAAGATATTTTTCGTGAAGAATGGTATAAGATCGAGCCTAAAGTATGCGAGAAGCTGGTACACTCAATGACAAATCGATTGAAAGAGTTCATTGCACAGAAAGGATTAAACACAAGATATTAAATGTCTAGATAATTTGTTCAGAAATGTTTTTTTGGAGAAATGTTCTAAGTGCCGAATACTTTTGTCCAGCTGAATTTGAAGATAAAGTTATGATTTTTGTAAAATAAGCTAATTGTTTTCATTGTTTTGATTTCCCAATAAAGTAAATTTATAATAAGACTATATTGTTTCACTTGAATAACCTTCGGAAGTGGATTGGAATAATATCGCTTAGTAAAAAAACATTCGTGGTAGATTCATGCATATGCCGAATATTTACGTCCATCAGTGTAGTTTTATCGCGCAAAATTGCGTACAGAATTATTTTTAATATAACTTCCCTTAAAAAGCTGCAAAGAAATGGAGTGTAACATAAAATATATAAATAATGCATGAAAAGAAGATGTTTGAGATAGAAACGGGTTTTCATATAGAGTTAAATTTTAGAGTAAATTATTTTAAAATGTTATTTTTTCTAGAAAGTTTATAGACTTTCAAATAATTTTAATGGCCATAATATTCAAAAAAAAATTACATGTAGGTCACGATTTAACATATGTGAAAAAAAACAAACTTTGTTCAATTTTGACAACACGCCTGGAATTTCATGTTGCCAAAATCGAACCGTGGCAATCAAAAATTTCTATGTCCTTTCGGGAGCATCTGATGATTTCTTGATCTTGCGAAAGTCAGCCTTCGGGTGCAAGCATGTAATCTAACATTAAACAATGATAACTTCGTCAATTCAATTACTAACCATCAAGCGATCCATTATTATCCGATGTAAAATCATTCATCAATCTTACCTGTAACAAGAAAAAATAAATGTTAGAATTGTATTAAATATGAACAATAGATGTTGCATATATGATTATATTTCCACGTTTTTCAACAAATCATTCAATCCAACCTAATTAACGTACAAACAAAAGTTCGCAAATTGAATATACAAGAAAAAAGGCAATAACATCTACATCGAGAAGCTTATGTGGCAGTGACCACGATGACAAGTGTGACAGAGTGCGATTGAGCGCATATGTTTATGTACTGTCTGTCGAGGAAAATCACGGCTTTAATTTTTTGTTTCCGTTCAAACATCAGCTAGGCACACACACGCACACTCGTGTACACAAGAACACATTCATAGGTTCAGCTACACGAGAGACACGACGCCGGATCACGACGTGGCGAAAGATCTCCTCCCAAGACGACGAACAATCTCTACACGTCGTCTTCGCCTTCGTCGTCGTCATGTCAGTGGGAGGCGGTATAGATGAGGTACCCCCACCGCGCACCGAGAAAAACCAGGGAAAACGTGGTCCACTCCACTCCTCTCCACTCTTCATACGACGATAACTTCGACCCGAGCACTCGACTGAATCAATTAGATTAGGCGCAGGTTCTGTGTTGCCGTTCAATGTATTTCCCACCGTCTTTGCTCCATATCCTTCTTGTTCCCGTTCCTCAATCACTTGCGATGCGTTCGATTGGTCGATAAACGTGACGTCACACAAAATACCGCCGAGAGCCAATGGGGCGGGATGTATTTTATTTGTCTTATGAACAATTATGGCAACGTGCATCACCCTGGTTCATACACCACTTGAAACCCTGTCACAATCCACTCAGGTATGTAGAACAAACGCAGGAAATTGTACCATTTACCGTAGTGTTACCTTTTCCTAGGGGAAAAGAATATTTTATGATTGAGGTCAACTTTTCCTCCGGTTCCGGTCCGGCTAAATGTCAGCGCCACATTTACGTGCGGGTGCGAGGTGCCGAGGGTAGCAGCACAGTCGCTGTTCCCATGTCGCAACAACCTATTTCAATGTCAAAGTCAAAGTGAAACGAACGCCGGGAGACGGGGGAGGGGGCGAAACAAAACAACAACTCGGCCAACATGCAAACAGCGATAATAAATGCAAAAACGATGGCCACTCTCTTCCTTCGCTTTCGCTTCGATGCAGGGGAGACATCCGGGAGGTTCGCGGAATCCTTGCCTGGGTTTGAGAAGCGTTTCCCGAATCGTGACCGGAATTGAAACAGATTCTTGCTGAAAATTTTTACGCATTCTTGTTGTTTAACAAATTGAATGAACTCAATCGGTTAGTATCTATAATTTGCCCATGAAACGAAAACCAATGAGAGCTCTGATTTGTCTGATTCCGTTCAGTTCGAAGAAGGAAATATGGAGACTCTCCGATTACTTATCGATATAAGTTGTTTTTCTACCTAATCGGAAAACAATTATTTTCAGACAGCCCCATCGTTGAAGTTCTCGCTAAGCCCCATCTTCTCCATTTTTTTTTTCGGAATTTTTCGAGGCTTTATTGTTAAAAACTGGTTATATATTTATGATTCAAAGTCTTGTCCAACACCGACACCGGCTCCTATCTTTCTCTGGAAGCATACGAATCAAGTTGCATCAAGAAAGATTATAGTTTGAGGCGATCTGCACAATTCAGCCAAATAATATTTTTTACTTCTTTATAAGACGACACTTCGGTTCAGATAGGCGAGAATCTGTTAAAAAAATTTTTTTTTTAATTCTTAATCTCAAAATCAACACAACATAATAATCTCACATAGTAAGAAATCATGTAAAATTTCAGATAAAAGAGTAACGATTTCTTTTCCTTCTTTTCCCTCTCCCTCGATAATATTGACAAATACATTGGAATAATTAAATAATAAGGAAAAATATGCTAATAGTGAATTGGAATATATAACTATTTTTTCACTGATAACTTTTAAAACAAATGAAATAAATAATTATCATTTTTTTTCTTTTTCGATATATACAAGTAACGAAAGCTTAGTTTTACATTTCATTTTTTGAACTTAATTCTCCTCTTTATCTTATTCTCATTTTTTATACACCATTGTCCTTCCATCGTCGTTCTGTGTTTAACTTCCTTTATTATTCGATTTTTTTTAAGATACTTATGTTATTTTTCTGAATGAAGCTATGAATGAAGCTTTCCCCTAGTCTCACTTTATCCGCGATTTTATGTGTAATTTTCTTATTTTCTATTTTATTTAGTATTCTATATTCTCTTGTCTATTTATCTACTTTATTCTTACTCTACCCTCTTTTCTCTTTATTCCCATTCTCTTTTAATCTTTTCATTCTTCCTATTCTCTCCATAGTAAGAACAAAATGTTAAGTTTCCGATAAAAAAAATATAATTTCGCTTATTTTTCCTCATTTTCATGTTTTGTTTGATGTTTATTCCGAAAGATTGAAGAAATAAGAAATAAGAAATAAAGAAATAGAGAAACAAGTATAAAATTTAAAAACAACGTTAAAATATTTAAGTAATGAAGATAAGTACGCAAAATGGAAAATAAAACTAACTTTTCTTTACTCATTTTTTTAAAAAAAGAAAGGAATAAGAAATTCTCCGTTTTTTAAAGAAGTAAGGAAAATTTTGCTTCATATTTCAGTTTTTAAACTAATTTATTCACATTATCTTATTATTTTCATTTTTTTCTTCTGTATTCTATTATTGAATTTTTTTTTTCAACTTTCTGTATTTAACTTCTTTTATTCTTCTTTTTATTCAACTGTACTTTTTTCAATTTTCTGAATTAAACTACCATATATCTTCTTATCTAAATTGTTCCGTGTCGTTTCTTGTTTTCTCAGCATTTTATTACTATTCTATATTTTCTATTCTTTATATTCAATATAATCTGTCTCACCCCTTTCTTCTATCTGTAGTAAGAAATAATTCAGAATTTCCGATTAAAAAAGTTCTTATTTCTTTTTCTTATTCTCATTCCCATATCTCATTTTCAGAAGAATGAATGAAAATAGGGGTAATTCTATTGAAAAAGCCTACCGAAATAATTTTATAATGAGGAAAAATAAATTTAAAATAAGATGGATTAAAAAGC
The DNA here is from genome assembly GCF_029784135.1 of Toxorhynchites rutilus septentrionalis. Taxonomy (NCBI): domain Eukaryota; kingdom Metazoa; phylum Arthropoda; class Insecta; order Diptera; family Culicidae; genus Toxorhynchites; species Toxorhynchites rutilus. Next base: position 296,502,687 of record NC_073745.1, on the reverse strand, counting down.
AAAATTTGCTTAACTGCTATATTCTATGTTATCTTATCAATTTTTTCTCTCCAGTAAGAAATTATTTAAATTCTCAGATAAACAAGTTGTGTTTTTTTTACTCTCAATCTCACTCCCGTGTCATATTTTCAGAAAGATGAAAATAAAATAAAATGAAAAATGATGATAATGATGATGGAAATGAAAATGACGATGATGAGGAAAATAATACTAAAAAACTATTAACGTAATTAATAGTTCCTAAATATAATGATATAATGAGAAAAGTATGTTGTTATGTTGTAAAATTTAATATAAAACTAACTATTCTTTACTTTAATGGGATTTTTTTCCATTTTTTATATGAAAAGAAAATACGATGAGATTAAAAAAGACATTGAAATAATTAAATTATGAGGAAAAATGAGCTAACAGTGAAATGGAATATACTATTTTTATACTGATAACTTTTAAAAACAAATAAAACAAATGATTTTCCATTTTTATTTCTTTTCACATAGCAATAAAGAATAGCTAGTTTTATATTTAAATTTTATCTCATTATATCTACGCAGTTCTGAGTCTTTTTCCTGTTTTATATTTTTATTACTATTACATATTTTCCATTCTCTATTTCCCCTTTATTCTATCCTCTCAGACTTCTCTTATTCCTTCAGAATCTCTCCGATTTTCTCAGATTTTCGCAGATACTCCAAGATGGTTTTGAATTATAATTCCAGATTCTCTCAGATTGTCTTTGATTATCTCAAATTCTCTTAGATTATCATAGATTATTTGCGATTATCTCAGATTCTCCTATATGCTCTGAGATTTTCCTATATTGTCTCAGATTCTCCTATATTCTCACAGGTTCTCTTGTATTCACCCAAATTCTCTCAAATTCACTCAGATGTTTTCAGGTTCTCTTGGGTTCCTTTTCCTATTCCTATTCGCATTTCTTTTCCTATTCTTATTCCTTCCTTTGCTCTTTTCACTTTTTTTCCTTTTCTTCTTCTATTTTTTCGTTATTCCGATTTCTTTTTTCTATTTTGAAATCTTTTCTCTAATCCGATTTCCATTCACCATTCCAATTTCGTCTCTCAAGTACGATCTATTTTCTCTATTTTGATTTCCATTATTTATAGTGACGTTTTCTCGCCATTCCGATTTATTTCATCTATTCCGATCCCTTTGATCTATTCGGATATTTTCCCCTATTCCAACTTTTTTTTTATTCCGGTTTTCCTCTGTTCCGATTTTTTTTCTGTTTACATATCTTTTCTTCATTTCGACTTCATTTCGACTTCATTTCTCTAATCCGATGTCTTTCCCCTATTCATATTTATTTTTACACTATTCCGAATTTTTTTTTCTATTCCGATTTCCTTCTCTGTTCCGATTATGTTTACTATTTACATATCTTTTTCTCTATTTCGGACCTCATTTCTCAATTCCGATTTCTATTCTCCATTCCAATTTCGCCTCTCAAGTCCGATCCATTTCGCTATTCTGATTTCCTTTATTCATGGTGAAGTTTCCTCGCTATTTCGATTTATTTTCTATATTCCGATACCTTTGATCTATTCTGATTTTTTTTTTCCTATTCTAAATTATTTTTTTTATCCCGGTTTTCCTCTCTGTTCCGATTTTTTTTCTGTTCACATATCTTTTCTTTATTTCGACTTAATTTCTCTATTCCGATGTCTCTCCCCTATTCATATTTATTTTCTCTATTCTGATTTCTAATATCTGTTGGTATTTCAGTTCGCTATTCCGATTTAATTTCTTTATCATTCTGATTTTTTCTCTCCATTCCGATTCTTCTCTATTCCGATTTATTTTCCCTATTTTGATTTACTTTCTTAATTCCGATTTATTTTCCCTATTACCATTTCTCTACTCAATTATTGTCTTCTCTCTGTTCCGATTTATTTACTGTTTCCGATTTCTTTTTTTCTATTCTGATTTCCTTTCTCTATTTCAACTTCTTTCCTCTATTCAGATTTCCATTCTCTATTCCGATTTCTCTATTCTTTTCCTATTCCGATGAAAATTTCTTATCTCTATTCCGATTTTTTCCATACTTATTTCCTTCTCTATTTCGATTTCTTTTTTCTATTTTTATATCTTTTTCTATTGCGATTTATTTTCTCTATTACGATATTTCTACTCCATTCAGATTTCTTGTTACTTTTCCGATTTGGTTTTTCTATGCTTATCAACTGTATCTATTCTGATTTTTTTTCTTTATTCCGATTCTTTTTCCTATTTTCATATCTTTTCTCTATTTCAACGACATTTCCCCATTCCGATTTCGTCTCTATTCCGATTTGTTTTCTCTATGCCAATTTTTTTTTTCTTTTACGATTTCTTTCTTCTATTCTGATGTCTTTCCCTTATTTAGATTTATTTTCTATATTCCGATTTCCATTATCTATTCATATTTGTATTTGCTATGTTTCTCTCCATTCCGGTTTTCTCTATTCCGATTTCTTTTCCTTATTTTGATTTATTTTCTCAATTCCGATTTATTTTCTCTATTCCCAATTCTATTCTACTTAGTTTTGTGATTAATTTTATTCCGATTTTTCTATTCTGTATTTTTTTTCTATTTTAATTTCCTTCTTTATTTCGAATTCTTTTTTCTATTTTCATAACTTTTCTTTATTCCGATATCTTTTCTCAGTTTCGATTTCTTTTCACTATTTCTTCTATTCCGATTAACTTAATCTATTCTGATTTTTTTTCTTTATTCCGCTTTCTTCTTTCAATTCTTTTCTATTTACTCTATTCTGATTTTCTATCTCTATTCCGACTTATTTGCTCTATTTCGATTTCTTTGATCCATTCATATTTATTTAGGAAATTAGTAGACGAATGATAAAGAGTAAGAGCCAGCACTACATGTTTTATGTATTCAAATAACATCAAGTTATAAATTTGGTTCAGGTTTTAACATTTTTCACAGTCTTCGGGCTTCACATCATGAAATTTGTCGACACTGTATCTTCTTCATCGTGATTTGACTAGTTCAACTGGTGCCCATATAACATCTTTATTTCACGTCTATTTGTTGTTGATACAGTTAATGATGTGTCGAAATTAATTTTTGAAATTCGATTTTTCGGCAATTTGAAAAAAAATCATTGACACTATTTTATTTACCCGAATATTTCTGGGAGTGAAAACTCCAGCGATTACTGTGGGTTTACCAAGAGTATTGGTAATCTACACGGTTGACAACAATGAACTTCTCCAGCTATGTTTGGGGCATGGATGTGGTATTACAATATTACATTGCTTTAAACTTATGAATCAGAATGATCATTTCATCGACAGGTTAGTTTCTGTATAATTTAATTTTGACATAAGACTACGTTCTTCATTGAGGATGCCAAATTAGGAAACATGGCACATCTGTTAACAACTATTTGTACTGCGAACGGATTTTGTTGATTTGCATACCAACAGAATCGGAGTTTCTTTAATATTTGTTCAATATACATTGCTATTCTGTATATTTCTAGTTAACACTTTGAGCCCCGATTCTTTTTTATGCTGCGCTTTCCATTCAGCCCACATCAAGAACGATTGGACAATATCTGTGTCGGTCCCAGCTCCCAATAATACTTATTGTATGAATGCAAAATATTCAGAAATTCAACTAGCGACTACTTCGCTTTTGTAAAACATCCGAGAACAAATGTTTTTATTTTTTTTTATTTTGAAACTATCTGTCCCAGTCAGTCCGCGAAAAGCCTACCGAAAAGCTCAACGTCGGCCCCTGAGGACCGACGCGGGGCCTAACGTGTTAACGAAGCAAGTTCTAACATTTGTTCTATGCATTTCCGCTCTTCACTACCAGTGCAGTCAGATCAACTCATGCAGCGGCGAGGCAGTATTTTCATATACCACTAACATTGTGAAGTCAAAACGAGAAGGAAAATATTGCAACTCAGACTCCGCCCGTTTGTTATTTTCTATTCCAGTGTCGCTCTAGGCAGCGTACGGTCATGAAGACTACGAGAGAGTTGCGAAAAACCACGCAAAACATTGGTCCTTTTCAAGGCCATCAAAAAATATTCTCAAGAGTTTATTATGATGATTCGATTTTTTCTAAGGAAACATCCGAAGCACCATTCTACCAAGTTTCCATACGAACTTTTTGTATTATGGCTATAGTGAAGGAACGAACAAGAAAGTCAGCTTAAAAATCAGCTGAACTTTTGCACATACCGTTTTGAATATAAAAAGAAAATTTTGGCAGGACGACATTCGCCGGGTAAGCTAAGTTTTATATAATAGAAAAACATTTTCAATTTTTTTATTGTTTCGACTATAACTTAAAGTTTCAACGTTTCAAATGCACATGAGAGAAGGAAAACAATGATTTTTGAGTTCACAAAAAATGAAAGTTAATTTTAATTTTATTTTCTTTCTATCAGTGTATATTAGGGTGACAATGAATGTATGGGAAAAAATCGACCCTAAAATTTAAAAAAGTTACCCTATACAAAATGTTCACCACCTCGAAAAAACACCCTATGCAAAATATCAGCTCTATCTGATTTGAAGGAGAGTGGCGCAAATCGGTCAAAGTTTGAGCTTTTTTGAGAATCGAAAAATCACCCAAGAGACTAAAGGAAATTGGGGTTTTCGAAAAAAAAAATTTGAAGCCAAATGTCTTAAAATTGCATAAAACGTCGAGATCTAGTGTCATCTCAAAAAAAATGTCAAAAATCGACACTCTGGGACTTGATTTTTTTCCGGAATACGAGACGAAACGGGCGTTTTTAAGCGCCAATAAAAATAGTTATCTCGTCGTGCCAATAAAAATCGAGAAAATCGATTATTTTGCCTTCGATCTTTTCGATCTTTTTGTAGGTTTGTTTTTCAGTATGCATCGATTTTTTATCTCACCAAAGGCCAACTAACATTTTTTGAAACATAATGTCAACATTTGGATCGCTTCTTCTACGATTTATTTCTGTACAAATGCTGACAGAGACAGAACTAGCGGCAGCTATTGAGGGGCTCAGTGATCCTATGCATCAAGTTCAGTGATCATATGCGCAACTGGTACACATAGGATCACTGAACTTGATGTTGACATCAATTACAGGCGAACGGTTGTTTTCCAAGAACTGGCGTCAAAATCAAGAATCGGCTTCGACTAAATGACAGATGTATGGTACGATTGGTTTTTATGGGATCAGTCTAAGCTGAGTTCTGGGCGGTATCGTTTTGGGCTGTTGTTGAATAGCGGTTGTTGAATCTTATTATGCTTTTTAAATTAATTTATTTATTAAAACGACTGCCTGACGGGACAAGATGAATGCATTATGTCCTTCATGCTGAGGACCAAAACAAAACTTTTGATGTTTGAATAGAAATATGAAATCCCTGTTTGAAGAAAAAACGACATTTATATAGAATAATCAGATAAACTTTTTTTTTTTCAAAGATCGATTCAGCAAAAATCGATTCGGCAAAGATCGATTGTTTGGTACCGATTTAATCAGTGGATCGATCCCCACGTCGTTTGGAAAATCGATTCGACAAGATCGATCTTTTTGAAAAGATCTATAAACTATAAACTATTTTTATTGGCACCTAAAACCACACGTTTCGTCTCGTATTCCGAAAAAATTGTAAGGGGTCCGCATATTTTCGACGTAGAACTACGCAATTACATTATGCAATCCACTTGTTTACCACTTCGGATATTATTTTAGAATGCATCGAAATTTTTGTAATAGATTATGTTCTTCGTTACAAATAAATTTGATGAACGTCCTTTTACGTTACATATGATGCCTCGGACTACCAAAATATGTGAACGGAAGAATTGTCAAACGATCATTGTATTTTACATTTCCCTCTGAAATTATTGCACATCTCACGTTTACCTAGTTCTCGAACCGGGAAAGTTCATTCACCTCTAGTATCTGAAATGACGATTTCCCAGGCTCCTCAGTTTAAAAGTACGTTTTAGGGAAACATATTCCGGTCTGCATAGCGGCAAGCGGGTACAAAAGTACTCAACACCAAAAAACACCCTGACTTGCATGTATTTGCAAAATGGATTCCCACAGCCACATTAATTTTGAAGTCCGTGTTAGGGAAACACAGCTCAGTGGGAACAAAAATACCCTCGACTTGCATGTATATTTTCAAGGCGGATTTCCACAGGTACATCGATTTTGAAGTCTGTGTTGGGGAAACCGTGAATCGGGCCAATCAAAACTTGGCAGTTAGGGCGCTTGACGCTTGAGATTTCAATTTCAGTTATTCAATTGTTCATCTCATGAAAAATAACATTTTATTAATTGTGATAGACGCGTAGAAATATTTGCTATCAATTGATGCAAACATCTTTCCGATCTATCGAGAAATGTTCGAGTTATAAGCATTTGAAATACGGGTAGGGTTAGCACACAAATCGGCAGAACAAATGTATGGGAAAAAGGGAAGTTCTTCCAGTTTTCATGAATTTAAACCGTTTAGAGATTAGCGAATTGTAATGTATTGCATATCAAATCTCAAATCTTAGAGAATTTCCGATTCGATTGGTATATAAATCATGAGAATTCGTTCACAGTGAAAATAGTTATTAACGTTAACGTTATTTCATAAAAACGTGACCTGTTTTCTGATTTGGCACCCTTCCTGAAAGACGCAGTTCTACGTCAAAAGTCCCAGACTGTCGATTTTTTACCATTTTTTTTTCGAGATGACACTCGATCTCGACGTTTCATGCAATTTTAAGACATTAGGCATCAAAAAAAATTATCGAAAACCCCGATTTCCTTTACTCCTCCCTTGGGCGATTTTTCGATTTTCAAAAAAGCTCAAACTTTGACCGCTTTGCGCTACTTTCCCTCCGATTGAGCTGATATTTGACATAGGGCGTTTTCTCGAGGTGGTGAACATTTTTTATTGAGTAACTTTTGGAAATTCGAGATGAGCATTTTCATTGGCACCCTACAGTATATATTTAAAAACCTTATTAGCTGATTAGTTCTTAGACAGTTTTCGTATAAAATTAAATAGCTTTCGGGCTAGCTTTTGAACTTTTCAAACAATAAAAAAAATTAAAATTAAAAATTGAAAAAAACACATATTTTCAGGTTATTCCGTATTTCGATAGTCTAATTCATTTTACTCCACAGTTATCACTTTTCACTACACGTGTAGTACCTTCGTACTCATTTCCTAGCCTCATTTCCGTGACATAAACAGATGCCTGCCACTCTACGAAACAGTAGCGTCTCCAGATCACAAATAAAAACGAAAAAAATCAACAACCAGGAGACAATTGTACCATGGCACCAGCCCAACCCAAGTTGATCCCCGAACCCGATTATGACAGCTTTCTTTTTCAATTTCCTCGAAAACTACGACGACTAGTGCCGCATCAACAACGCTCGGAGAAAAGCAGCAGCCAACCCAGCAAACTCTTGTTATTAAGAAGGAAAAGTGCACAGCACATAATCCAGACGCGGTACACACCGGAAGCCAGAACGGCCGCCGCACGTGTCTGTCGTGTTCTGAACCGCCGTTCGTTCCTTCCTTATTGCGGGCGCTGTGTGTGCGATGCGTCAGTGATGACTTATGGTATGATGCTGTGCGTCACACTTGAGAGAAGGAGAGAGAGGGAGGGCTGCACAAATGCACGGCGCAGATGCAAAAGATGTCTGCCTGTTTTGATGCATATGTTTTGCCGCGAGACTAATAATCAGAGCATCTCGGAAAATATTGCTTTCTCGAGAGGCAAGGAGCCGCCGCACACGTGGTACGTGGTCGCGTCCACGGTGCGTGGCAAAAGGGGGATTCCTCCGATTCCGTCGATCTTCGCCGGGGAAAATTGCTGTGTTAATGAACTTCTTCTTTCCGAGGGATTGACTTTTAGAGGTAATGATTTTCAACTAACTTTGCCACGGCGCACACACACAGAACACAATCCGCCGCTGTTTTCCGATCCGTGGCCCCCGAGAGATACCGCGCGAAGGAAAGGCGCGCGGCGTGAAGACGACAAACGACCACGCGGTCGACATCGGTGATTGATGAGGAGGGATGTCATTTGGGATGCCGATTCCGGTGCCGAGATGTCAATTAGGCAACGCAGGCACACACACACACACACACACACACACACACACATACGGATACTCCACGTACGCACATACACACAGTAGTAATGCCGGGGACGGGAACACGAAGCGTGCGACATTTGAGGGTCGCCAATATTTTAAACGAAAATTGCATCTGTCGACTGAAAGCGAGCAGCTCTTATGGTAGTGATGAACGATAACTAAGTCACGACGGGTATGGGTGTGTTTACAGTATTAGTGCTCATTTGTGATGTGAGATGTGTATCGGGAGTCCATCACTCTTTGCCGTGTTGGGCTTGTAAGTAAAGCGAGACGGATTTCTCAACACGGAGGATTCCGAGGGAGAATCGGTGTTCAAAACGCGCTACGATGGGAAGCAAGATATCATGATTGAGAAAGTTAAACCAAAAGACTTAACTTAAACTGATTCAAAGTATGACTCGAATATCATTTGATTTCTGTTTTGGGTCATATCAAAATCCGAAAAATCTAGACTACAAAACTCAAGATTTGAAGGTTGAATCACAAATTTAATTTAATCTAGAATTTTTTCATATATGTGACAATTCAAAATTGTCAATTCAATTCTCAAAGATTCAATACTTTCCCATGATACATGAAATGAACAAAAATGCGAAGAAAGTGAAGCGTGCGTCAGATTGCAACTTCGAAACACATCTGAGACCTGATTTTGAGACACGCGTATAATGGACACGTTACTGTATATTATGTTTCAAATTCATAACATAATGTTCTAAAACTCAAAATTCCATAAGTCTACAATTCAAAAATCCATAATTTTACAACCCAAAAATACATAACTCTACAATTCAAAAATCTTAAATTTGAAAAAAAAACTGAAATTCAATAATCTGAAATTTCAAAATTGATAAAACGAAAATCTCAAATTAAAAATCAAAAACCCAAACCCAAAATTCATTATTTCAAAATATAAAATCCAAAAATTTCAAATCTAAAAATCTGAAGTTCTAATTTTTAAAAGTGTAAAGTTTAAATTAAAATGCAAAAAAACTAAAAACTAAAAAAAAGGAATATCCCACCACTTAATACAGGTCGGACTCGATTATATACAGACTCGATTATACAGGGTGGGCCATTTAAAGTGGAAGCATCTGGCAACCCCATAACTTTTGACAGAGATGTCAGATTAACAAATGTCATACCGCGTTGGAAGCGTCATTTCAGTACAATTTTAACCATCGAACAATACACACCTAAACAACGCGCTGAAATTGTTCAGCTGTACATTCAAAATAACTTCTCAACTGTGTTAACTAAACGTGCGTGGAAAAATAAAAATAAAGTTAAAACATTGCCTGGAGACAACACTATACGTCGATTATATGCCAAATTTATATCGTCTGGTAGTGTTGGTAATGCCAGTCATCTGTCCAGACAACGACCAAGACGTTTCGACGAGAATATTGATGCCGTTCGAGCCAGTGTTGCAGAGACTCCATCGACATCAGGTCGCCATCGTTCGCAAGAGTTAGGCATCGCTCGAACCACTCTCCGACGCATAATTCGTGTTGATTTGAAAATGTTTCCGTATAAACGACGCTACATGCCATACAGCGGCTGCCACGACCAAATTATTGCGCGAAATGTTCCCCGGAAGATTAATATCGAAAAACGGCGATTATGACTGGCCACCGAGATCACCTGATTTGACGCCTCCTGACTTTTTTTTTATGGGGATATTTAAAATCCAAGGTATACACTGGTAAACCAAGGACCCTGGCTGCGCTGAAAGACAATATCCTACAAGAAATTACTGCCATATCGGCCGAAACATTGGGCAAAGTGATGGAAAATGCCGAAAAAAGGGCACATTTTGCGGTCAAGGCCAGAGGCGGTCATTTACGAGATATCATAATCAAAAAGTAGTTAGAACAAATCTCCTTGGACCAAACTAAATGAATTTCAAAAAAAAAAATTTAAATTCCACTTCTTTACTTTGCTATTGCAAAAACAAATCCTTCCATCCCACCCTGTATATGATTCGATTATATACATTTTTGGAGTCGATTATATACAGTCTGAAAAAAATATGTTTTTGTGCTTCAATTATGACTTATTTCAAGAAAAAATGTAACCTTTCAACGTTGAGGTGAAATTTAGGTGGCTTTTTTATGTACAGTGGGGTGAAAATCGTGGTTTTTGAAGATTTTGCTTGATTTTTCACCATTAATTGTTTATAACGATATTACAGCAAAATTAAGAAAGATAGAAGTTGGATGTCAAAGAACAAATTATAGACTAGACTAGAGAGCTATAATTTAATTGATAGTAACAATCAAGTTCAATATAAATTTTTATGATAAAAATAATAATAACATATTGAAAATTACAAACTTTTATGTTTCTCACTTCCAAAATGTTAATTAAATCCACTAATCTAGATGTTGCACTACTATATCTAGTACTAAATTTTCTCATCTTTCAAATGAAAGGAACAAAATCGTCTTCCGTAGCGTACTTTTTAATGTAGAGCCAGTTTGAGGCAACAGAGTCCGAAACAAGAAAAAAGTTCTATAACTCTGTCATTGTCGAAACATTGTATTTATCCAAAAATATCATCCAGTAAATTTGTAAAATTAGAATTCAAAATTTCGATGACACTTTTAGGTGGTTTTATTTTAGTTTTTTGGACCTGAGAAGTTTTTGGTTTTGAAATTTTTAAGTTTAAGTTCAAATTTTAGTTTCCAAAATGTTATTCAAATCCACTAATTTAGATGTTCCACCACTATATCCTCCACTGTTCCACTACTATATCTAACTTTTATATTTTTGAATAAGGTTTCAGGAACTTTTGGGTTTTAAATTTTTGGATTCGAGAGACTTTGGATTTTTAGATTTTAGATTTTTGGAATGTAAATGTGCAAACTATTAGATGAGATTTTTGGATAATTGATGCTTTTTAATTAATTTTTTTCATTATAGACTCTAGGATATTTTCAGATTTCAGGTGTCTGGATTTGAGGTTTTCAGTACTGTAAAATTTACGTATTGGATTTTAGATTTCTGATTTTTGGATTTTTCAGTTGAGTTTTTTTTATTTTTGGATTTTGAAGTTTTAAATTTTAAGGATTCTAGAATTGAATTTTTTTGGAATATAGACTTTTCAGATTTTTGTTTTTGGTACTTTAAGTTTTTTGTATTTAAATTTGAAGATTTTTGGTTTTTCGAGTATTCGGAGTTTTGGATTTTAGATTTCTATAGTGTGGATTTTTGTGTTTAGGATCGTAGATTTTACATATTTGGTATCTATATTTTAAAATTTTAAAATTCGATTTCAATTTTCGGATTCCAGATTTATGAATTTAGGTTTTTCGATTTTCTGTATATTCGAATTAAAAATTCTAGAATTTGAAACTTCTGGATTTCAGATTTCTGAATTTCAAATTTTTAGATTTTATCTCTGGATTTCTGGATTTCATACCTTTTTAATTTTTTTCAGAATTTTAAATTTGCGGTTTTAATTTTTTTTAATTGAAAAGTTTTGATATTTGGATTTAAGAATTCAAAATTTATGTTTTTTTAGATTAATGTCATATTCTTGGATTTCATTCCTGAATTTGGGATTTTCAAATTTTTGAAATTTTGCTTTTGTGTCTTATATTTCTGAATTCGGGATTCTTTGGGTTAAGGTTTTTTTCATTCCACAGTTGGATTTAGGATTTTAATATAATGTCATATTCTTAGATTTCATTCCTAAATTTAGGATTTTCAAATTTATGAACGTTTGATTTTTGAATCTTAGATTTCTGAATTCGGGATTTTTTGGGTTTAGGTTTTTTCATTCCACAATTGGATTCAGGCTTTTAATATAATTTCATATTCTTGGATTTCATTCCTGAATTGAGGATTTTCAAATTTTTGAACCTTTGGTTTCTGAATCTTAGATTTCTGAAAACGGGGTTCTTTAGGTTTAGGTTTTTCTCATTCCACAATTGGGTTTTTTATGTTAGCATTTTAATTATAATTTATAATTTATATTTATAATGTTTTGTATTTTAAATTTTCGATATCTGGATTTTCATATTCTTAAATTCTTTATTTTTGAATTTTACTTTTGAATTTCAGGTTTTTGGGTTTCAGATTTCTGAATTTCAGATTTTTGAGTTCGAGATCTTTAGTTCCAGGTTTTTGATATTTAGGATTTCCGGATATCATATCGTTAAGTTTTAAAAAATTTTTATTAAAATTCTTGGAATTTGGTTTTTTAGAATTTTTAGATTTTACACTTATGGGGTTTACAATCTTAAGTTTTTGATTTTTTTCTATTTTTCTATTTAACATTTTCCTTTCTTTTTACTTCTCAATGTTTTCTATTTTTCTCTTTTTTTAATTTTTCAACTTCGATTTTCCATTTCCGGGTTTCTTTATTGTTTCTTTCCTAGCTTCTATGTTTTTTCATTCGTTTTTTTGTAGTTTTCAATTTTATATTTGTATATTATTTATTTTTTCTGTTGTTCCTGGTTTTTCATCTCTTTTCCTTTCTCTAGTTGTCTATTTTTTATTCATTTGATTGTTATATATTTTTTTAGTTATTTTATTTTCCTATTTAGTTTTAGTTTCCTATTTTCCTATTTTGTATTCTTCTTTGTTTTTGTGTTTTAATTTTTTGATATATAGAGTTATTTTAATTTCAAGTTTTTGTATTCAAGATATTTGATTTAATATTTCTGGGTTGAAAAATGGGTTTTAAGATTTCTAGATTTCAAATTTATGATTTTTGTATTTCATGTTGAATATTTTGCGGATTATTGGATTTTACATTTTTGAATTACAGGCTTTTAACTTTTTCAAGTTTTAAATTAGATTGTAAGATTTTCTAACTCTCTACTTTTGGGTTCAGTTTATTTAAGTTTTGAGTTTTGAATTTTGGAATTTCATATTTTTTTAAATTTGAGATTCCCGAGTTAAAAATTTTAGATTTTCGATTTAATTCGATACGATTTGAAAATATCGATTTTATATTCTAGTTATTACGGATCTTTGAATTTCACAGTTTTTAATTCGGGAAGTTGGACTTTATGAATTCAAATCTTCTGGATTTGATTCTTGATATAATTTTTTTGAACTGCAGCTTTTCGATTATAAAATTTTGTAATTTCGAAATCAGAAAACTTCATTTAAGAATTAAAAAATTTACAAATTAAAAAATTGATTAACTGAAAAATAGAAAAAATATATATAAATCAGTTTTTGAAATTGAAAAATAAAAAAAAACCGAAAAATAATAAAAGTTTGAAAATAGTTAGCGACTGAATGTGATTTTTAAATTCAGATTCAGATTCAGATTTTAATTTCGATTCTAATGTAGATTCTGATTCTGATTCTGATTCTCATTCTGATTCTGATTCTGATTCTGATTCTGATTCTGATTCTGATTCTGATTCTGATTCTGATTCTGATTCTGATTCTGATTCTGATTCTGATTCTGATTCTGATTCTGATTCTGATTTTGATTCAGATTTTCAGATTTGAATATTCAGATTCAGAATCTCAGCTACAGATTCAGATAACAGATTTCAGATTGAGATAATTTTTTTTCAGAATTAGGTAACAGTTTTCTGGTTTCGATAACAGTTTTCAGTAACAAATACAAATATGGTAAAAATGGTAACAAATTCCAGATGCAAATGCTAGATCATAGATTTCAGCATTTACATTTTAAGATTAGATTTAGGATTTTGGATGACTAATTTAGGAATAGAACTACTCTTTTGAAACGTGGTGCATCTTCAACATAAAGTTTGTAGAAACTGTATTTTCCGTATTTTTTTTAGTTCTGACCATGGCGTTCTGTCAACTAATCTCATCTACGAAAAATCTTCGACCAGATAAAAACACGACCCATCATAATATGTGTGATGTAACCAATCGCTCATGACAGTCACTAAGGCTTATTCTGATAGATTCTTTAGAACCGGTGTATACGAATATTATGAAAAAATAAAATAAAATAAATATTATGTTGAAGAAATTATTTAGAAATTACATATAAGGGAAATTAGTGGAATCATCAATTTGTTATTATTCCCTTGGAATGCAGTAGGGAAATAATTTTCGAGAAACATATTGCCTCCTAGGTCGAATTCTTGTCCATCGGGGTCACCTGATTTCGCCCTCCTGGAGCAGTAATGTGCTGCGTGGAATACTTTCCATCCCGTATAAATGAAATTATTATGACTTTCGAGCAGCTGCAGACAAATGTCTTGTTTTCCTCCTGTTCTACTGTTGGCTTCTTCAATGACGATGACGACGACGACGAAACGACAATGCGCGCAGACTCCAATTAGCGGAGCTTAGGCCAGGCCAACCACAACGAAAGACTCAAGCCGGGGGGCGAAAACGGGATAGACCGAGACGAAGCAGTAAAAGTCGATCTCAGAGAAAAACAACTACCGAAAGAACGTCAACAGCAGCGCGCAACAGGGTGAAGAAAATGCCTCGCTTAATGATTCACAACCCACTTTGCCGTCTGCCACCGAAAACCCCACACATCTCCCTCCCCTCCTCCGAAACTAAGAAAGGGAAAAAGCGTGCGCCTGGTTAATAAGGCCACATTGGAACGCGTTGGCTAACACACGCCGTGGGGACGTGGGGACGCGCAAAGTGGAACCAAATCAATTATTGATTGGACCATCCGCCTGCCGGCGGTTCAAACCCTTGAGAAATGGGGTACTACCTCGTTATCTTACCACATTGAGCTCCGATCCGATCCGAGTGCCGTATCGTCCTGCAGTAATCAGCGGCCAGTGGAAAATCTCCTCCCCGTTGACAAGCACACAAGCTCTATACACAACACAAGTTGAAGTCTAGTTTATACTGATTTTCCGTCTGGCTTTCCTCCGCTATTAATAGAACGGCACCGCGATCGGACCGCGATGCTCGCACCCCGATCATGACTTTCTCCGGTGCGGAGTTTGGTCCTCGGTACCGTAAGCCGTGGCAGTACTATCCTCATCCGCACACGATCTCCGAAGGAAGCCATTTTCCCGAACGGTTACTTGTCCGAATGTGTTCCACTCGTTTCCGAATCGTTGTCGGCTCACTCACAGATATGGGCAGTAGGTGTAAAGATGTGTGCGGTTTAATGATCTTTCCCCGAATGAAAACTCACTAACACCAAAACGGTTTGGGGGATAAGCTTCTGGGGGTCATCCGTTTGGCATGGTTTGGGCGCTGGGAAGACCGATTGACTGCAATTGGTTTGTGCACAGTGGCCCCAATGATCACGATTAATGGTAAAACAAAATATAATCTCTTGTCTTGATCCGCATGTCATCATCCTTAGGATCGGAACCAAACGGAGGCATTTTTGCACCATATTGAGAGCCAAACAGCGACTACAAACGGGGCGGCTCCATCGGAACGCTATGTATCAAACTCAGATAATGTAGCGATTGTAAAGGAAGAACTGATACATAGAAGATATTTGGGAATATGTATTGGGTTAGGGGAAAAGAAATGTCGTATATTGTCAATACAGTAGAACCTCGATTATCCGCGTGCGGTTGATCCGCGGTGCGGATTATCCGCGAAAGTGAGTACCCTAGTAATTTTATAAACCTTCCCGAAATTTGTCCGTGAGTGGTAGATTCTTGCTTTTTTGTTTTGGTCATGACTTTCACATTATCTGATCTCTGATGTACACGACCTTACGGATTGATAGTTCAATATTTTCTGTATTGATGAAGCATAGTTTTCATGCTAAAATATCTTTTTTTGTGTTTGTACGTCATTTTTAGTCCTATATTGCGTTATCCGCGATTTCCGGTATACGCGATGACCTGGCCCGACTATCTCGCGGATAATCGGGGTTCTACTGTATATAGCAACACTTAAACATATCTTGTGTTGTACTTATCGCATCGGGTCATACTATACGGCTATGTAAAGACGACAATCTGTGCTACAAGTATCGTTTTGACAGTGTTGTGATTGTCCTTTTCAGTCTCAAGTTATAGCGCGTCAAAGATGGAGTCCACCAAGCAAGAAATTCGTCATATTTTACGTTTTTACTACCTGCGAGGTAAAACTGCAACGAAGGCGGCCGAAAAAATTCGTGTAGTTTATGGACCCGATACTGTAACGATTCGCACAGCACAACGTTGGTTTGATCGATTTCGTTCTGGTGTAGTGGCTGTCGAAGAAACACCCCGTACTGGTAGGTCAATCGTCGTGGAAACCGATAAAATCGTTGAAATCATCCAAGTAGACCGGCATGTGAGCACTCGCTCGATTGGCCAGGAACTGGGTATAGACCATAAAACCGTTTGGAACCATTTCCAGAAGATTGGATTTCAAAAAAAGCTGGATGTATGGGTGCCACACGAGTTGACGCAAAAAAAAACTTTTAGACCGAATCAACGCCTGCGACGCACTGCTGAAACGGAACGAACTCGACCCATTTTTGAAGAAGATGGTGACTGGTGATAAAAAGTGAATAACGTACGACAATCTAAAGTGAAAAAAGTCGTGGTCGAAGCGCGGTGAGCCGCCCAAACCATCGCCAAGCCCGGATTGACGGCCAGGTAGGTTTTGCTGTGTGTTTGGTGGGATTGGAAGGGAATCATCCACTATGAGCTGCTTAACTATGGCCAGACCCTCAACTCGGTTCTCTACTGTGAGCAGCTTGACCGTTTGAAGCAGGCGATTGGTCAGACGCGGCCAGAAATGATAAATAGGAATGGTATTGTTTTCCACCAGGACAACGCTCGGCCTCACACATCTTTGATGACCCGCCAGGAGCCTATGTCCTATTCCACCTACCGTATAGTCCGGACCTGGCTCCAAGTGATTATCATCTCTTCCGGTCCATGCAAAACGCTCTTGGTGATACTAAGTTGGCCTCAAATGAGACTTGCGAAAACTGGCTGTCTGTGTTTTTTTGCAAATAAGGAGGGGGTTTTATAAGAGGGGGATAATGAAGTTGCCTGCTAAATGGCAACAAGTTTGCGAACAAAACGGCGCATATTTGACTTAAATTGGATAATTTTAAGTATGTTAAATAAAGCGTCAAATTTTGATCAGAAATACGACATTTCTTTTTCCCCAACCCTATATAATCGAATAACCGGGAAGGGTTCGTGTCATTGACGCCGCTTGGATTAACTTGACTATCACGCCAAGAAGTCCAAACTGGATGCTAGTTGTGGACTGAATTAAAAATTATAAAAGTTGCTTTTGAACAAGAAATCACATCCATGACTAGCGCTTGTCCAATCAAATAGCGTCAGATAAGGGATTTTTTTTAAATTAAAGGCTGAACAAAGTATGTTTGTAAGTATTTGTGAATATTTCCTTTATTTTAATATAAACCTAGTAATACATAACTTTAATTCCCTTTTTCCTCTTTGTTAATTCCAAGTGCTGCCAGAGCTTTCTGGATGCTCTTAACGGTAGCCGCCGATATATTTTTTCCAATCGGTTTATTCAAATCAATGTTTACACTTTTTCCATTATTCTTAGGCTCATCGACGCAATGCTTAACCAACTGATCCACCGACTGCAGGGTGTGATTGAAGTGTTCACCAGCATTACAGTTGTCACAAATTATCACCCGACAGTGCGTACAAAATAAGCGCAGTTCATCCTCGTGGTATTGGTGGTAGCAGGATTTGGAACATTCAGTTTGGAGTCCGCTAGTTTCCCACCGACTAATATCTTCCTCGATAAGGCATTGATGGGGTTGTGAAAGACGATTGAATGTGGCCATTGCTATCAAATGTGTTTGTGGCTTTTGCTCCGTAAGGTTGTATTTCACGCGGACGTTCACAAACTTATGATCTGAAACACGTTACGAAGGATTATTAATACCATGCAGGTCGGATGCAAGTATGGATTATGGGTATATTTTGCAAGCGAGGGTATCAATTTCACAGACGATGCGGGTAGGTTTATATTGACAACTTTCAACAGGTAGACCCATTAGAGCGAACAAAATCGAATATGTATGGTTTTTAGTTACCACCATTTGTTGTGTTCTTAATCCTATCGCTTGCAGAAAACTTCGAGGTTTCAAATTAGATAATTCAATATATGAATACTTTCGCGGAAGCAGCACAATCATCCTATGATTTAACATTGACTAAATGTTTGTAATTAAAGAATCACAAGCATTCTATCCATTGCATATATCCAATCAAAAGGTGACTCAAAACTCTAGACATTCGGCTTTATGCCACACACACGACATGCCAATCCGTGATAATCTTCAAAATCCACATTTATAAAAAAAATACAATTTCAACCTTTCAGCATTCGAACCACTTTTCTCAAAGCAGTTGTTTCATTTTTCTTGAAAAACTTCAAAAAATGGTTTCTAAATGAATCATCGACCGTTTCTGCAGACGAGAATACGACTTTTCGAAGAACAGATGGCAAATCGATCCTTGCAGTTGGAGGGATGTGTACCTCTTTGGATTAACTATGTTCCTCTGAGGGCGCAAAGTTGCCACATTACCAGTTATTCCAGGAAAAACAGACAATCTTTTTTTCTGAAATGAATCTTTAGGTTGTTTTGCTGAATTTGGTTAAATTTTTTTAATAATCGTATGCCGTTTCGGTTCCAGCTGAAGTGCACAGATCTAGGATTCGCAATCTTTTAAAAGTTTCCACAAGAACCGCCACAATTGCATAATGAATACAATCTGTAGGCATCTCACTATCGCATGAACCAATAAAATCATATTTTTTTCAAATTTTATTATTCTTAAAAATTCGGGATACGTAAAATGAAACGTATGAAACAGTGTCTTTTCTTCTAACGGCCGCCATTTTGAAAAAAAAAACATGCTTTTGACTTCCGAGGTTCATGCGATAGCGGTGCCTTTACTGATTCAGAATCTGTTCGGTTTTCTTTGTTTCATATAACCAGATGGGCTGGAATAGTGCAATGGCAACTTATTTTCGAACCCCTCGCTTCATCAGCTTGTAACTATTCTAATCAGCCATTCCATGCCAAATCGATATAGTGGTTCTCAGACTTTCGTAAAAATTGGTAGTGTTGTTCCTTATCGCAAAATATTAGACCCGTATTTTTTATCTTTTCGTTAGAGTGACCATTTCGGTTTTAGGGTGGTCCGAAAAATTATTTTTTCCCATTTTTTCCAAAAATGACTTTTTTCAAAAATTTATATCTTTTGAACTACTTAAACATCATATCAAATTAAAGCCAATGAGCTAGACTTTTATGGAAAAATATTACACTTGCGAAAAAATGCATTTATTTTTCGTGATTATTGATTGTATTTGTTTTTTAAAGTTTACGTGGTTTCGGGACCAAGGACAAGGATGGAAAACAAGGGAGCATGATGAGATTTACGATTAATCGCAAACTGCACAGATCGTAATATGTGCAAACTGCGACTAACTATTAATCCCCTCCCATCATAACCAAATGATTTTCTCTTGGTAACTCTGAGTTGACCAAAGCATTGCTAGACTGAAACTAGTTCGAATAATTGAGTTACTCTCCTTCCTCGTTGTGTTTACAACTCCTAACAAGAATTTGCTCCATGGGAATGAGTATCTCTATGACGTACGCTTTACGATTCTCGCTCTCTCGTCCGGGAGTTCAATTTTCCTCTCCGAGCGCGTTTACTTCGATGAAACTATGTGAGGAAAAAATTAATGTTTAATGTTCCACAGAGGATTTCTCAGATGGTGTTTAAATTCATCTACAAGAGACTACAAACAATAATCTCCCTCAAATCACTAATTTTATGAGTTAATGTAAATGCGTTATTGGCCAAGGCTATTACGATATCGAACACGAGGTCTTGCGAGATATATTTTTCCGCCAGCACAAATACAGAACACTCCTTTCGGGCCCGAGTAAACTTGTGGCTAGAAAAGACCTTAATTACCTTGAATTAATCAAAAACATAAATTAGCGCAAATATGTCAACATGTGTTTTTTGTGTAAGCACGTAAATATTTACTCATTAAATTTTAGGACTGTGGAACTCTACATAATTTGTATGCAGATAGACTATCCACAATTTGTGAGGGGAATACTCATACAACTCAAATGGGTAATGATTATCTGCTATCACAAAGCTGAGAAACGTTTTGATGTTTTGTTTTACTACTGATTCATTAAAAAAATTAAGCTTTATTTTAAAACCACATTGCACTGCTACTGAAACCGTAGGCTAACCTCAAGTATATTTTTTATCCATTTTCGGCGAATAATCAATAGAGTGCCGTGTTATGAAACATCAGAACAATAGCAAAAACAACATCACGAACATAAGGTGTTGGTTCGGTTATTCCAGACGACATTGGAATATATTACATCTGATCATCTTTAGGAAGGTTAACGACCTTCAAAGGATAAATTTATCTTGGGAACATTAAATTGATGTTCATGACTTCCAGTCGGACGTTTATTCGCTCTGATAATAATTGTGTGTTTTTATTCGACAATATGGAGATTGAATACCTGAAATTAACCAGATTCAACCAAACGAATCCGCGGACAAAGCAGTATGTACACTCGAGAGATGCAACAAGTTTGAAGGGATACGAAAAAAAACATTGGTCGTTCAATAAATCTACTGCCACATATGTCGGAAGTCCACGATATATGAATAACATATCCATACTAATTCATTACATTTATTTGCAACGAAAAACGTAACCACACAGAATTGAATTAATCGAATATGTGATCCGTTTTATTTACAAAATAAAAAAGGGTCTTAAATTCCATTGAATTCGAAAAGTGTTTCCTGAAATCACTAATTGAATTATTATTAGAAAAAATATTTGAAGAGAAATGTGAATGTTTAGAATTATTGGAATCTAAAAAACGATTTTTGGCGGGATGAAATTCGCCCAAATCTGCTGGTAATAAATCAATTGCATCCATTTCCCGTCTGCTGTTTATCGGGCGAGACACGACAGCATAATAAAATCGACACGAGACTGAGTCAGCCACTCACTGCGGTCAGTGCAATAGAGAATTAAAAATCCCTCGACGAGTGTCGTAAGATTTCAGTTGATCGTTTCTTGTTACACTTTCCGATCAAGAACTCATCATCCGCTCTGTGGGATGGGATTAATCGTTTGTGGCTTGCACTCACAACAAACCTTGAGTAGTAGAAGTAATGCTCCGAGAGTGCTTGCAGTGAGGATTCCTCTTTCATATTGCTTTTTTGAGATCTTGGTAGCTCACCGTTCCATGTATTCTTTCTGTTTACATATGAAGAATAAAAGAGCATCGCCTGCTGGGGGTGATTTAAAAACATCCGACTAGAGGGATATACTTATTCATTGATCGATGAATGTGATTTTTTACCATCTCTTACCAAGGAAGCTGTATTTTTTCATTTTTTTTTCTAGAAAGCTGAGGTTTTTTACTCAAAATATCTCAAAATCAGAGATGTGTACTTCTTCGTTTTTATGTCATGATTTTTGAAAGTGAACCGATAGTTCGAAATATAGGGTTGGGGAAAAAGAAATGTCGTATTTCTGATCGAAATTTGATGCTTCATTTAACATACTTTTTACAATTTAAATCAAATATGCGCCGTTTTGTTCGCCATCTTTGACGCGCTATAACTTGAGACTGAAAAGGTATAGTATGACCCGATGCGATAAATACAACACAAGATATGTTTAAGTGTTGCCATATATTGACAATATACGACATTTGTTTTCCCCCAACCCAATATCATTTTTCCCTTTTTCCTATTCTGAAAAGAGGAATAACTTTTGAACTATTTCACCTATTCAGATGATCGATATTCCAAATGGAAGCCACTGAGCTAGACTTCTTTGGAAAAATATTGCAATTGCGAAAAAATGGATTTTGTTTTCGTGATTATTGGTTGCGTCTGTTTTTCATAGTTTACATGGTTTCGGTACCAAGGGCGCTGTATTTTTTAATATTTTTTCTTGAAAGTTGAGGATTTTTTACAATACATACCCAAAAATCAGAGATGTGTTCTCTTTCGTTTGTGAGATATGATTTCAATAATTACGAAAATAAAATTCAAATGTTTGGCAAAACTAGTTTTTCTTAAAGGATCAGCTAGCCGGCTTCAATTTGATATATCGATCATCTGAATCGGTTTAGTAGTTCAAATAATATGATTTTTTTCAAAAAGCCATTTTTGGAAAAAAAAGAAAAAAAAGGGGGAAAATGTATTTTTCGGACCACCCTACAAAACAAAACTTCCAATTTCCACGAAAATCTGAGAACCACTATATCGGTTTGGCATGGAATGGCTGAATTATGAATATTTTTTTCCGTTCAATTTTGTTTTATTGTTAAAAGATAGATAAACAAATAATTTTTTTTTCAAATTCAAAAAAACGTCCGAACTTCGTGCCACTGCACTAGAACACCCCTTAAAGTAATAACCAGTGCATAATTGTTTCGTTAACTATCGTGAATACAAAAACCTATCTTGTTAAAATAACGCTGGACAAAAATACTTAGCAGGAATAGGAGCATGTGAGACGAGATGAAGTAAATAACACGTAGTAAGTAGCACTTTTTATTGACCCTGAATCTGTCTCATTTTTCTTAAAGTATTTTCAGTATTCTGGATCTACATTTGAACTGTTAACTACAATTTTTTCAGAGACACGAATGTTTCAATTGAATGCCATAAGAAAACCATAGGAGAAAAGAATGTTAATTAGTCGTAGTATGTTTATTAAGCACTAGCTGACCCGACAAACTTCGTCCTGCCCAAAATTTGTGTTTTGTTATCAATACCTTCAAACATCCACGTTTTCTTACTATGTTTCTTACTATGATCTTCCAATCGACCCCGTTGAATTTAACTTTTACTATAAAATTCTTAGTATTTCTAACAAAACTCATCATTATAATATCAGATTATTTTGAGACAAAATTCTCGATCAAGATTTTTCAAATAACATGCAAATAACATGTTTCTCCGTTACGTGGAATAAATGTTCTATACAGAAAATATGATAGAACAAAGACAGCCCTAAATGGTTAAATTCCTTCCTCGAGTTCTGCTCTTATCAATACATCCGGCGATCCTTTTTTTTTTTTTTGTATAGATAGAAGAAGATATAGGAGTGCGTTCCATCACATTAAAATCTATTTCCAGTTTCAAACAAAGATCAATTTCGCTAGCTCGAGTAATGCAGAAATTTGAGTTTCATTTGTATGGCAGCCCCCCCTAAGAAAGGGGGAGGAGTATCTAACCACCGTAAAAACATTTATTGCACCCTAATAACTCCACATGCCAAATTTGGTTTCATTTCCTTGATTAATTCTCGAGTAATGCAGAAATTTGTGTTTCGTTTGTATGGCAGCCCTCCCTTAGAGAAGGGGTGGAGAGTGCACCCTAAAACCACCATATGCCAAATTTCGTTTCATTTGGTTGATTAATTCTCGAGTAATGCAAAAATTTGTGTTTAACTTGTATGGCAGCCTCACTTTAGAGAGGGGAGAGTGATCTATCACGAAAACTTTCCCCGGCCCCAAAAACCCCTACATACCAATTTTCATGTTGATCAGTTCAATAGTTTCCGAGTCCATAAGAATCAGACAGACAGACAGACAGACAGACAGAATTCCATTTTTATATATATAGATTATTACAGAGCTTCCCGCTTTCGTTTTGCCGCCATTTCTTACTCATCTTCTTCAGTTTGCTTCGCTTTTAAGGACTCCACGTATCTGGAGTGCGTCCGTAACGGGTGAGCGATTTTGTTACGATAACACCAGTAACTCTTCCTGTATTCGTGATTGTATCGTACACGATTCTCTGTACCGTAATACTTCCCTCGGTTTGGTTTACTATCAAGCCCTTTTCGTTGATAGAAAATCCATGCGATAGAATCAGAACTTTTTTCACAAACATGGTCAAATTTGGAAGCCCCGTCTCCGACTGAGCGATAAGTTCCATACCAAAATTTATACCTTTTCTTTGATACGCAGATCGACGGATACCTTCAAGCATAACTCCATCCGTTTCTTTGCTATATCCAGAAAGTTGGGAATCATATCCGGGTTAATACACGTTAGGTAACTTGTGATATGTCAAAAATGAAAAATTTCTTTAAAAATCCACAGTAGAATTCACGACAGCTGGTACGAAATATTAGAACATCTTCCTCGGAAGTTTCGACAGAATCCCGTGCTGTTTCGATTGCGGATTTCGTTGCAAATATAATGCTTTCAGATTTAGATTTCACCTTCAGTCGTTCGGGCTTCATAATTTTATTCATAAAAGCTCTTACAAGTCCCGTAAGGCCATTGTAAAGGAAAGGAACCATTGGTGCCTCTGTCTGATATTCACACAAAAACGACTCAACTGTCGATGCTGCCGTAACACAAAACTTTATAGACACTACTGACATTTAGCGCACCCACATTATTGTATCAATTGAATGAAGGCAGTGTGGGTAAAGGCGCGTCCACATTATGCCGAATGATGCCGATCGACCTGCACCAGGCGGCATATTCGGTTCATTATGTAATGTGGACGCCCAATCGAGTGCACAAAGCCGAAGCCCCATCGTGTGCACGAAGCCGTCACGAGCACGCGAAGCACAATGCCGTCAACGCGAATTTACTTCGTTTTGTTTTGGTTCGACTTTCTTTGATCCGGACTAACTTGTTTCGGGTTGGGTTCGGCATGATTCGAATCGGTTTTCGGCACGTCCACACTTATTCGGCTTTACCGGGCGGTCAAGGCCGATTGGCGTAATGTGGACGCGTCTTAAGACAGACGCGAATTCTGATGGAAACAACACTTCCTCATCTTTGTACACCAAAAAACCATAACCCGAGAATCAATCAAGCAAATGAAACCAAATTTGGCATGCGGAGATTTTAGAGAGCACGAAATGTTTCTATGGTGGCTCGACACTCCTCTCCCCTCTTTAAGGGGAAGGGGCTACCATACAAATGAAACACAAACTTCTGCATAACTCGGGAACTTATCAAGCAATTGGAGCCAACTTTGGAATGTGAGGGTTTTTGGATACGAGAAATGTTTCTATGATGGTATGACACCCCTCCCTCCTCTGGAATGGAGAGGGGATCCCATAAAAATATTACACATATTTCAACCAAACATGACAATTGAAAATTTTCGGAAAACTCTGAAGGGAAATGGGAAAATTCGGAAAATTTAATTCCCATATGTTCTATAATTGCATATTGACAAGCGTTGTTATTTCATTTGATGTTTGCGCCAACGAAATTGATTTTTGTTCGAAAGTGTAAATGGATTTTAATGTGATAAAACGCACTCCTATATCTTCTTCTATCTATATAAATAAAAATGGATCGCCGAATGTAAAATAAAAATTGATAAGACCAAAACTCGAAGAAGGAATTATTCGATTTAGGGCTGTCTTCATTCTATCATATTTTCTGTATCAAACATTTATTCGATGTAACGGTGAAACATGTTATTCGCAAGTGGTTAAAAATCTTGAACGAGAATTGTGTCTGAAAATAATCTGATATTATAATGACGAGTTTTGGTAAAAGTCCTAGTAAAAAGTAAATTGTAAAGGTTCAATGAAGATGAATCAATGAACAGTTCTGCGATTGGACCCATGATCGTAAGTAAGAAAACGTGAATGTTTGGAGGTATTGATAACAAAAAAATGAATTTTGGGCGGGACGAAGTTTGCCGGGTTAGCTAGTCCTTTATAAAACATGTGGAAGCACAAATACATACTGAATGTGCTACATGAATTTGCAATAAGGATGCAAAATTCGACATATGGCAAGCTTACGTTATGTTTTCGCGAGAACCAGAAAGAATCATGAATCATGGTTACCTTCAGCTGCATCCATAAGACCTCGCAAACCATCGGCCTTTTTCAGGGTCATCAAAACTTTCTATCGAAAAGTTATTACAAAAATTTATAAGCATTCTAAAGCAATATTCGATTTTATTTTAATATTTTGTTTCCGGAAAAGAGCGTTTGTGAATTTAGGAATATTTTCGGGCTTATGTATTATTTTTCCGAACATCGATCATTCAATTTTCGTGAGTTGGAACATTCTTTTGGGTTAAAAGTGGCGTCAGAGCGCAGCCTGTTTCAAGCCGGGTTTGAAGAAAGTTTTGACGTAGAACTACGTCTTTCATTAAGGGTGCCAAATCAGAAAACTGGTCACGTTTTTATGAAATGAAGTTAACGTTAATAACTATTTTTGTCGCGAACGGATTTTGGCGATTTACATACTAAACGAATCGGAAATTCTGTAAGATTTGTTTAATATGCTATACATTAGATTCCCCTGGTTTGTAGATGCCAGGGGAAAATTTAAAGCGTTTCCATTTTCCCATTCATTTGTTCTGTCCATTTGTGTGCTTTCCCGAACAGAGCTGTCAATAACGAGCAACTTATCGACGGCCAACGGAGTGGAAATCGTAGGATTTAAAGTCTCCGTGAACAAAGGAAAAGATAGAAGAATGAAGGGGAATACTTGCCTAGAGTATAAACAGTGGATCTCGCTGAGGCACTCCACCAGTGGTAATCCAACTTGGATTTCGTCGTTTGGTTTGGTTTGTTCGTTTTTCGCGTTATTCGTATCGTGTGTTTTTCTTTCCGCGTGATAAATTGGACGCTTCGCGTAGTATATGATGAACAAGAAGAAGAGGAAGACAGGTTCGAACCCTGCAAAAAACGAACGCATTACCAGGGGCAATAAAATTTCGAGGCAAGCGTCATCTAATGCTGCACGCGATGTTGGTGTAGTGAAAAGCGCTCGCACTGAACCGAGCCTTCGCGAGTGTGACACCGCATCGAACAAAAGCGAAGTAGGCGACTTCGGCGCGACGGTCGAAAATGTAAACGCCGTTACCCAGGCAGCAGCTAAAATCAAGCTCCCCCCGCTGGTGGTGAAGGCGGTCGCTCTTGACAAACTCATCAGCGAATTCGCATCTATGGGTGTTACAGAAGAGTACAAGCTGTGTGGCATAATTCAGTCTTTTTCCCAGCTGTTAACATTGTTTGTTTTCCGTCATCATAAGGGCTTCGTTGGTGCCTTTGAGAGTGCATCAATAAATTAGCCTGACGTTATGGCAGAGCAGGCGGTAAGGTTGAGCGCCAAAAAATTATTTGGAGAATATCAAGCATCTTGAATGTCTTACTGGAATGTTATAACTATTTGGGTTCGCGTGCCAATCGCAAAACTGCCTTCAAATAGGATTGCATTCGCGCTAATATTGATCATAATGAAACATTGCTACTGTTTTCGAGGTTGTTATTAACAAAAAAGTGTTTATTTCGCTTGTTTAGTCACCAAGAAAGTAAATGTCGTTCTAGAATTTTGTATGTGATTAGGGTTCGCTTGCCAGTAGCAAAACCTCCTCCACTAAGAGTGACAGCTGCGCTTCCCTCGAGCATGAGAAAGTAATGCAACTTTTTTCGAGGCCAGTAACATTAATATAAGCGTTTCTTTTGAGAATAGCGCAAAATGATGAGAAGTGTTTATATTCCTAGTAGTTTCAAGCCACCAATGTATGGCGACTTATATAAAATAACAGTGTAGTTCTACGTCAACAATACGGTCGTATATTGGACACAACCTCCTATATTTTTTTTTACTGCGGTGAAACCTGTGTTCTTCGGTTGAAAACTGAAGGTGAAAATTTGTTCCGCAGCGATTTCTGTCACCGATGCCACTGCCACGCAATCGGTTCGGATCTGATTTTTAATTGCCGTTCTGCGAAAGAAGCTACATTCTTCGCCGATTGCCCGAAGTAACCAGACGAAGGAAAGTCGCGTCCAAGTTCCGTTATCGGTTACCGCGTGATTGTTGTTTTTTTTGCCGCTGAAGAGTTCATTTCGCTATCTGGATAGTGAGTGAAGTGCCCTGCCTGCAAGTGGATAGAGGCTTTCATCCTCGGAAAGCCAAGCATTGGTTTTTGTTTTGTCGCTGCTTCGCCGACATTGGAGATTTCGCCGAGTCATCGTGCCAACAGTGACAGTGCGGGTAAGCTTTCACCGACGACTGTGTGTAGTGGTGTCGTAGGCACATTCCCACCACCAACGAGCTTTCAGCACGCTCCCGTTCATCTGCACTGGAGTGCGTTCATAGGTGAATAAGATTGAATATAGTGAGAGAAAATATTTATTAATTATAAGTTTTTTTTTTTTTTTGTTTGTTTTTGTGAATTATTATTATTGTGAAATATTATTTTAAAAAAATACTTAGAATATAAGTGCCAATTTTAAAATGGCAGAGGGTGGGGGACCTTCGGATATGGAGGTCTCTGACTCTAGTTCCCTCCTAAGTGATAAAAAAAAGTCACTCAAACGCGTACCAAATACGGAAGATACTTCTTCTGGGGACGAGTCAGCTAACCCTACCAAGCCTCCCTCCAAAAAACTAGCAAATCTCCCATCTGCCCTTAACGATCCCACTCTACCTTCAACCTCGTCTTCTCCCTCTGTTCTTCCCGCTCCTTCTCAACCTTCGTCTTCCCACTCTCAATCCCCGTCCTCGCCTTCCCCCCCTGTTATTCCCACTCCCCGTGTAAAGGTCTATCCAGAAGATGCGCCCGGAACTGGTCCCTGGGTTGTTTTCTTCAGGCCTAAGCCAAATGGAAAGGCGTTGAGAGTCATGCAGATCGCGAAAGATCTGGCAAGGTATACCTCCGTTTCGGAAATTTCGAAGGTTAGACCAAACAAATTGCGAGTTGTCGTGAATGATCGAAAAGACGCAAACAAGATTGTTGTCGATCAGCATTTTACAATTGAGTATCGGGTCTACATTCCCTCTCACATAGTCGAAATTGAGGGTGTGATAACCGAAACGGGCTTGACGTGCGAATACATTACGAGTGAAGGTACCGGCCGTTTTAAAAAACTGCCCTCGACGACTGTTAAGATCTTGGGTTGCCGCCAGCTCGGAACAGTCTCCCATGAAGGAGAAGAAAAGAAATTTACGCCGTCCAACTCGTTTCGAGTCACCTTCGCTGGTTCAGCTCTCCCTGACTACGTGATGGTAGATAAATTGAGGTTAGCCGTGCGACTTTTTATTCCAAAGCCAATGACTTGTCTAAAGTGCAAGTCAGTTGGTCACACGGCTGCTTATTGTGCCAATAAAGAACGATGTGCCACTTGCGGAGAACAACATGAGGGGAAATCCTGCAGTGCGACTGAGCATAAGTGTCCATATTGCGGGGGATCCCCACACGTGCTCTCAGCTTGTGAAACATACAAGGCTCGCTGGGAGAAACAGAAGCGCTCTTTGAGGGAACGCTCTAAACGCACTTTCGCAGAAATTTTGAAGGGCGCTTCTCCACTAGCTCAAGAACAACAACCAATCAATACACACAATGTCTTCGCTACGTTGCCAGTTGACGAAATGGAAGCGGATACAGCTAACGGGGGCACGCCGTTTATTTCTCAAGGGAATCCCCGGCGCAAAAATGTGACCACTCCCAAAGTTCAAGGACAAGTCCCTCCGGTGATACCCCCTGTTAGCTTGCCCAAAAAATCGAGTGCAGCGGATAAGCAAAATCAGGTCCCTCCTGGCCTCCGTGGTAATAGTTCACCTTCGAACGACCCAGCACTCGAGGGAACATCAAAAACCCCAACTGTCCCTGTTTTTCCGTCAAGTTCAACTTCCCAATCGGGATTTATAAAGTTGTCTGACCTTGTGGATCAAATCTTCACGTGTTTTAATGTTTCCGACTCCATCAGAACCATTGTCACCGCAATGCTTCCAGTACTAAAGACAATTTTGCAGCAATTGATGCAAACATGGCCCCTCCTTGCAATGATTATCTCTCTTGATGTCTAATTTAAATAGAGAGGTCGGAGATATCACTGTTTTACAGTGGAATTGTCGTAGTCTTATCCCTAAATTGGATACATTCAAATTTCTAATTCATAAACTCAATTGTGATGTTTTTGCTCTATCCGAAACCTGGCTCTCTTCTCAAAATGATCTCTCTTTCCACGATTTTAATATAATACGCTTGGACCGCGATGACAGATACGGAGGGGTACTATTGGGGATCAATAAGTGTCACTCATTTGTTTAGAATTGACCTTCCACCTATTAGAGGGATCGAAGCTGTTGCTTGTCATGCAAACATCAGAGGCAAAGACCTCTGTATAGTCAGCTTGTATTGGCCTCCGAGAGCTGCGGTTAGCCGCAAGCAACTTGTTGACATGTGCTCACTCCTTCCTGAGCCACGATTGATCTTGGGAGACTTCAACTCTCACGGAACTGCCTGGGGGGAACCGTACGACGATAATCGTTCATCGTTGATATATGACCTTTGTAACAGCTTCAATATGACCGTTTTGAACACTGGGGAAACAACACGTGTACCTAAACCTCCTGCTAAACCAAGTGCTCTTGACCTCTCGCTTTGCTTGAATTCACTATCGTTAGATTGCAAGTGGAATGTAATCCAGGATCCCAACGGTAGTGATCACTTGCCAATCAAAATTTCTATCACCAATGGGTTGAATTCTTCTGAATCTATAAACATGGCATACGACCTCACAAGACACATTGACTGGAAAAAATATGCGGACGCGATTGCTCTAGCCATCAATTCCAGAGATGGTTTGCCACCATTGGAGGAGTATAACTTCATTTCTCGTTTGATCTATGACAGCGCGGTTCGCGCTCAAACGAAACCCATCCCAGGTTCCACTATTCGTCGAAGGCCTCCCAATCCATGGTGGGATGGCCAGTGTTCCAAGCTTTATGGAGATAAATCGAATGCATTTAAAGCTTTTCGGAAACGTGGAACCATTGAGAATTTTCAAACGTATTTGGACCTTGAAAATCAATTTAAAAACTTGATCAAAGGGAAAAAAACGTGCTTATTGGCGAAATTTCGTGGGAGGTTTATCACGAGAAACGTCAATGAAAAAATTATGGAAAGTGGCTCGAAACATGAGAAATCGCTCTTCATCCAATGAAAGCGAGGAATATTCACATCGATGGATTTTTAATTTTGCACGAAAGGTTTGTCCCGATTCCGCTCCAGTGCAAAGAATTATTCGAGATATACCACAAGATAGGTGCGATCTTGATTCCGAGTTTTCGATGGTAGAATTCTCTCTTGCTCTCCTTTCATGTAACAATTCTGCTCCGGGATCGGATAGAATTAAGTTCAACTTGCTGAAAAATCTCCCTGATGTGGCGAAACATCGCTTGTTGAACTTATTCAATCGGTTTCTGGAGCATAATATTGTTCCAGATGATTGGAGACAAGTACGAGTTATAGCTATTCAAAAACCCGGAAAACCCGCGTCCGACTTCAATTCGTACCGCCCAATAGCAATGCTGTCTTGTATACGGAAATTGTTGGAGAAAATTATCTTGTTTCGCCTTGATCGATGGGTTGAAACGAATGGCCTACTCTCAGATACACAATATGGGTTCCGCAGGGGCAAGAGGACGAATGATTGTCTTGCGTTGCTTTCTTCAGAAATTCAAATGGCTTACGCCGAAAAAAAACAAATGGCTTCAGTATTCTTGGACATAAAGGGGGCCTTTGATTCAGTTTCAATAGAGGTTTTGTCAGACAAATTACACTCTCGGGTTCTGCCGCCTCTATTGAATAATATGTTATATAACTTGCTTTGTGAGAAACATTTGAACTTTTCTCACGGAGATTCGGCAGTAAGTCGGGTCTCTTACATGGGACTCCCCCAGGGCTCATGTTTAAGCCCCCTTTTGTACAACTTCTACGTAAGCGACATTGACAATTGCCTTACACAAAATTGCAGCCTAAGACAACTTGCAGATGATGGAGTGGTGTCTGTCGTAGGATCAAACGAATCCGACCTGCAAGAATCCTTACAAGATACTTTGAACAATTTTTCAACCTGGGCCATTGGGCTAGGGATCGAGTTCTCCACGGAGAAAACAGAGATGGTGGTTTTTTCTAGGAAGCATAAACCAGCAAAACCAAAGCTTCTACTTTTGGGTAAACCGATCACTCATGCTATGTCATTCAAGTATCTTGGGGTCTGGTTCGACTCTAAATGTACTTGGCCATATTAGGTATCTGAGTAAAAAATGTCAACAAAGAATAAACTTTCTCCGTACAATTACCGGCACCTGGTGGGGAGCCCATCCTGAAGATCTTATAATGTTGTATCGAACAACTATTCTCTCAGTGATGGAGTATGGCAGTTTCTGTTTTCAATCAGCTGCCAAAACACACCTCATTAAACTCGAGCGAATTCAGTATCTTTGTCTCCGTATTGCGTTGGGATGTATGCCCTCAACGCATACCATGAGCCTCGAGGTTTTGGCAGGCCTACTCCCACTAAAAGATCGCTTCAATTTATTATCTCTTCGGTTCCTCATCCGGTGTAAGGTTATGAACCCATTGGTGATCGGAAATTTTGAGCAGCTGATCGAGCTAAATTTTCATTCTAGATTCATGAGCTCATATCATGAATTCATCTCCATGCAGGTTGTTCCTTCTTCGTATATTCCCAACCGTGTTTGTTTTCCTGACTACATCAATTCCTCTGTACATTTCGATCTGTTCATGAAGGAGAAAATCCATGAAAATCCAGATTATCTTAGATTGGGGTTCGTTCCTACAATCTTCAATGCAAAGTATGGGGATATCAATTGTGATAATATATACTTTACTGATGGGTCCTATATGAATGAGTCCACAGGATTTGGAGTGTTCAACGTATTTTTTAGCACCTCACACAGTCTTCAGAATCCTTGCTCGGTATAAATTGCTGAATTGGCAGCGATATACTGGGCGCTGGACAGCGTCGCCTCACGACCTGTTGAACACTATTACATTGTAACGGATAGTCTTAGCTCTGTCGAAGCTATCCGTTCAGTGAGGCCGGAAAAGCACTCGCCGTACTTCCTTGAGAGAATACGAGAAATTTTGAGTGCTTTATCCAGACGCTGTTATGTCATTACCTTTGCCTGGGTCCCTTCACATTGCTCAATTCCGGGTAATGAGAGGGCTGACTCATTAGCAAAGGTAGGTGCAATTGAAGGCGATATTTATCAGCGTCAAATCGCCTTCAATTAATTTTATTCTTTAGTCCGCAAAAATACCATAGTTAACTGGCAACGCAAATGGAACGAAGATGAATTGGGCCGGTGGCTCCACTCGATTATCCCTAAGGTTAGCCTCAAACCATGGTTCAAAAGTCTGGACTTGAGTCGGGACTTTATTCGCACCTTCTCCCGACTCATGTCCAATCACTGTTCGTTAGATGCGCTACTCTTTCGTATTAATCTTGCCGACAACAATCTTTGTGTTTGTGGCCAAGGTTACCACGACATCGAGCACGTTGTTTGGTCGTGCGAGCTGTATCTTGTCGCCAGATCGAATTTAGTAGTCACCCTTCGGGCCCGAGGAAGGCAGCCCATGATGCCGGTGAGAGACGTGTTGGCTCGGTTAGACCTTGATTACATGTCCCAAATATATGTATTCCTTAAAGCTATCGATCTTCGTGTGTGATTGTCCTTACATCCTTAGTTTTTCCTTTTCCTTTTCCTTTGTGAGAGATCGGATCCCTTCTTAAGAATAAGATGAAATGTAAATACATATTAGATGTAAGATAGGTTTAAGAATTGAGTGTGATGAGTGTGATTGAGAGTGTGATTGAGAGTGTGAGTGTGATCATTGTCAATATATCCTCATATCCCCTCCTTTTTCTGAAGAAAATATGTCACCCTTCTAAACTCGAGTCGACCGCGAGTAATCGGTTTCCTATATTATTAACATTAGAATTAAGGAAAAATGTTTATATACTAGTAACAATACAGTAAGGAGTTCGGCTCCTTTAAACCTATGTAACTGAGCCTGTAAAAATAAACGATTTAAATAAAAAAATAAAAAAAAGAAAGAAGCTACATAGTATAATTTGTGGATTGTTCGTTTGGGAAAAGTGGTTTTTGGGGGCGTTAGAGATATAATTTAGCTAAGAGGTACTAAAAAAATACTTGGATAGGCAATAAGTTCAGTGATTCAGAGTCGCTCTAGACAATGATCATTCAACAGTACATGTTGATGATGAGGATGGTAATAAATAAATGGGTGTGCAATGATATTTAACTAGCTAATATCTCTATAACAACAAAGTTTGAATGAATTTTCCGAGACGAGCTGGCACGAAATCAGTCGGAATATTTTACAATTAGCCCCCAAAACCCACTATTCTCCGAGTGCAATCCCATGGCAACGTTGCTCCCGCGTGTACACACACACATACACAAGCGTTCCCAAAATCTCCGCAATATTCGTTCCCCTCCCTGTTGATGGCAACCATCGCTACTCAATCAACGCTCGGCCAGCTTAACCGACACTGACAACACCACGCTGACACGGTGGCGCATCGACTTCGATGCGGAAAACAATCCGCGTTTCCTTTTCCTACCACCACCCGCCGCCACCAAAAGAAAGAAAACTTGCCGAGCAAGAAGAAACCTCCGGCGGCGAAACTCACCGATTTACGCAACAATCTGCGCATGACCGCGCGGTGGAAAGCGCGCTGAATTCGCTGTCAGCACCGCCGCCATTTTTTGGTTTGTGCATTCTTCTCCTATGTCACTCTTAATGCGGCGGATGCTGCCTTAAAATTTTATCGGAAGATCACCGCTTTTCCTTTTTTATTGTCGCTCACGGTGAGGTGGAAGAAGAACAACGCGGGGGAAACTCAGACCGGGAAAGTAGCAAGAGTTGATGAGATGGGAAGATGGGTTCGGTCTAGAAAGTCAAACAAATAGTAGTCTATTACATAAGTCGCGACGACGTATGGCAAGCAAGAGGCATGATGATTCTTGCGCGAGGATCAGGAGCGGACAGGAGCGGCGTAATAGTTTCTCCTCGAACGACAACGGACGGAGCAGCAGGGACTGATTTCATCTGATTGGCACGACGTTTGCCCGGAATCGAACTATTCCGTCTCGCGAAGCAATCGAAATCGTCCCACAAATGGACGGCGGATGAAATGAATTGCGATTTCATGTTGTGCCAGAGTGACACTAACTGTAGCTGGCTGTAAACTCGCGAAAATTTGGCACCGTTTCAAAACCTCCTCAGTTGTTACTTCTATGTCATATGTGTGTGTGTGTGTGTGTGTGTATGTGTATTTGCGGGGTTTCAACAAGACATCTCAACGTGTGACTAATGTCATCTTTCCGCTGATTGTCGCTTTCGGAGATTGTATCAAACCAATTGAATCGCGATTTGATTCAATGGGCTTTCCTCCTTTGGCTGATACCGCGCGACTGTCTCTCGAAAAAACGAATTTGGCAGAAAATGGATTGAAGAATGTGCGGGAAAATAGGGTCACATCGAACTGGGCCGAGGGGATGTGTGAGCAGGGCAATGATTCAAAGCCAAATGCCAGCCAAACTCAATGAGTCAATCAGTTTCAAGGAGAAGAGACATTTGAACCGATGCAACCAAGCGAAAATCAAGTGATAATTGAACGATTATCAGATAATATCTAAACATGAGCTCGATATCAACCCAATCGTAAGACACTACTAATGAATGAAGTGTGTGAACGCGACACGCCAAATGTAGACCATAATTTTCGCAGACGCAGGTGCAAACTGTGCCAGTTCCGAATTCGTTCGAATAAATTTCGGAAACCGGTGATTATCGACCGTGTGACTATCACTGTAATTTGTCAGCAATCGCGAACCGGAATATCCAAATTATGGATACGCGAGCGGCCGATCCCAGCTAATCACCACTCTCCACTTCTGCCCCAAAAATAACGGAAGTAGATTTGAGCAAATAATCGGACCGGGTCGAGTCTCCCCACCGGGAACTAATTGCCAATTTTCACATTTTCAGCGATTCTCTTAGGGTCAGCTCAATACCAAAAAGTTAATCAATTCCGACGCCGTAGGCAACGACTTTTGCTGACATTTTTGCCTCAAAGCAAAAAACAATGCTAAGCACTGACGCACATCCCATCTACATGTGACCCATTCCATGAGGTTATGCACTAGAGAATCAAATTTCAAATCTAGTTTTAGGAGAAAATTGAAAACCTTATTTGAATAAGCACTAGTTGTATCATAAATTTTTTGTAACAAATTTAATGTTTATGCACCAACCTTTGAGAGAGGCGAGTTTAAAAAAACTAAATAATAATATTTAAAATATTTTAGGTTTTCACTATTTTTATGTTTCTTCAGATATCTCTGCACATGCTTAACTAAACTTCAATGTCTATATTCCATTGAATGGGTAATTAAATGTTTGTTTGAAGAGCCGCGGGTAGACCTACGTTTCATTTTGTAATTGAGAAATGAGAAACAAGCATTTGAAAAAAAGGTATTTTGAAGCGTTGTCACGTCATAAAAATAGAGCATTTTTTAGTTTATCAGATGAACATAGGTTCAAACATTTTTATACTTTAAATTAAACGAAACATTTTTATACTTGGGTTTCTCTGAGCATAGAATGAAGGACAACAACCCACAAAAATTGGTTGAGATCGGTCCACAAATAGAGGAGTATCAACTGTCTCCAGAAGTTGTTGTCACGTCACGAAAAGTATACGATCCGTTCCAGTGTGACGTAACAATATTTTGACTCAATACAAACACTTTTTTTGCGTTTTCATGAATAATGCACACAAAATTAAACGATGTTATAATAAAATTAAGAAAATTTCCAACAAGAATCATCATTTGGAGAATATTTTATAATTAGATTAGCTTGTTGTCAGTCAAATACTTTTGTAACGCGGCAACACCTGACTTTTTTCTGTTTCGGACTGTTGAACTATAAGATATATAAGATATAATCTCATTTCAACTTCCGGTTTGCTGATGGTAGTATTGAATGCTAAAATATATGGAAACCCCATACGATATGGGCTTACCAGCGGAAGTCGAATATCGTATACCGATGCCATTTTGGAATCGAAGATGGTGACTTCTGGTTCGTTAAAAGCGTAAATAAAAGACCGGGAATGGCATGAAATCCCACAATACGATCGTGAATGGTAATGTTGGCATATAACCATGGGTGCGCGAAGAGGAATAAAAAAAAAGTTTGATAGTGAGAGATAGGATTTAAGTGAGAGGGAGATAATGTTTGAGTGAAAAGCCATAGAGCGACATGTGTGGAGTTATACAAAGAAAGTGCACATACAAATGCACACCACATGAAACACAAATTTCTGCATTGCTCGAAAATTAATCAAGCAAACGAAATCAAATTTGGCATGTGGAGGTTTTAGGATGCAATAAATGTTTCTATGGTGATTAGACACCCCTATCGACACACTATAGGGGAAAAGCGGTTAAAATGAACACCCTAAGGAATATGCCTATTTACTGCGTCCACATACCGCTACAATTTCCATTCTTCGAAGAATATTATAGCTTAACTAATTGTTGTTCAAGATATCAAACGGTTTTTATTATAAAAAATTAAAATAGTACATTTTTCAATAAAAGAAAAGAAGATGTAAAATCGGGCATTTTTTATCGTTTGGTTGAAATGATCACAGGGTGGTAGTAAAATGAACAATTACACATATCATGCTAAATGGGACAGATTTGTGCGTTGTTCCTTATCTAAATTTGACCAAATCATTATTGAAATAGTAGGTACATGTATAAATCAAGCTGAGCTTATTCACCTAGACCAGTACAGGTCGGACTCGATCATATATAATCGCAATTTCACTTTCCACGTTAATTTTCGAATCCAATACTTAATCGAATCACAAGAAAGCTATTTTTCTATTAATGTTTGACATTCATACATTAATGAAAAAATTGTTTTCTTGAGATTCGATTATGTATACAATTGATTTGAAATAACTTTACGAGTAATTCTTGTTAATCGTGTGTATCCAAACTATCTAAATTCATGCAAGTAACGGCAGTAAAACCGGGTTTATACGTTGTCAGTTACTCGCTGGCGAGTAAAAGTCAATGATCCCAACAATTACGAATGTACCCATACCATGAAATTTGACATTTGATTTGTGTAAGTCCAGTCGATTAATTTTTTTCGCAGATATTGGTGATTCAAAGCCCATGAAATAATTCTCCAATTTTCTCTACCCCATTCAGTTTCGATGCAGAAAACATGTAGATGGATCTCATTGAAACGCAGTGTGATTTAGAGTTGCGTGAAAGTCGTTTGGAAGATACGCTTCACATCGCTATAGGTGGTACAAGAATGCCGCACTATGCGTCGCGTTGCGACAATTGTGCTTTGACACTTCATTTTAAATATGTGTGTTTCCATTTAGTCGAACACAATAATGCGTTGCGTCATTAGCATCGTTGTACTAAACGCTAACATTTGCTCTAAGCTGCTTGCACCGAATTCGCGATGACAGTGGCATAGTGTCGACGTCTGGCGTCGACTTCAAATTAGGGCCATAATTTGGGTCCCAAACTCATTAGTATAATCTCTATCAGATTAGAAGACACGAAGCGGGGTTTTAAATTCTAAAATTTGAATGAAAATTTTCACATCATGTTATTTGATTAATTCAAACACGCGTTTCTGACTTTCATTCAACCATATGGCCAAACAATTCCAACATTGTTGCTGAATTTTTTCATCATAATATAGAGTTGTCTTCATAAACAATTTTCGTATGAGACTTTTTCACCACCTGCAAACAAAAATGTTTTTCATTTCAATATAATACTAGTTTGATATACAAAAGATAATTTTCATTCATAATTTTAAACGTGTTCATTCCGACTGAAAATCAGCTATTCTTTCACTCTCCCCTAAACTAGTAATCGAAGCTAAATGCCGCCAGCGCGGATATGTCAATGTGTTGTTTTTTAAAACATTCAACTGATCCGTGGACAAAACAAGAATAAGATTTTCATACGAACTTTATTTTGTTTTTGTTTACATGAAAAGTGGTGACGCGAATGCTAGATTGTGACTGCAAATCAACAGACTGCGTCGAGCGAATGTTTTAGTACAAAACGCAAGCAATGACTGCTGATGAAAAGCAACACACAACACGGCATTGTTTCCACCTTATCTCTCACATTCAAGGTGATTTATATAAAATGGCTCAAGAAAAGTAGTTCGAATGAAATCGAAACAGTGTTGAACTTCTCTCTCACCAAGTTTCATGGTCCCATCGATACTTGTTCTGTTTCCTAGCAACGATAAAGTTCGGTCTGTACGTGAAGCATGTGGCAACTGTCACTTTATTTAATCGCGGGAAACCAACAAAACAGATCTACGAGCTGCTCAAACCATTTCCTATCGATGAACGATTCGTGTTCCGTATACTACAACAGTACAAAGAAACAGCTGTTGTGAGCGATAGGCCCATAAAGGGAAGTCCGAGGTCGGTAGGCTGTACAATGTTATCTACGTTTTCATGAACGCGTTCAACGCAATCCTCTTCGGAAACAAAAGTGTCTATCAGTCGAAATCAATTGGTGCGTACATCGATGTACAAAAAATGTCAATTCTGGATACTCTTATACCTTCAATAAAAGTTTTGAGGTTTTTATCTTATTAGAAAAAAATCATTGCGGCCCGCACTGTGACCTGGCCACCACTGGAATATGTGAATAGTTGTCCAAACTAATGATTCGTCGAAGTTATCAGGTTGAATCTTTCAAAAAAATTTTGACAGTAGCCGTTTACGAGAATGTACTACACGATAAGTAATCTCGATACTGACACCATCGGGCGATGAGGCTAAATACTTATCGGACCGCGTTCGTATAGATTTTCTTTATCAAATATGTATTCCATGTAAGGGAGGAACATGTTATTTGCAAGTGATTGAACAATCTTGAACGAGGATTGTGTCTGAAAATAATTTGATATTACAATGACGTGTTTTGGTGGAAGTGCTGGGAAATTTATAGTAAAAGGGAATTGTAAAGGGTCAATTACACGATCAATCAATCAAAAGTTCTGCAATTGGACCAATGAACGTTCGCTTAGCAAGAAAACGTGAATGTTTGAAGATATTGATAACAAAAAAATCCATGTAGGGCGAAACCAAATTTGTCGGGTCAGCTAGTTACATTATATAAACTCAACATCTTCCACAATGTTTTAGGTGACATTGAAATACACAACTTGGTTGAAAACGCCAATAGTTTCAGGAAATCTTTACGAGGAAAATGTATTGATGGTAAAGTTCCTTTTGTCATTCATTACCATTTAGAACTTGGCGGGTTACATCAATGGGTTATCATTATTCCGCTTAGAAATTGCGCAGAATACCTTTGTTCCGATGCTAGAAAAGTTTTCAATAATTTCTCTACGTGTACTTTTTTAATATATGGTTAAGCACTTCTTGTAGAAACTAATATTCTAAAAAAACAGCTAAAAATTGCGTTCCGTAGAGTTGATTTCCAATAAAATTTTGAGACATGTTACGTCAAAATGATTCGACGAGTCCTTTGTGCAAATCCGTTGCTTCCATCAATAACGGATTGCAACGGTGACCCAATGGAAGATCTAGTTCGAACACTTCAAGTGCTGCTGCTTAGTTTTTGTCTTCCGTTCTCTCCTCTGCGCCTTTCATCATTTTAAGTGCCAATCACCCTTCGGAAAAATGGGGGTCGACTCAACTCCCACGAATTTGAACCTGTTGCCTTGCTTTTCGTTCGTTTCCCCGCCAAAAAAAGATACCATTGAAAAAAAAACAGAACACAGACAGACAAGAGCGCGACGGTTCGCGCAAAATGATGCTGTGGCTATGGATGCTGTGGGGGAGGGTTCGACCGGGATGAAGTTGAGTGGAAGCGGCAAAACAGGGAAATAATTGCATGTGAAATTTGAGCTCGCCTCCTAGAAAGGGAGATAGAGAGACTACACACCACCATCACCGGCTAATCCATCTATCTGATGGATCATCGTTGAAAGGCAATATGTAAAGAAAAAAAAATTGCCATCAAGTGAGCGCGCTAACATCAAGGCAAGGTCCAATTTAGGTTGGCAGTAATCATACCAATTTTCCGATCGCGCAGGGCTCGAGTTTTTTGGAAATGTACTTCTGACATCAGCAGACATCGCTCGGCGGGACGGGCCGGGTTTGTACACCACCGCGTAACGCAATGTTTGCAACGCTCATTGAGCCAACCCTTTCAAGCCACCACATTAGTGGGTATTACTTCGAAAAAAGTACAATTGAGGAAACATTACTTTTTTTGGAAAAAAAAATAGAACGCAGCACCTCTCATGTGAGAGAGTTTTTGGCTGGTTTACATCTTAATTAAAGATGTTTTTGAGCTTGGTCTCAATCACGGAGTTTATGAAGCATTTAATTGCTGCTTTTTAGCGCTCGTCTCACCGAAAGTACGTCACTCTACGGGGCCGATTTTCGGGCCCATGTTAGCGCGGTCTATTTGGCGAGAAATAGAGAGAGAAAAAATGAAGAAAAAAAATGCTAATCAAAGGCAAAATCGACTAACTTGCTCGCGGTGGATTCTTAATTTCGATGTTTCGTCTAAGTGAGCGACGAACCGTCGCTAATAGTGCGGCTTGTAAGAATTATTAATGTCCGAATTTTGTGAGAGGCTGTCCGCGTGTTCAAGGCAGATGCCACTGCGGTGACCAAGTTATGCATGAATCGTTGTCGAATAGTGATTATACAAGGAATTAACACGATTATTTGTTCGTCAAAATTGCTGAAAGGCGCGGGAGATTACCACGCAGAGATTTATCGTGGGTTTTTTTATTTGAATTTTGATGAACGACTTGAAGAGTTTTCCACCTAATGAGGAAGTAGCAGCAATTCGCGGCGTAATGAGATCTAGGGAAGACATGCCTCTTCAAAGCTGTCTGCACTATCTTCCGCTTTTCCGAATTCCAACGGTATGTCATAAATATATTACACGCAAGGTGTTTACGACACCTTTGGTGAACAGTATCAATCTTGATTTGGGTTCCAATTACCAATTCTAGTGTTGAATCCGGACATTTTTGACATGCCATAAAACTGACCTATTCACATTTCCCCGTATGTGCAGTAATCTAAGTTTGGTTGAAGCCCACAAATAAGCTCGAATGCGTTAAAAAATGTGGTGATCATAAATTGTCCACGGATGTACGCGAAAGCTTTTTAAAATATACAGCACACTGATCTGTTAAATGTTTGATCAGAGCAATGATTGAGCGGCCGGTCGCTTTGTAATGGTTATTTGGTTCTGGTTTCTGCTTGCTACCAATTAAAAAATTTGGCGAGCCTATCTTCCCCTACTGTTGGCATTGTTTTTTTTACTGTTTAATATCTGATTCCCCAAGACAAGCTATCCATCATCGGCATTCCTGGGAGACCGGTGGAGTAACTTCCCGATGAAGTTATTTATCCCCTTTCGGGTCATTAAAAGCATTCGGTTTCATGAAGTGTTGTGAAGAGGCGGAAGCCAATTTTCCGCGATTGCTTTTTTTCTTGACAATAAGAGTTATGTCTTTGCAAAGTTCTTCATAAATTCTGCTCGGTTAACTCGGTTATGTGCACTCAACCCATTGAACATTTAATGCTGTTTCAAAACAACTTTTCGAAAACCTTAGCGATTGTGTTGGGTAATATTTCTCAAATATATAATGATCGTTGATGATATGTTCTCCTGAAACAAAAGTAATGAAAGAATATCCGTAGGCAAAACGGATCGACAGCTACTGATTCTGAAAGTAAACAGATGTGTTCAAATTCCGCTAAATTCTGCGAACAGTATCCATTTTATGGAGTCATCATCTAAATGAAAGCTAAAAGCTAAGCTACCAGGTTAATAGTTGTTTTTATGGTTGTTTTAAGTTACTGTGTTTTTGAAAAAAATATCAACACTTGAATCAACATATCTTTCCGGTTTCTAAGATTCATCACCAACATAAATTCAATCATTCAACTACAGGCAATCATAGTGAAACATTGGATATTGGATGCCCTCCTCGTGGGCATCTCAACATCCGACCATATCCATTTCGTGGTGCGGGAAATAATTCAAAATTAAATCAGATGTGCACATATTTCATCTCCGTTTCCTGTGGTGGTGTCAGTTGTGTTTTTTGAGTCGACAAGGTCGCATCGAAAGTATCACAATGCACAATGGTCCAGGAGATGCATTTAAGTGGAAATTAGCATTTAGAGTTCGAAAGTTATTCTCTAGATAAATACTGTCTTAGACAAAGTTGTTACATATGATATAGCGCTCATTTTTATGTTATCAAAAATAGGGTGACCAAACTTGTCGATGAAATACAAAATATAACTTTTTCATCTTTATAGATAGAGGTAAACATAGTTCGACAATGTTGTAGTCCCCCAGTTATTTGAGACATCTTTGTAGAACAATTTTTTTTTCTATCTCTTGAAATAGTCGATATAGTGGGCCTGATTCTCGAATACACTTCACGGTGGAAACGAAATAAACGGCACGCCACTCAACTACGTTTTACTAGTTAGTGAAGTGTCGAAGATAATAATGAGTTTTCAGGCAGAATGAGCACTTTTAAAAAAAAATCAATAATGAAAATTAATTTCTTCGTATCAAACTGGTGTTCCATGTGAATGGAAAACTTTGTTTTCTTCATGTGGTATAATAATCTCATACAAAAAATTTATCTGAAGATAATTTGATATTATAATAATAAGTTTTAGTGGGAAACTAATTTCATATCCAGATGTCGACACCGTACCGTTGTCATCGCGAATACATTTCATTTCGTTGCCACCGTGAAGTGTATTCGAGAATCGGACCGAGTGTCTTTTTTCTAAGTTACGTTAGGGTTACCATGAAAAAACTGTTTTCTTGCTCTAATTTTTTTAATTCAAATTCTACATGCAAACTGTCATCGAACGACTTTAATAACTTACTGATACGAACATTTTGCGATGCAGAACTGCAGAGTCAATATCTCAACTTCACTCAATGTTATTGATATTTCTTTCCAAAAAATACGCTCTCTTCAATTGTTTGTCATTTTTCCTGGGACAAACATAAACAAATTTTATTGACGGCATTTAATAGAACATATTCCACTCTACATGATGTGTGATTTCCAAAACTATGTTATTTTTCGTGTTTCAGTAAATTAAAATTGAGATCATGAATTTTTGGGTAAAAAAACATCAATAACTTTGAGTAGGATTAAGATATTGACAAGTTCTGCATCGCAAAATATTGGTACTGACTATGCTGGTATGCTCTAAAAGTTGTACGAAGACATTTTTGATGTAGACTTTGAAATATAAAAGTTAAAGCAAAAAACCCCATTTTTTCATGGTCACCCTAATGCAACTTAGAAAAAAAGCGCAAATTCGATTATATCAAAAGCTAGAAAAAAGTTTTGTTTACAAAGTTGTTTAAAATAACTACAACAATTGTTTAACTATGTTCATCTCTATCTATGAAGATAGGAATGTTAGATTTTTTATTTCATCGACAATTTTGGTCACCCTATTTTTGATAACATAAAAATGA
Organism: Toxorhynchites rutilus septentrionalis; assembly: GCF_029784135.1. Lineage (NCBI taxonomy): Eukaryota > Metazoa > Arthropoda > Insecta > Diptera > Culicidae > Toxorhynchites > Toxorhynchites rutilus. The sequence continues at coordinate 296,458,167 of NC_073745.1, read as the reverse complement.
GCGCTCTATCATATGTAACAACTTTGTCGAAGACAGTTTTTGTCTAGAGAATAACTGTCGAGCTCTAAATGCTAATTTCCACTTAAATGCATCTCCTGGACCATTGTGCAATATGAAGTTACGTACTTGGTCTAATTCAAGTGAAAGCATCACAGAAGAAAGATCGCTACCGAGTAAAACTCATGCGTTTGAGTCGAACATTGAAGGAAAAACGATCGAATTGTGGGCAAACACAAGAGTTGAGTTTCCATACATGAAATTTCCAAAGAAATATAGACGACTTTATGAAAAGGGCCTGAGTTTTTTCTTATTTTTTTTACAAAATCGTTCTAACTCAAAAACTTTTAGACCGACAAAAGGTTGATCAAAGAATGAAATTGTTTGAATTTTCATGAAAAATATCAAAGCAAAATACGTAGAAAAAAAATTAAATAAAAATTGAAATTCTCTTTTCTCAAAAACAGAGGCGATGCATGACCAAGTGATCTACCTGTTTAATCAACAATGGTGTTTGTGTTTTCTATCGTTTCCATCGGCTTCGGTCAGCAGTAAACTTTGCACGAACCTCAAATATCACATTTACGGAAGGCAGCGCATTAGTAGTAGTGATCACTTCATACATAGCTGACTGCGTTTGCCCTGTTGCACTTAAAGATGCAGAAAAGTGTTTGAAAGACGGCGGGTTCAGAAGAAAAGGTTTGAACCCAGTAGCCATTACTGCTTATTTCGTAATGTTGTGTTGTGTTGCGTGCAAATTGTGTGGTGTAGTCAGGTGTAGCCATCAGATTACATTCTTCACGGTGGAAAAGTTTCACCCAAACAAAAAGAAAATAAGAATATTCAGGATAATATAGAAATTATAAATAAATTACCTTCGATAATTCCTCATCCATGATACAAATATGAAATGATAAAAAAAAAATCTGAGACTGTCGACCTGTCCTATGAACAGTTTGAACAGGCGGATGAGATCTCAATGCTACTACAACGCGTCCAATTAAAATTGAATTCTAATGAAACTGTATGTAAGATTGTTAAGTTTATTTTCAAATTTTCAGAAAGAAGCAATAAATTCTTTTTCATTTTTTATGATCCCGAATTGGTAGAACATTTAGTTAAAACTATGAAGTGGTGCTGAAGTGGTTTTTAATTTTGCCTGTCCTATGCCAACTTTGCATCATCATCCTATTCCAGCTGTTTGGAATCATGTTCGGCAAAAAAGTGGAAATTCATTTTATAGAAAGATCATTTTAAACAAACCGTTAAAAAATGTTACTCAAAAATTGAATTTCATGTTAAAATCTTTTTTTTTCGCCTACATTCAAATTGATCAAAATTTTGACGTAGGAATACGCCTTTCGGGAAGGTATTGTGGGTGCAAATCGAAAAACAG